>NW_006408614.1:9852435-9857618 GCF_000296735.1 Chrysochloris asiatica | reverse complement strand
GAGGGGGGGGGGCAATACACAGGGAGGGAGAGGGAATGGGAAAAACGGGGCAGCAGGGGGAATAATTGGGCATAAGTGAAAGGGGGGTGAGGGGAGGTGGAGGCAGTGTTAAACATCAGCTTACCCCAAAACGAGTGCCTTCTCCTCATTAACTATCTCTGAAGAAGCATGAACGTTGTCTTATCTCCAGGTTTCACGCATTTACATTTTTTAAACAAAGCGCTTACATTTTAGCAATTTTGCAAATAAATAGTTCAATCCATTCTCTCTCTCTTTTTAGCAAACCTTTTCAAATTGTGAATTGGGTGAAGGCACACAGAGTAAATTAATTTTCCATTCGGCAGTTCAGACACATTTTGTTTCTTCTCATTCCTCCTCCGCACCCCCCAATGTAACATCACTCATCCTGCTTCCTCCCTATGCTTTCTTCCAGAGTAACTGGTGCATTCAAACTGCTGGCTCTTCAGTTAGCAGTCCAGTGCTTAACCCACGGCACCACCAGGGCTTCTTAATGGGTCTATCGCTGGAAGCATTTGGCCTCAAATCCTCATGAACTGCTTAAGCTCAGAGCCCCAGTGAGCACACTCCGGTGAGGTACAGGCACCCCTAGTCTACTTCTGTGTGTCTCTTGGTGGGACCACCCCCTAACCCCCAGCACATGGGATGAGGTACAAGGTCTTTGTAGAGGCGGCTGGAACTGCTCACGGGGTAGCTGGATGTGCGCAGCTCCCTTAGGTCATGTTCAGTGACATCCCAGTGGCGACTTGGGAATGTTTACATGGTGGAAATTGGCAGATGATACAGATCAGAGCTTCCTATCTTTTTTTTTTTTTTTTTTGCAGGCTGGCTTACAACACACCACTTTTTGGGTAAATAAGCTTTGCCTGGACTCACGACATGTTCCTGCCCTGGGGTGAGCCTCTGCTGAGGGTCTTACTAACTAAAGAGTTAAGTCTGTTGGGGGTCCACCTTGGTCTTACTCTGCAAGGACTGGGAATGGGACACAGAGGGACATGAAGGTCAGAAGTCTCCACTGTGCTCTTCAGACCCTGAAAGGCTGGCTTGTGGTGGTCTCCTGGCCAATAGTGACCTCCAGAACAGCTGACAAGATAGCATCACACAACTGCTGGCCTGAGCACTCAGATAGGACTCAGGGATGAGCCCCCATCTCCTGCTGTGAACACAAGTAGCATGGTGGTTACAAATCTGGCTGCTAATCTCAAGGTCAGCAGTTCGAAACTACCAGCAGTTCTGTGGGAGAAAGATGAGGCTTTCTGCTCCCATAAAGATGTACAGCCTCAGAAACCCTATGCAGGGTCACTATGAGTCGGAATCGACTCCACGGCACACCACCACCACCAGTGCAAAAGGATGCTGGGAAATGCCCTCAGGGTCAGCAGTGACATCCATGAGTCCCTTAGCAGGGCATCGCTGGCTGACTTGTCCAGCATGTGGCCACAGACAAGGAGCCGGCATGGAAGTGGGGGCAGTGATGAGATGGAGGGACTCAGGGCTGAGGACAGACTGTCTGTCATAGGGCCTCCCATGGCAGAGATGGGAGGAGTAGGCACACTGGGCGGAAGGCAGAGATGTTGCTTCACCTTTCCATGGGATATGTGTGGCAGGAAGTATGGGGTGTCCAGCGTGTGGACAGGACGTGTAGTAGGGGCAGAGTGGGGTCAATGTGCAGGCTGACAGTTAAGATATCTGACTTCACTCTTGAGGCAAATGGGAGCCATCGATTGTCAGCAGCGGCAGGGTATGGAGAGGAGTACCTTTAGAAGCATGGCTTGGTGGAGTTTGAAAGGAGGGGAGACGAGGACCGAGCTCACATACAGGGTGGCAGACATGGCGGTCATGTGGGGCCACTCCTCTTTGGTTGGGAAGCCAGAAGGGTGACAGGAAGAATCCCCAGGACACAAAGAGTAACATCCACCCAGGGCAGAGTCAATGTTCTTGTCGCCACCGAGATGCCACAACCCGAAGCCATTGTGTTGGAGTTGGTTTTGACTCATGGCTACCCCGGGTGTTACGGAGCAGTACTGAGCTCTACTCGGTTGTTGGCCACTGTTACCGAAGCAGAATACCAGGCCATCCTTCCACAGCATCAGGTGGATTTGAGCCACCAGCCTTTAGATTACTTATTGAGCGCCAAGAGCTCACACTACCCAGGGCCCTCACTGGAACATCAAAGAAGGTTAAACTTTTATATATTGTGCATGAAGGATGAAAGCTGGGCAGCAGTTTAGGAGAATTTACAGCAAAAACAACAGAAACAGTAACACTTTTGTATGCCTGTTGCTAAGTTGGTTCCAACTCATAGCACACCAGTATAGGGTTTTCAAGGAGCAACTGGTGGGTTTGAACTGCTGATTTTGCGGTTAGCAGTCCATGCTGATCCTACAGAAAACCAGCACACTGCTGGTCCAAACTCTGTGTCCTCACCCCTGAGCGTGGTTCACAAAGCTGAGGTGGGATATTAAACCTGCACCAGAAGTCGTTTGGGGTGTCAGGGGCAGGAAATGAGTTTCCCTGGTACAGGGAAGTGCTCATTCCTCTGAGCCCCTTTCTCAACCCTCGTGGGAAAAGGGCAATTGTAACTTACCAGGGCTTCTAGGGGAATGACCGAACTTCTTCAGAAGGTGGGGCACACCCATGACCTAGAAGAGAGAATTTAGGAACACTGAAGGCGAACTTTAACTTCTGCTTCTTTCTCCAGGTTCTGAACCAATCAGATCAACTGTCTTCTGTTCTCTGGCAAGATCTGAATTCTCCTTCAAGGAGGGAATGGTGAAACATTGCGTCATGTACTTTGGACATGTGATCAGGAGAGCCCAGTCCCTGGAGACAGACATGATGCTTGGTAAAGTGGAGGGTCAGTGAAAAAGAGGACGACCTCCAATGAGATGGACTGGCACAGCAGCTGTAAAATGAGCTCACATAGAATTACAGCTGTGAGGATGGCGTAGGACCGAGCCGTGTTTTGTTCTATTGTGCCCAGGGTCACTGTAACTCAGCACCTAACAACGCCAGCAACAAGTACATTAAAAGGAGCCCTGGTGGCACAGTGGGTTAAGTACTAATAATGTTGGTGGTTTGAACCCACTATCTGCTCTGTGGGAGAAAGATAAGGCAGTCTGCCCCCTTAAAGACTTCACAGTTTCCGAAGCCCTACACAGCAGTTCTACTCTGTCCTATGGTGACCCCATGAATCAGAATAGACTGGACGGTCATGGGTTTGGTTTGGGTTTAAACCATATTAAAATGCAGTTTATCAAAACAATGAGCATCAAAGACCTGCCGAGAAAGACAGAGTCACTGTTTTTGGAGAACTGCCCACTTTGGGGGTTTGATGGAAGAAGCCCAGACCTCATCTCCAAAGACCTGGCCACTGTGTGACACTCACAACTTCTTTGCCCTCTCTGAGCCTCAGGCTCCTGTGCGGAGGTCAGTGATCCCTTCACAGGGATGCTGGGAGAGTCATCGGTACTGGTGGCTTTGCTTTTCTTCCCTCACACAGTGTGAGCCGAGAAACTCATTTTCTTGCCAATAAAGACTGATTAAATAAGAGAAGGACTGAAATTCTCATTGTGTGTTTTACCTTTTCCAGGGTGAAGAGAGACAAAACATGTTAGGGATGCTCTCTAACATCTGGCTTCCTGGCATTTTGCCACCTGGTTTGGGGGCCCGCTATGGCCCAGTGGTGGGGAATGCCAGGGTCAGGCAGCTTGGGCTGAGATCCTTTGGTCACTTAAGATCTGCATGATTCTTACCAAGCCCATTGACTCCCCTAGCTTTCAGGAAGGGCCTGGGACACATCTCGGTTCCTTCTGGGGTGACTGGGGACAGTACCCCCTGTTCATACTAAAGGAGCCCTGGTGGCTTTGTAGGATAAGCACTGGGCAGCCACAAGGTTGTGGTTCAAAACTCCCAGCCACTTCTTGGGGGAAAGATGAGGCTGTCTGCTCCTGTAGAGTTACAGTTTCAGCACCTTAGACAGGGTTGCTGTGAGTCAGAATTGACTTGCTGACATTATGTTTGGGTTTTGAGTCCTACCTAATCTCAGGAGATGGCAATGGTGTCCCCTGTGGGGCACTCAATCTGTTGATAACCTGCCACCTTCCTGCTGTGCAGGCTGTCTCAGTTGGGTTGTCTCCAGGCCATGCTGGACAGGGAGGGTCAGACGGGTCTGGGAATGGGTGTGTTGAACAGAGGGGTCGATGGTTCTGCCCCTTGTCCCTACACAGCATGACATTTAGCTCCCGTTCAGCCAGGGTTCCCTGTGGGACTCTAATTGATGTCAACTCTGTCTGGCTTTCCTCTCTGCCTGCCCCACGCCCACATACAGTGATGTTTAGTCTGGGACATCCCCAAAATCACCTCTGTAGGACCTCCCTGTGAGGGACCTGACTGAGCTGCCAAGTTCCAAAGCCTGTGCATCTTAGTGCCACCGTGCCAGGGGCTGCCCGTGCCCACAAACTTGTCATTCTTTGGCAGAGTAGCGTTTGTATTTGCTCTTTGTCCAGCCTCTCAAACTTGGATGGAGTAACACCCACCTTGACCTCACTCGAAAGGTCTGGGATCAGACCCTCGGGGCTCTGACCTTTTCTCCCAGTGAGTCGAGGAAGGAATATCTGCAGGGCAAAGAAGGAGAAAACTTAGATGGCCATTCTCTTAAAATATACTAACCCATCCCTCCACTCCAGGACCCTGGGGTGGGTTGCCAGTTTAGCAATGAAAACACAGAACACCCAGTTACATTTGGGTTCCAGATACAGAACGAATGTATTTTTTTTTCAAGAAGGAGAAAACATTGTACCAAATGTTGCATGGGATATATTTATACTAGAAAATTCTCCTTTGAGTAACTGAAATTCAGATCCAACTGGTGCTCTGAGGTTTTTTGACTAACCCTTATCAGGAGGGTCCAGTCCCTGGAGGACATCTTGGTTGGTAAAGTAGAGGGTCAGTGACAAAGAGGAAGACCCCCAATGAGATGAACTGGCATAGTGACAGCAGCAGTGGGCTCCGGTATAGAAAGGACTATGAGGAGGGGGCAGGACCGGGCGGTGTGTCGTTCTGTTGCGCATGAGGACTGGGCAGTGTTTCGTTCTGTTGCGCATGAGGACTGGGCGGTGTTTCGTTCTGTTGCGCACGAGGACTGGGCGGTGTTTTGTTCTGTT
>NW_006408614.1:9827706-9852335 GCF_000296735.1 Chrysochloris asiatica | reverse complement strand
TTTCGTTCTGTTGCGCATGAGGACTGGGCGGTGTTTCGTTCTGTTGCGCACGAGGACTGGGCGGTGTTTTGTTCTGTTGCGTATGAGGACTGGGCGGTGTTTCGTTCTGTTGCGCATGAGGACTGGGTGGTGTTTTGTTCTGTTGCGTACGAGGACTGGGCGGGGTTTCGTTCTGTTGCGTATGAGGTTGCTATGAATCAGTACCAACTTTACGACCCCTAATAACAGCCCTATGTCGGATGCCCTTCAGAGCATCTTTGATTTTTCTGCCACATCTTCTCAACAGGTGGTTGGCCAGAAGAGCTCAGACTGGAATCAGAAGTGTCTCTCGTCCTGAGGTGCCCCCTAGCGTGCTCTAACCATGTATTCTGCTGCCCAGTGGATGCCCACTCCCAGTGACCCTGTATAAGAGTGTAGAACTGACCCTTGGGTAGTAAGTATTTTTGGAGGGAGATTGCCAGGACTTTCCTCCCACTGAGCAGCTGGTGGGTTTGAACTTTCAGATCTTTTGGTGAGCCAAGTGCTTTAACCATGATGCAACCAGGGTTCCTTATTCTGATTTGTTGTTGTTAAGTACCGTGGAGTTGGTTCCGATTGCACAGGGTTTCTGAGGCTGCTAATCTTTACGGGAGCAGAAAGCCTCATCTTTCTCTCGTGAAACAGCTGGTAGTTTCGAACTTGCGACCTTGAGGTTAGCAGCCTGATTCGTAACCACTACATGATTACACCACCTTAAAATGGTATTTCATTAAGTCTTCCAACATGAGGCCTTGTTAGTCTGTTTTCCTCCTTGGGACTTTAAATTGTGTGTGGGTTTCAAATTCTCACTGTAGGAGTTGATGGTTTCCTCATAAGGAGGTACTAGGGACCTTCAAACAGTCCATGGGAAAATTCCACTATCCTGAAGAAGAAATAAACTAGGTGAGGACCCAGGGAGGCATGGAAGGGTTGCAGGGGAGAGCCTTGGAACAACAGTGTTCTGTGTGTAGAACCAGGGGCAGAGACATGGGCTGAATGGGAGTGGGAGAAGAGTGGGATTGTTGTTGTGAAGTCCTGTTGAGTCAGTTCTGAGTCATAGCGACCCTCGATAGGGTTTCTGAAGAGCCGACTTTGTGGTTCAAACCAGCCTTTCGGTCCAGTGCTTTAGCCTGCTGTCTGACACCAGAACTCTCTCTCTATAAATATAATATACGGAGTTAAGTGCCATCAAGTTGCTTCCAACTCATAGTGACCCAGTATAGGGTTTCTGAGAAGCAGTTGGTGAGTTTGAACCAAAGACCTTGCAGTCTAGTGCATTATCTCACAGCACCACACCAGGGCTGCATATTGTGGTACTTTTTGGTTGGTGATGTGCCTTTTAGTTCATAACTGACGATATAAGAGGACTTCAAAAAGTTTGTAGAAACATGGAATTGGAAGACATTGGAATTTCTCTCTCTCACTCTTAATTGTGAACTGAGTGAAGGTTTACAGAGCAGATCATCAGTTTAACATTCAACAAATCAGACACTTGGTTTCATCTTAACGACTGCAATGCCCTTCCTGCAATAACAGTTGTCCCGTTTCCTCCTCATGGTGTCCATGTACAGATAGCCTCTTCCAAACTTCATTCGTGGGACTGCGGTAATTGACATGAAACCGTGTCTAATTGGTTGAATGTAAAACTGATGATCTTGTCTGGAAACCTTCACTCAATTCACAATATGAAAAAAAGAGAAAAATTCCCTTGCCTTCTAATTCCATTTTTCTACGAACTTTTTGAAGCTCCCTTGCATCTTCAGTTAGAAACAAAAGCTAATAACAAACCAAGAACCACAATGCAGGCATGGCTCACCAACTGGCTGTTAATCAGAGGAAACAGGAGGCAGCTGGTCCAGGCCTCTTGGTCTCAGTCCACAGTGGGGCCCCTGGGTTCCCCACTGCCCCATACCCCTCCACTCACTGGGATGTTTGACTTCCTCCGGGGCTTTTCCGAAGGTTTCACTGTGAGCCCCGCAGCCTGCAGGGCCGCAATCCTAGACTCTATGTCAGAAACCTGGGAGGAGAAGAGACAGACAGACACAGATGGACAGGCAGATGGATCAGGAGAGCAGTTGTCTCCCGATTCACTCGTGGCATCAACTTTACATATGTGTTCCTTTCCGACAGGCAGCCCACACCGAGTCATTTCCCGGTGACAGTTGGGGATGGGTGGGTGTTCCTCATCAGTCACCCCCAGGTGGAAGGAGACGGGGCGTGTAGCCGTTTCAGGAGCCACATTAGGGATGTCCAGCTCCCATCATGCTGAAGAGGGGTCAGTATCTCGGGGATGAGTCTTTCTGGGGTCTAAGGGACAGATTCTTTCTTATGGAGCAAAGGATTCAACAGAGGCTGGCCAAGTTCTGCCTTCCTGGATGGTTTCAAATCATCCCAGTACTCAGCATTGTGCCCCACCCACTGGCGTCATCCCTACAGTCCCTGGAGGTCACTTCTCCCACAGCACACAGGAATCTACAAACGCAGATACCAGGCCCGTCTCTCTTGGTTCCGATCAGCTCTCCCAGTTATAACCCCTGGCCCCCAGGACCCCCTGCAACCTGCCTACCTCGCAGACCTGCCTTCTCTCCCCCTACACTCTCTGCTTCAGTTTTAAGGTTTCACTGTGACCCTTGACACATTGAGCTTGATGCCCGCCCTCCAACCCCTTGACCTGGACACCTGTCTGCTAGGTGTCCCAACCCCAGGGACCTCAGTGCACCATTGGTTACTATTGTCTCCACACACAGCCTTCCTGATGAACTGAATGATGTTGTTTGTTTGTGTCCCTCTCCTTCCACTGAAACACGAGCTCCAAGAAGGTAGCACTTTGTCCGCAATGTCTGCAGCTACAGCTGCTCTGCCTGCGACTCGCCTGCCACCTGAGCAGCATCTACCTTGGGAAGGGACCCACCCAGTACTGCTGGAGTCCATTCCCATCCATGGAGACCCAGAATCACGAGTACACCTGCTCCATCGTGTTTCAACGGCCGTCACCTTTACAGAACCAGACGGCCTCATCTTTCTTCCAAGGAGCGGCTGTTGGGTTCAAACCACCAACCTTGTGGTTAACAGTTAAATACTTAAACCCCTGTGTCACCAGGGCCCCTTGCAGGAAGGGGCTGAGGCTGGAAACATCCTTGGCCTAGGTGACATGGCTCCTGCTGGCAGAGTCAGGCACTTGTTGTTGAGACGATAAAGGAGCTACAGCACCGGGTTGCTGGCCGGTCTGTGATGCTCCCATCCCCTCGGCTGTCCCCAGATGTCCCCAGATGCTTTGCATACTGGGCACTCATGCTGTACCTGAACTCAGCTCTGCCAGCCACACCTGGGCTCACAGGAGGACCCTTGGGTCCTACGACTGGGATGCTCTGAATTCTGGAAGCTTCTGGATGCACCGGGCAGGGATTAGTCAGTGCTCAGCCACCTTCTCCATGATGGAGAGCCCTGCCTGTCACCAAGTCAAGCTGGGATAAAGTACAGGGTGGGGGTGTTTTTGGGTGGTGGGGCAGGTCCCACCGAAAGCCCAGACTCATGTTCTCCCTTCGTAAATGTGCATGTGGGGAAGGGGCTTGGGGCACCACATGGGGTCTACCTCGCTCTCTGCCTGCTGGACTTCAGAAGCTGTTACGGCCACTCTGTCCTCCAGCTTTGACAGCTCCTCATCTGTGATCCTGGTGAGTGGGATGTGGTTCTGGGGGCCCTGAAGGTCCGTCTCCCATCTGTCCATCTGTCCTACACCTGCACACACCTGGAAACAGGATGGGCCATAGGGGAATTTTTCCACAAATGTTTTCGAAGCTCCCTTGCCCATTCCTATTCTTTTACCTGCCCCTCTGCCCCCACTGCCCACATGACCACTTGTGGTGTTTATGTTACACAGAGCTTCCCGCTGCAGGTTCACTACAGTTCCACCCCCGGCTGAGAACTGTCTTGCCACCCTAGATCAGAATCTACATCTTAAGAAGGTCGCCAGTATCTAGGGAGTCCTGGTGTGGTGCTGTAGGATAAGCCCTGGACCACAAGGTCAGTTTGAACTGCAGAGTCAGTGGTTCAAACTCACCAGCCACTCATTGGAAACCCTATACTGGGTTGCTATGAGTTAGAACCGACTCAATGGCACATAACAACAACAACTAGTATCTAGGAGAATCACCTGGGAATCTTGGTAAAATGTAGATTCGGATTCAGGTTTTCTGGGGTGAGAAAGCAAATTCTCAGCAGGGGGTTGGACTGGAATGAACTGGCTGGAAGTCCTGGTGCCCTAGCAGTACTTGGGGACTTGGGGACAAGAACAGATGCCCAGGAGGGCTGGGGGCTTTTACAAACCACTGGGGGCTGGGACCATGTACCCCTGCCCCCAGCCCCCACCTGTGTCCTGACAAGACTCTTCCATGGTGGCCTGACCTTTGGGGCCATTTCCAGAAGGCCCCCACTGGAGGTGCTCCTGTCTGACCCCACTGCTGCGTCCGGGCTGTCCTCTTCCTCAGATGAGATGCCCTGGTCACTGACGTTGCTGGTCAGCTCCTCCAGCTTTCTCCTCAGGGTTTCCTCTTCTAGGTCAGCCTCGGTGGGCACATTGGCGACAAGGCGCTGTAATGAATGAGCAGGTGAACTTGAACCCCACCAGCAATCGGGACCCACTGCTCTTGAGAGCAGGGCTCTGGTTGCTTGCCTACGTTTCTTCAGGAGCTGGGGTCTCGTACGTTCCCAAATACCCTGCCGGGGCCCAATCCCAGCTCTCTCCATGGCTAAGACCTGCCATTTTGTATAAGACTTCGGGTTTCCTTGATGGGCGTGGATGGCCTTCATTTGATTGGATGACTTGAACAAAATCTTGCCTCTACCCTCAAATAGTGCAAATGGTTAACATGACTACTAACTGAGAAGTTGGAGGTTCAAGTCCACCCAGAGGTACCTCAAAAGACAGACTGGGTGACCTGCTTCCAAGATCAGCTATTGACAACTCTACATAGCAAAGTTGTATGATGACACACATGAGTCTGGTCAACTGGCCGGCTACTGGGCCCAGTTCTGGTGCTAAGACCAGGGCAACCATCTGGACTGCTCCCACCTCCCAGCTGAAGGCTAATGGGGTGTTGATGACCCATTTCTCAGACTGTCTGTTCTCACTTGGGGTGAAGTTGGAAGTATACCATGGCCAGGCTATCTCAGCTGCACAGAAACACAACTTCCCACCCGATTCCCTCTTCCTTCCAGAACTGGTGAGCCACCCCTGCTGAATGGAAACACAGACACAAGAAGCCACCACGACCCCCAGGTGCCCGTCCATCTGTATGGTCCTTTCCTCTGAACTTCTGCTTTCCCACCAGCCCAGGAGATTGCCCAGGATCATCCGATTCCACTTAGAAGGAAAGCTGTTACCAGAGGAGGAGGGGGCACTCCTGGTCCCCTAGAATGGGCACCAGGGATATTGGAGTGGCACGTTCACCCTGGATGTTCTGTGGTCTGGGCCAGCTTTCTGCAGGGAGTTCAACAATCAAAGTCCCCAAAGAGGCTCCCAAGCCAAAGCTGGAGCATTCCTGGGGGTGGGGGAAATACAGGAGAGGTGACAAGCCAAGGAAGTGACAGCCGATGGGAAGTGACTCTGCTGCGTGGTTAGAGGGGGACAGATGGCGTGCCAGGTGATAACCCCGAGTGACCAGGAGCACAACGTCCCCACCCCTCAGTCATCAGACCTCTGAGTCACCCAGGGTCTATTAGCTCCCAGACTGAGATGTGAGAAAATCGATTCTTCTTTCTCCTGCCTTCCCAAGATCTCATTTATGTTTTCCTTGTTTTAAAGGCCGGAAACAGTGCCCCCGAGCGAGGCAGCGCCAACACTGTGTATGGGTGATTCATCTGTTTGACACAGTGGTCACGTAGGCACGTCTGCCCAGGGAGGGACACTGCCGGGCGCTGAACTACGTAAACTGGATCTTCCCGCAATGTCTCAGGGACTAGACTACAGTGATGGGCCGGTACTAAGAGCTCTGTCCTCCCCCTGCTCCCCAAAATCTGTGCCGACGTGGCTGGGGTGTGACTCCCAGTGCTGTGGGGTTGTGTCCATTCTGTGATGTGTTGTATAAGGCTAGCCTTTGAACCTGCAGATTTGGCCCCAGGATTAGGGTGGGACTTAGCTGGAGCCACAACTTTACTGTTGTTGTTGTTGTTGTGAAGTGCCGTCGAGTCGGTTCCGACCCACAGCAACCCTGTATAGGGTTTCCAAGGAGTAGCTGGTGAGCTTGAACTGCTGACCTTGAAGTTCAATTGGCTTTGCAGTCTGGAGCATTAACCCACAGTGCCACACCAGGGCTCCGTACTCCCTTACTAGATGGTGTGATGATGTGATTAAAGTCACCTCCCTTATCCTTTACCACCTTTTACCGTAAGCCTTCCTGGTCACACCCTTGATTGAGTGTTCCCTTTTATCTTACATGTGACACCAGCAGAGAAGAGGTACCTGGCTACCACCAACTAGAAGAGATAGGAGCCTTGTGCTGAGAACCTCCTAGACCCAGGAGACAGAAGGAGACAGACAGAGCTGTCACATCAGAGAAGGCCCACGGATGGAAAGAGCTGGGTACCCTTGGGCAGGAGGCTTACTGGTGGAGTGCTGTGGCTCTGGGCACTTGGTGGAGCTCAAGAGCTTTTATAACACTTGACCAAGCTGGGCTGAGGCCGGAGTGGAGGACCAAGGGCCAGAGAGAGGGCTGTCTGCAGGCCAGACTGAGAAGAGGCTATCCTCATTGAAGAACTGTATCCTGAGTTGCTCTGATCCTGAACTATGACTTGTTACTTTCCTAATGGACCCTCTAATCCTGAGTATTGTTTGCAAGTTCTGTGCAGAGAGAGTTCTATGGGAGGCAGGGTTGGTGCCATGTTCATATAGGCGCCCCTCAGAGATACTGAAGATCTGGCTCCAGACCACTGCAATAAATCAAATATCACAGTAAAGCAAGCCACTCAAACTGTATGAGTGTGGCGCTGTAGGATCAGCATTGGACTGCTCACCACAAAGCTGGTAGTTCAAACCCACCAGCCACTCCTTGGAAACCCTATAGAGGAGGATCATTAAGAGTCAGAACCGACTCGATGGAACTTCACAACAATAGTGCATAGAAGAGTTATGTTGAACCTAGACCGCAGTCTATTAAGTGTGCAATAAATTGTTGTCTGTCAAGTGCAGTCGAGTTGATTCTGACCTATAGTGATCCTGTATAGGGTTTCCGAGGAGCAGCTGGTGAGCTCAAACCGCTGATCTTGCAATAAATAGCAGGATGAAAAACTTTGTGAATATGGTGTGGGGCCGTGCAGTGTTTTGTTCTGTTGTGCACAGTGACACCCAGACTTGGCATCGACTTGAGGGCACCTAGTAAGTACTGAAATCTTGCTTTTCGCTCCAACCACTTGGTACTGGGGAGAAAAGCTTTGGTTCTTCTCCACCATTACCTGACTCTCAGATGGAGTCCTGCTTCTCCGTTTCACGTGGTGACAGGCCGTCCTACGGACCCCGACAGACTCCTCGTCTGAGGTGTCAACATCAGCCAGGTATTGGGATGGGAGCTGGTCTGTTCTGATGACATCTTTGGAGGGAGAAGAGGTTTGAATTACTTAGACAGAAAAGCCGAGAGCCACTGAAGAGAAGTGATGTGAGCCCAAAGACCAGGCGGACGTGGCTGTTCAATGTGATGGGATTAAAACCTTTCCATCAAAATGAGGAAGGAGCACATTCCACATCTTCACCCGAGGGGCCTGTCTCAGCCCTCAGGAGAGGATGACAGAGTTGTTGTAGATATATGCACAATATGTGTGTGTGTGTGAGGAAAAAAAGAAAGGCTTTCTGCTCCCATAAAGATTTACAGCCTCAGAAACCCCACACAGCAGCGTTGACTCAGAACTGACCCGATGGCATCTAACGATATATGTTGTTGTTGTTGTGATGTGCCGTGGAGTCGGTTCCAACTCACAGTGACCCTGTACAGGGTTTCCGAGGCTGTAAATCTTTACGGGAGCAGAAAGCCTCATCTTTCTCCTGCGGAACAGCTGGAAGTTTTGAACTGCTGACTTTGTGGTTCACAGTCCGATTCGTAGCCACTATGCTACCAGAGCTCCTTACATGTATAATATACATATATTGAATTTAATAATTCATTGGTTGACTATTGCATATTTTATACATGAACTGAAATCAGAAAAAAATTAATAAAAATTTACACATGTAAGCAAAACAGCAGATGTCAATAAATGTAAATAATAAAATTGAAAACATGTTGCTGAAACATCATTATCTGTCTGATCAATGTATCCTTTGTAGAAAACATTTAAACTTTAAATGACATCAAAGAGTCTCTCAATCTTAACTCTAACCACCTGCCATCTAAATGGCCGCTTTGGAATTTCTTCCCTGAACTTCACTGACAAGTTAAGGTCCCTGCTGTTGATGCTAGGCACCATCCAGTCCTTTCTGACTCCTGACAACCCCGTGTGGCAGAGCAGAACTGCCTCATAGGGTGTTCTATCTAGCCTGTGATCTTTCTGGGAGCAGGTCCCTAGGTCTTTCTCCTGTTGCATCTATTTTTTGAAACTAATTTTTGCAAAGCAAATAACATAATGACACCACATCAAATTCCAGGGCAGGGGAGGGGAGTGGCGATGCTGCTCCCCAGGCTGCCCCCACTGGTGGAGGTCACTTCTAGAATTCTTTCTGGAAGGCCACGGCTGGCCTCTTTTCATGTTAGACTGAAGACCTGCAGACTCCTATGGGGACAGGTCATTCATGGCTTGAAATTCTGATTTCTGGGCTTTTGGGATGAGGTGGGATCCCAGGAACCGTTGTGGAAGAGGAATGGAAAGTCTTGACCACGTGGCCAGTGTACGCTCATTTATTCATTATTTATCAGTTGCTGTCAGGTTGACTCTGGTGCCCTGATGTGTATCAGAGTAGGACTGTGTCACTGGGTTTTCAATGGGAGATTTTTTGGAAGTGGATCACCAAGCCTTTCTTCTGAGGTGCTCTGAACTGAAATTGCCACCCCTTCAGTTAGTAGTTCAGCACTCATTATTTGGGGGTGGTAAAGTCTCACCTTCCCCACCCACTCTGTAGGCTCTTTATCAGTGTGAGAGATAAATGAGGTCTCTACCATATGCCAAAAAAATCAAAACAGATGTTGTCTTAACAAGGTCCC
This sequence comes from Chrysochloris asiatica, assembly GCF_000296735.1. Classification (NCBI taxonomy): domain Eukaryota; kingdom Metazoa; phylum Chordata; class Mammalia; order Afrosoricida; family Chrysochloridae; genus Chrysochloris; species Chrysochloris asiatica. Next base: position 9,843,132 of record NW_006408614.1, on the reverse strand, counting down.
TGGTACACAGACTCCATGCTTTGGTGAAGTAGAAGTTTGTTTGTGGTCGGCTGGGCCTCCTGTGTGGCCGGTCCCATCGGCGCCTGCATTAATGGAGCTCTGAACTCCAGAACAGTGTACATACCCCCAGGGCACAGGAAAGGACAGCCATTTGTGGGAAGTCTGCAGATTTCATTAGGAAGCAAAGTGGCAACAAAATGACACTGAGCAGACTGCAGGTCTCAGCACATAAAGACGGTCTGATGAAGGGCTCTGGGCAGGCATGACGTTCAAGGCTGCTGATCACCAGCAGACTGCACCGGAGGTGGGGGGTCGCCCAGACGGGACCTGAGTTCTGGTACTCGGAGCCAGCACAGCTGGTGCTGTCCTGTCTGGGGTCGGGTGGTTGGTTGGGTGGCCCTGTCCATCTCAGGGACGAGATACTCCCATCCTACAACAGCTTAGCTTTCTCCTTAGTAGGTGGCGAGGACCCCAGTCCATGGCTTTGTCTAGGACTGAACACACTGAAAAAACACCTTGAAGGAAGGACCATTTTAAGTCAGCTTCTGCTAACTAAACGTTGGAGATTCCAGTCCACCCAGAAGCACTTCGGAAGAAAGTCCTGGCAATCTACTTCCTAAAGGTCACAGCCATTGAAAGTCTATGTGGTGTAGTCCTATTTACACACGTGGCATCCCTCCCCATGAGCCAGAATCTATTCCACAGAGAGTGGTTTCAAGTATCTGCATAAATCTCCTCACACAGGGTGGATTGGGGGGTTCTGGCCAAGGCACTCACCAGATGTAGCAGGCTCCTCCCCGGCTGCCCCAGTGGCATCTTCAGTTGAGCAGAGCTCAGAGGGGGTGTGCTGTCTGGCTGGGGAGAGGCTTTCCCTTTTCTCTTCTGGATAGGGCTGAGACCAGGTGGCCCCCAGGTCAGCTCCCTCCACTGTCTCAGCGTCCTGCGAGGTAGCCTCTTCTGCACCAGGGTCATCTGTGAGGGACTGAGCACACGGCACCATCAGTCCTGGAAGGCCTCCCAGGGGGTGGCAGTTCCTTGGAATGTGGGTCTTTCAGGTGAAAGTTCAACCAACTGTCTCTGTCCCCATTCCCTGAAAGCTACCACACAGCCGCCAGATGTGCCACCTGGCACTGGACACCTGCCCCTCGGGTTATGGAAGCAGACACTGGAGCCCACTGACCTGCGGGCTGTCTTGGACCACCGGGATGGAGCACAGGTGTGGGTTGTAGTGGTGGGACTGAGTGAGGTCATCCGAATCGGCCTCCAGGTCCAGGTCGTGGACAGTGAGAAGGCGCTTCTTCTAAGCAGGCAGAGATGTAGGAGTGGGGGGTCAGTACCCACTGACTGAGGGACACCCCCTCCCCACACTCAGCCCAGGGACCCATGTTTCTGCCTGGGTCACAGAACCTGTGGGGGTGGGAGGGGCTCTCTGTACTCAAATGAAGGCATTAGTACAGACCCCAGGGACATTCACATTCAGGGGTCCAGAACCTGTGAGGAGGACGTGGAGGCTCAGGCAGGTGGGGGAGCTGGGCCAGGACTCACTTTGCTGCCACTGGACTGGACCTGGGCTGCCATGTCCAGTTCTCCATCCTCACTGGTCTGCTCACTGTCCCCACTGCTTTTGTCAGAGATCTGTTCAGGGTCATCTACAACAGAAAGCAGAAGAGTCTACCAGGGAGAGCCATGAACAATCTGTCTTCCACCTAGCTTTCCACCCACCAACCCACCTATCCACTGTCCATCTATCCATCCACTCCTATAACACCTGTCCACACATCCACCATTCAGCCTTCCACACACACACACACACACATACACTTATCTATCCATCCAACCACTCATCCATCCATCTATCCTACACCTATGCACACATTCACTATTCACCCTACCCCCACACTTATCTATCTGTCCAACCATGTATCCATCCGTCTATCCACCCCTACACTATCTGTCCACACACACACACACACACACACACACATATCCACCTATCTATCCATCCAACCATTCACCCATCCATCTATCTACCCATCCATCCATCCATCCACCGTAACCTACTCATCCACCCTCCCACTCATCCACCTATCTACTTATCTATCCATCTAACTATCCATTCATCATCCATCCAGCTATCCATGTATTCACTCATCCCTACACCCATCTACATATCCACCAGTTCACCTTTACACACACACACACACACATACCCCACACCCCTATCTATCCACATATTCATTACCCATCTATTCATCCATCATCTACCCATCCATCAAGAATCCATCCACCATATGCCTATCCCTCCACCCAACACATATCCACTGTCCGACCACTCAACTACCCACCCACCCACCCATCCACCTACTTATCCATCGAACCATCCATCAATCTTCCATCCATCCATCCATCCATCCATCCATCCATCCATCCATCCATCCAGACATGGTGCTCTGTTGACAAAGCCCTATCCACGCAGCAGTTAGAACTAGTCTATATTACAGCATCACTAAAGTCATGCTTAGAAAATCCAAAGGGACTATGGAGTCCCTGGGTGGTACATCAGCGCATACACTCTGCTGCTAACACAAAGGTTGAAGGTTCTAGTCTACCCAGAGGTGACTCGATAGATAGTCCTGGCAATCTCCTTCTAAAAACCAGCCACTGACAACCCTACAGTTATACTCTGACACACGTGGGGTCGTCTGAGTGGGAGTCTACTCTGTGGTTTGGTGTGAAATAGAGATTTCTTGATCACTCAAAATAGGGTGCAAAACCCAAACAAGCTCATTGGTACCCTGAGTGATTTACTGTGGACATACAGAGAGCCGGGCACCTGGACAGGCATATGCATAACCCAAGAAAAGACACTGAGAAGAAAGATGTTTCTGAAACACGTTTGATTAAAGGCTGAGTTCCTTTCCATGTTATTGACATGTGTTTCTATGGACAGGTGGTCCTGCTATGGAGAGTCTCAGGAAACACAACCCCACCTCCCTCCTGGCTCCACTAGAGAGATTCATTCAGGGAAGACCCCCACCGGCCCACCATTAGGGTCCTAACTGAGACATGTTTCAAAACATTAACTTGAATGTGGTTTTTGTCAAAGGCACAACTTTCCAGTTTGGGGCCCCTTCCTTGTAACCTTTTGTTACGATGGGATTGTGTCCCCTGAATAGAAATGAGGATGTACCAGCCCCTGTACCTGCGAGTAGGCCCCTGTTTGGAAGGAAAGGGGTTTATGTTGTTATGTTCACGAGGTCATAACTGAGTAATCTGGGTCCTAAACCTGATCCTTTCTGATTGGAGTCTTATAAAAAGAGGAACAGACAGGGGAAAGACAGATGCCAAGTGAGGGGCTGAGGAATGCCCTCAATAGCCAGCAGTCACTAGAACTAAGGAGAAAGGTCCAGAAGGTATCTGCATAGCCAAGACCCTGATATGGACTTTCTGCCTCCAGAACTGTGAGAAAATAAATTCCTGTTCTGTGAAGCCACCCGCTGTGGTAGTTTGTTACAGCAGACATAGCTCAATGCAAAGAAAACAAAAATCCTCAGAAACACAAACATCAGGGGAAAAGGAAAGGATTGCAGTTGTCAAAGATTTCATTTTACTTGGATCCACAATCAACACTCATGGAAACAGTTAGTGAACAAGTCAAATGGGTAAATCTGCTGCAAAAGACCTCTTTAAATTGTTCAATAGCAAAGTGGTAACTTGAAGACTAAAGTGTGCCTGGCCCAAGTCATGGTATTTTCAGTCACCTGATGCATGTGCAAGTTTGATATGCATAAGGAAGACTGTAGAAGAATTGATGCATTTGAGTTATGGTGATGGAGAAAAATATTGGAAGTACCATGACTGCCAGAAAAACAAACAAATCTGTCTTGGAAAAAGTAAAGCCAGGGTCCAAAGCACAGTGAGACTTGGGGATACCTGAACCCACGGACAAGGACATAGCCACAGAGGGCTAGAGCTGAGAGTGAAGCATCCAGCTGATATGAAGTGAGGGGAGATGAACAAGAACACCCAAACTTGCATATTGTACCCATTTTACCTAGCCTTGATGGCTTGATAATCAGAACTCAACTAGAGGAAGATAAAAAATAACAACAACCAATTTTTGATAAAGGAAACAAGGGTAAATTGCTACAATTTGATGAATCTGACCTCTACTCATGGAGGTAGTAACTCTAAATACCAACAGAGAGGGAAGGAGTCTTCACATCAAGTATCAATGCTATCCCCTCTGTAAACAGGGTAGATAGGGACGGACAATGTAGACATGGGCTACCTAAAATGAGGGGGCAATAAAGGCACAAAGTGACTGGCTTACATGTTTTCAAGAGGGAGTTTAGTTCCAGAGTACATGGGGGAAGAAAAAGTCCCCACTGAATAGCTGTCTCTTGTCTAGATGGGTCTGGTGGAAAGAGATGTGGATAAGATTCCTATGATTCAATAGTGAGTAATTGTTATCATGACTAATTGCGACTATCACAATTGTAAAGGTAGAAGTTTTGTAACAAAAATGGGGGAGTAGTTAATCTTACAGTCCAGAAACTAAACCCTAGGACCTTCAAGGGAGAAGAGCACAAGTGGAATGCGGGACATTATCCAGAGAAGCAGCTACCCCAGAGATGGGGACCTGGAGACAGGGAGCAGCTGAGGACTAGATTCATGGGAAGAAAGGGGCTAAGAGCTGGTGGCCAGGAGGCAGACTTGCAGAATGTGCCCTTTGGTGGTATAAATTATTATATATGTTTGAATGCTTTTTTTTTTTTTTTTTCACTCCCCAAAAAAGAGCTAAAATGAATAGAGAGAAATACTGTTAACTGATGGTACACTGAAGGGAATGTAATCATTGTGATGAAACAAGTTGTATGATTTGTTGAATGTAAGATTGATGATCTGTCCTGCAAATTTATACTCAACCCACAAAAAAACCTTAAAGAAAAAAGAAAAAGTAAAGCCAGAATGTTCTTTAGAAGGGAGGATGGTGAGACTTTGTCTCAAGTACTTGGGACATATGATCAGGAGGGACCAGTCCTTGGAAAAGTGGAGGGTAGGTGAGAAAGAGGAAGTTCCCAGAAGACTGATTTACACAGTAGCAGAAACCAATGGTATCCAATGTAACAATCCTGAGGACTGCACAGGACTGGGTGATGTTTTGCTTTGCTGGATATGGGGTTGCTATGAGTCAGAACCGACTCGAGGAGAACTGACACCAACAAGCAAACTAAGCCACCTTTTTTTTGTTTTTGTTTTTGAATGTGACGTATTCATAGGCACGCTGTCTGAGAACGCAGCTCTGGGGCTTCATTGCTGGCACTCAGGGGCAGTACCAGTGCTGTCTGCTGCCCCACAGTGCCATCTCCTGGCAAATTGGAAAGTGGCAGGGTTGGAGCTTCAGTTACAAGACAGAAACTCCTAGTCCACTAGGACTTTGTCACCTTTTTCCCAGTTCAGGGGACCCCCCAACCTGAGGCAACCTATAGTGTCCTTACACTGTCTTCCTGAAATGATGACCTGAGATGCCTCAAGGGCACATATGTTTAGAGTGAACTTGTTATTGTTGTTGTTGTTGTTAAGTGCCGTCGAGTCGGTTCCGACCCATAGCGACCCTGTACAGGGTTTCCGAGGGTGTAAATCTTTACGGGAGTAGAAAGCCTCATCTTTCTCCCGCGGAGCGGCTGGTAGTTTCGAACCGCTGACCTTAAGGTTCGCAGCCCGATTCGTAACCACTACGCTACCAGTGCTGTCTAATGAAACACTGGTCCTGCACCACCCTCACTGTTATTGTCCTGGTTGGACCCACTGTTGCTGTCACTGTGGCAATCCATCTTGCTGGGAGCCTTCCTCTTTTTTTCTGACCCTTAATTTTACCAAGCATGATGTCCTTCTCCAGGAACTGGTCCCTCCTGTTTACACGTGCAAACTACGTGAGTCCGAGGCTCACCATCCTGTCTTCTAAGGAGCATTCTTGCTATAGTCCTTCTAAGACAGGTTTGTTCTTCTGGCAGTCCACGCTACTTTCCTTTCTATATTCTTCTCCAACACCATAACTCAAGTGCATCGATTCTTCTACAGTTTTCCTTATTCACTGTCCAACCTTCACATGTGTGTGAGGTGATTGACAATATACCATGGCTAGGATCAGGCATGCCAAAGTCCTCAAAGTTTTGTTCTTGAACACTTTAAAGAGCTAGTTTGCAGCAGATTTCCCCGAGGCAATATGTTGTTTGATTTCTTGGCTGCTGCTTTCATGAATATTCATTGTGGATCCAAGTGAAATTAAATCCTTGGTAACTTCAATTTTTTTCTCCACTTATCATGATGTTGTTTCTTGGTTCAGTTGTGAGGATTTTTGTTTTCTTTATATTGATTTTAATCTATACTGAAGAACTTCATTCTTTTATCAGCAAGTGATTCAAGTTCTCTTCTCTTTCAGCAAACAAGTTTGTGTTATCTGCATATTGCAGGTTGTTAATGAATCTTCCTCCAATCCTGAAGCCATGTTTTTCTTCATCTAATCCATCTTCTAGAAATATTCGCTCAGCATGCAGATTGAATGCGTATGCTGAAAGAATACAACCCTGGTGCATTTCTGATTGAAAGCCATTCAGTTGTTCTGTTTGAACAACTGCCTCTTGGTCTGTGTACAGGTTCCTCATGAGCACAATCAAGTGTTCTGGAATTCCCTTTCTTTGCAATGCTGTCCATAGTTTGTGATGACTACACAGTTGAATGTCTTTGCATAGTCAATAAAATACAAGTTAACATCTTTCTGGTACTCTGTTTTCAGCCAAGGTCCATCAGACCTCAGTAATGATATCCCTTGTTTCATGCCTTCTTCTGAATCCAACTTGAATTTCTGTCTGCTGCAACCATTTTTTAATTATCTTCAACAAAATTTAACTTGCATTTCATAGTAACGATGTTGTTCGATAATTTCTGCATTTTGTAGGGTCATTTTCTTTGGAATGGGCACAAATATGGACCTCTTCCAGTTGGTTGGCCAGGTAGCTGTGTTCCAAATTTCTTGATGTAGATGAGTGAGTACTTCCAGGTTTGCATCAGTTTGTTGAAACATTTCTATCAGTATTCAGGGATTCCTGGAGCCTTGTTTTTCACTAATGCCTTCAGTGCAGTTTGAACTTCTTCCTTCAGTACCATCGGTCTTGGTCATATGTTACCTTCCGAAGTGGCTGGATGTTGACCAATTCTGTCTGATACAGAGGCTCTGTATTCCTTCCATCTTCTTGTGAGGCTTCTTTTTGATGTCACATTCATCATGATATAAATACTCAGATGTTATTGTTGTGAAGTGCTGTCGAGTCGATTCCGACCCATAGCGACCCTGTATAGGGTTTCCAAGGAGCAGCTGGTGGGCTTGAACCACCAACCTTGCAGTTCAAACAACTTTGTAGTCTGATGCATTAACCCACAGCACCACACCAGGAACACATTAAAAAGAAAACCATGATTACATCACACTAGATTTTTCTAGAACTTGATCATCTTTGGAGTCTCTGGGTGTTGTTGCAAAGTGTGGTGAATGTGTTCAGGTTCTGACTGAAAGGTTGGAGGTTCTCGTCCAGCCAGAAGCACTTGGAAGAAACATATGTCCTTGATACTCTATGGAGCACAATTCTACGCTGACACACAGGGTGTTGCCATGAGTTGGAGTTGGCTGGCTTGGTTTTTGGTTTTAGTAATCCTCAGAATCCTGCAATACATTTGTTGAAACTGGAGCATCTAGACCCAGTCAGCTGCTTCACAAGAGAAGGATCTGGAGAAGCACCCTAAGGAGTCTGGAGGTCAATGCTGTGTGTGACAGGCAGTGTGTACCAGTTTGGCTAGGCTATAGTTTGGCTGGCATTGCACTGACTGCTATCTCATCAGTGATATAATGGGACCATTCTCAGTAGGAGCTGATGTTAGCAGTAAGTCAGATGAAAGCCAATCAGCTTCCTGGGGTGTGGCCTCATCCTATACATGTGGGTGATCCTGCAGTTGGTTCACCCTCCTCTGACTTCTGATGGTTGGGACTTGAGCCAGCAGCCTGCCATCTGACCTGCAGATTTCATGTTCATCAGTCCCTACAAACCAGTGAATCAGAAACAGCTTCCAGCCTCCTCCTGATTCCCGATTTGGGACTTACCAGCTTCTATAACAGTGGGAGCCATTTCCTTGGAAATAAATGTCTCTGTATATGCTGGACTCCTGGGATGGCGCTGTAGGATCAGCACTGGACTGCGAACCACAAGGTTGGCAGTTCAAACCCACCAGCTGCTTCACGGAAATCCTATACAGGATCACTATGAATCAAAACTGACTTGATGGTATTTAGCAACAACAACAACAAATGTTGTCGAGTCCGTTTTGACTAACAGTGACCATGTAGCTAGGGGTGGGAGGGGAGCGAGCTTTTTTCTGCCAAATTTTATAACATCTTTCATGAGCCACACAAAATTATCAACCTGATATATTTGGTCAAACATTTAATTAGCAGGGTTGCTATGAGTCTGAACTGACTTGACGGCACTTAACAACAAGAACAACAGTGTGATGGTTGGAATTGCAGTTGCCTTGACTGGGACAGACCAACTGATTTCAGGGGCCTTTTATGGTCTGTGAGATGAACCTTCCCCATCCCTTCTGTATAGGCTTTCCGAGGAGTGGCTGATGGGTTTGAACTGCTGACCTTGCAGTCAGCAGTCCAGTGCTTATCCTACAATGCCACACCAGGCCTCCACACATATGCATATACTCATATATATTCTTTACTGATTTGGCTTCTCTAGAGAACCTTGCCTAAGGCAGCGGGGAATCCTGAGGAGACCAGGCCAGCGAGGATCAGAGGTTTGCAGCTCCAATGAGAAGACTCCAGAATGGAATTGATGGTCCGAAAGCACTAGGACCTACCTGGGAGCAAGGGGGCTGTGGTAAGACCCACCTCTTGCCCTCCTTACCTGCAGCCTGCAGCCTCTCCGACAGGGACCGGACCACCTTGGCACTCCCAAACCTCTTGAAGCGGGCCCGCACGTGTTCATAGTACCACTCTAGAGAGCCAACCTTTACCACCCTGCAGAACAGAAGACGGGACAAGTAAGCAGCCGACACATGTGCTTGTCTCCTGTCCTAGCTCAGAGCCCGAGGGCCCTCCTGACCTGGGAGACATGCAGGGCTATCCCACCCAGGAGAAGATTAGCACAGGCCTGTGGGACCATCAGACCTAGTGAACAAGCAACCCAGGCTTCCAGGAGCCGTCTGACCCTGGAGACACTGAATGCCATCCAGCCCGAGGCCACTTACCTGGTCAGGCGGCAGGGGTCACACAGCCAGCCCTGCCCCGTGGGGTGGGTGCTGCCACAGTCCCTGCAGGTGAAGAGATTACAGTCCAGGCACTGCCTCCTGCTGTTTACCAGGAACCGGTAGGGCTGCAGGCAGTGGGCACAGTGGGTCTCATTCAGGTGGGCCGAGTCTGACAGCAGCTCCCTCTTGGAACTTTCCTTCTTGACCTTGCCCTTCAGGCCCCTGAGGGAACAGCAGAAATGAGAACTACGTTGGATGCTCTGTTTTTACAATAGGCTTTAAATACACAAACAGACACACAGAAACAAGTAGATAGACAGATGTACTCAGAAGCCAAGACAGACACACAGACAGACACATATAGACAGACACAGACATCAGTAGTTTCACCCAGAGACATAGATGGACACAGACATACACACATACGCTTTAGAACTCTCACATGCAGATATGCTGATCGGAAGTTTGACAAAGGGGCCCACAGCAGCCCTGACCATTTCCAGTTCCCTCCCCCAATCCCCCAGGGTAAGACAAGAGGTTGGGCTCAAACCCTTGAATGTTGGCAGTTTCGGGTGGAAGCGCTGGTTTTCAAGAGAGATGGCACCGTAGTGAAACATGGCAGAGATCTTGTGCTGTCTCTGTTCCAGAGAGTGTGATGTCCACTCACTGCTGATTTAGAGCACAGGGTAGTGAGGTCCTGCCACTGTCTACACAGCCTCACATAGCAGGACTCAACAGAGCAAAATCCAAGTCCACTGACCACACAGCCTCATACAGCAGGACTTGACAGATCCACATCCAAGTCCACTGACCACACAGCCTCACATAGCGGGACTTGACAGATCCACACCCAAGTCACTGACCACACAGCCTCACCTAGCAAGACTCGACAGATCCACAACGAAGTCCGCGTTCTCGTCCCAGCTCGGAGCTCAATGCTGGGTCTAAGTACCCAGACTGTGCTTGGAGCTTGTTCTGCTGGTCAAGTGTGGACGCATCAGTACCCAGCACCCACTCTCCCTTGGAGGGTGGGGTGGTGATTCTGGAGAGAGTGTAGTCTGGTCTGGACGCAGGGTCATCTAGACCATCATCTTGTCCAGTCAATGGGCTAACAGGAGGTTAGATACGAGAAAAATCCTGAGATTCAGGGACTGCTCAGAGCAGAGAGCAGAAGAAGGGAATGAGGGGGTGGGGCGGGAGGGCTTGATGGTCACTTCCTACCGCTGGGGTCTGTCACCCCTCTACCGGGGCCTGAGTTACTGACAGTGTCAGGCTTCTGCCAGGCTGTAAAATTCCCAAGTTTTACCCAGACTAGTACTTGGGGAAAAAAATGTATAGTCTGGGTAAAACGTACTTTTTAGTACTTGGGACCACCACCTGTCTGTCTGTTTGCTATACCATGGTGGCTTGTGAATTGCTGTAATTCTGGAAGCGATGCCACTGGTATTTAAATACCAGGAGAGTCGCCATGGTGGACAGGTTTCACCTGAGCTTTAGACAAAGACAGACTAGGGAGAAGGAGAGACAGACTACTTCCGAATTTTTAGTTACTGAAAATGACTAGCAGTGGAACACTGTCAACACCAGATTATGGAATATTGAAACATGATGAAGAGCACCAGTATATTGTCAGATATAGTGCCGGTAGATGAGTCCTTCAGGTTGGAAGACACTCAAAATGCTACTGGGGAAGAGCTCGCTGCCTCCTCAAAGCAGAGTTGACCGTGATGATGCGTCTAGAGTAAAGCCCTCGGGACTTTCATATGCTGATGGGGCACAACTCAAAACGAAGAGAAACAGCTGTAAACATCCATTAAGAATTGGAACATGGAATGTACGAAGTATGAATCTAGGGAAAATTGGAAATTATCAAAAACGAAATGGAACACATAAACATCAATATCCTAGGCATTAGTGAGCTTAAGTGGACTGCTATTGGCCGTTTTGAATCTGACAATCACATGGTTTCCTATGCTAGGAATGACAAATTGAAGAGGAATGGTGTTGTATTCATCATCAAAAAGAACATATTAAGATCACTAATGAAGTACAACAGTACTTCATTACTGTGATAGGATAGTATCCATACTCGTACAAGGAAGACCAGTTAATGCCACTATTATTCAAATTTACTCATCAACCACTAAAGCCAGTGAGAATGAAATTGAAGAATTCTACCAACTTCTTCAGTCTGAAAGTGATCAAACATGCAATTGAGGTGCAGTCATAATTACTAACAATTAGAATGCAAAGGTTGGTAACAAAGAGGAAGGATCAGTAGTTGGAAAATATGACCTTGATGATACAAATCATGCTGGAGATTGCATGACAGAATTTCTCAAGTCCAATGACTTGTTCATTGCAACTAAAACAAAACAAAACATAACAAAACAAAACTTAAGAGATGACTATACACATGGGCCTCACCAGATGGAATACACACACAGAAATCAAACTGACTACATTTGTGGAAAGAGACATTGGAAAAGTTCTATATCATCAGCCAAAACAAGGCCAGGGGCCGATTGTGGAACCATCAATTGCTCATATGCAAATTCAGACTGAAGCTGAAGAAAAGGAAATCAAGTTCACGAGAGCCAAAATATGACCTTGAATATATCTCACCTGAATTTAGTGATTGCCTTAAGAACAGATTTTATGTATTAGACACTAAAGACCGCAGACCAAAAGAATTGTGGGATGACATCAAGAACATCATACAGGATGAAAGCAAAAGGTCATTAGGAAGACAAGAAAGAAAGAAAAGACCAAAATGGATGTCAGAAGAGACACTGAAACTTGCTCTCCAGTGTAGAGATACTAAAGCAAATGGAAGAAATGGGGAGGTCCAAGAGCTGAACAGAAAATGTCAAAGGTCAGCTTGAGAAGACAAAGTCAAATATTACAATGAAATGTGCAAAGATCTGGAGTCAGAAAACCAAAAGCATTTCTCAAGCTAAGGGAAATGACAAAAAAAAAAAAAAAATTCAAACGTTGACTTGTAGTATTGAAGAATGTTATAGTCAAATTATTGAATGTTGCAGAAAGCATCAAAAGAAGATGGAAGGAATAACAAAGGTGCTGTACCAAAAAGAAATGGTCGATGTTGAACCATTTCAAGAGGCAGCATATGATCAAGAGTTAATGATAGTGAAGGAAGAAGTCCAAGGTGCATTGAAGGAATTGGCAAAGAACAAGGCACCAGGAACTGATGGAACACAAATTGAAATCTTTCAACAAAGTGATGTGGCACTGGAGGCACTCGCTAATCTATGCCAAGAAATTTGGAAGACAACTATCTGGCTAACTGACTGGAAGAGATGCGTATTTGTGCCCATTCCAAAGACAGATAACCCAATGGAATGTAGAAATCATCAGACAATATCTTTGATACTCCATGTGAGTAAGGTTTTACTAAAGGTAACACAGAAATGGCTGCAACCATACATTAACATAGAACTTCCAGAGGTTCAAGCCAGATTCAGAAGAGGCTTTGGAACGAGGGTTATCACTACTAATGTCAGATGGATCTTGGCTGAAAACAGAGAATACCAGAAAGATGTTTACCTATGCTTTATTGACTATGCAAAGGCTTTTGATGGTGTGGATCTTGACAAGCTATGGACAACATTGCAAAGTATTAGTATTCCTGAACACTTAATTGTGCTCATGTGGAACTTGTAAATAGACCAAGAAGTAGTTGTTAGAATAGAACAAGGGAACACTGAATATTTTAAGATTAGGAAAGGTGTGTGCCAGGGTTGTATTATTTCACCATACATATTCAATCTGTATGTTGAGCAAATAATCCAACAAACTGGATTATATGAAGAAAAATGTGACATCAGGATTGTAGGAAGATTTATTAACAACCTATGGTATGCAGATGATACAACCTTGCTTGCTGAAAGTGAAGAGGACTTAATATACTTACTGATGAAGATCAAAGAGCACAGTCTTTGGTATAGGAACATCTCATTGTCAAAAAACAAAAATCCTCACCACTGGACCAACGAACAACATCCGAAGTTGTCAACGACTTCATTTTGCTCATAGCAACCATCAACATTCATAGAAACAGCATTCCAGAAATTAAATGACGTATTGTATTAGGCAAATCTGCCACACACCTTTTTAAAGTGTTGAAGAGCAAAGATGTCAGCTTGAGGACTAAGGTGAACCTGACCCAAGCCATGGTATTTTCAGTAACCTCATATGCATGTGAAAGTTGGACAGTGAATAAGAAAGACCATAGAAGAATTGATGCATCTGAGTTACGGTGTTGGAGGAGAATATTGAAAGTGCCGTGGGCTGCCAAAAGAATAAACAGACGTGTGATGGCAGAAATACAGCCAGAGTGCTCCTTGGAAGCCAGGACGGCTAGACTTCATCTCTCATACTTCGGATATATTATCAGGAGGGACCAGTCCCTGGAGAATATCATATCTGGTGAAGCTGAGGGTCAGAGAGAAAGAGGAAGACCCTCAGTGAGATGGGTTGGCACAGTGGCAGCAGTAATAGACTCTGGCATTGGAACAATTGTGAGGTTGGCGCAGGACCAGGCAGGGTTTTGTTCTTCTGTCATAGGGTGGCTATGAGTCAGTACTGACTCGATGTCACCTAACAACAACAACAAAGTACTTGGACGGCAGGCCATCGCACGCCCTGAGTCCCTGGGAAGAGCCCTGGTAGTGGTAAGGTCTAATCACTGGGCTGTGAACTGCTAGTTCGGTGGATCAAACCTACCCCTCACTCCATGGGAGACAGATGAGACTTTCTGCTCTCGTAACAATTTAGTCTCAGAAACCCTAAGAAACAGTTGTACTTTGTCCCATAGGGTCTTCGTGGAGCAGAATGAACTCGGTGGCAGAGGGTTTGATTTGGGTTTGCAGTCCCTTAATAGTGGAAAGGGTAAAGCTCTTGGCTGTTAACCAAAAGCTTGAAGGTTTGAGTCTGTCCAGAAGTACCCTGGAAGAAAAGCCTGGGGACCTGTTTTTTAAAAAACCAGCCATTGGAAATCCTACAGAGCAGTTCTACTCTGACACACGTGGGGGCACCATGAGTTGGATCCCACTAGACAGTAACTGGTAGGAGGGGGACTCGGGGTCCTGGAGGGAAAGCCAGATATTTCTTATCCAGCCACCCCAGATGTCCTCTAGCAGGCCAGCCAGAGATGACTTGAATCCCGAGTTGATCCGTGGCTGAACTGATTCAGCTTGAAGATGTTCCGGACCAGGAAGTGCCCAGCTCCCGGAAGTCCCAGGCCATCAGGGTTTTAATGACCTGACTTCCTGGTGAACCCGCCAAGTCCAGCTGCTGTAAAATGTGCCCCAGACAATGAGCACATTCATTTTGTTCTGGGCTGCATAAAACATCTGCCAAACATAATATTTTTAGTTTTTGATGATAAGAAATGGATTGCTTCTTTCTGACCAAGTTACACAGGAGAGCCCTGCTTTGTGCTCTGGAGAGGGGCAGAGGAAAGAGCCAGGGGGTAAGCCTGGGGTTACTGGCTGAATTCCCTCCCCTGCCCTTTTCATCAGGAGACCCACCAAGTCGGAGGACAAAAGAAACTCAGAGCACATCTTCAGCCACAAAACAAAAGGGATCAGCCAGGTGTCAGACTCGAGGACTTGATTCTACGGCCCACAGCAGAGAGGGCCGTGTGGATAAGACAAAAGCTTGGTCTCAAACACAACTTCATGGAGCACCTGGCTCCTGGTAGGAGGGGCTGCCTCCTGCAGTCCCACCATGACTGTGTCTACTCCTCCATTCTGTGTCCAGGCCCAGCAGGAAGGACGTGTGGACACACATGGCAGCCTGGGAGGTGAGGTCCCCTTCAACAACACCAGGTAGAGCCCTGGGGTTGGTTTTTTAGGAGATTGAATCTGTTTTGATTCTTCCCTTCTTCATGGGTGCAGGGAGGAGGTGGAGACCTGGGTCTTACAGGTGAACGATGAGTCGCTTCTCTTGGTGCCCATACCTGCTTATGCGAGGCACACATTCCAGTTCATACATGCATGGGTTTATTAAAAATAAAACATGTATAACCATGCCTCTCTGATCAGTGATGGCTGCAGACAAGTCCTCTCAGTGATACAGTTTGTATAACCA
>NW_006408614.1:9825839-9827506 GCF_000296735.1 Chrysochloris asiatica | reverse complement strand
GCCTCTCTGATCAGTGATGGCTGCAGACAAGTCCTCTCAGTGATACGGTTGTCTTAGTCTAGTTGCTGATGTTAAGTGCTGTAGAGTTGGTTCCGTCAAATAAAAGGTCTAATTAAAACAGTGGCTTCCAAGGGGATCTGCTGGACCCCTTTAATTCCAGACAGTGAGATCAGCTTAGATGATTATGGTGATCTTAATAGATTTTCTCAAAGGACACAGGACAAACATGGGTGCTTACTATAAAAAAAGTTTTAAGAACGCTAAAAGATGCCTTGGAGAGAGCTGTTTTGAGAAAATAACTCTGTGGTTTAGTTAAGAATAAATGTAATCAAGACTGAAGTCATCTTATACCTGCTCCCCTCTGTCAACTTGCCCTTATCTCTTGAATGTCTGCCTTGACCATTTTAGGTTGGAATGTTCATAATTGCCCGGCTTTGCCTGGAGCCTGGTTCCTGTTCTGATAAGGAGTGACCATCTGGACAAACAGGCATGGGGATAGTTAAGCCTTCCCTCCCTGAGATGTTTATAGGAGCATCATACCTCCTTATGATTTAGTGTGAATGTTAGGATTGTCGCCTCCGCCCTCACATGCATGTGGTACATGACTAAACTTACCAAGAAGTAGTATAAAAAGTGCTTGTAACGAAAGTCAGGGACATCAGTTAAACCAGCTTCTTCCCTGTGGGCATTCCTGTAGTAACAGTAGTTGTTTTTGTTGTTGTTAGGTGCCACAGAGTCAGTTCTGACTCATAGTGACCTTATGTACAACAGAATGAAACACCACCCGGTCCTGCGCTAGCAGCCAGCACAATCTTTAAGCTCCAGCCCATTGCTGTTGACACTGTGCCAATCCATCTTGCTGAGGGTCTTCCTCCCCTTCACTGACCCTCCACTTTACCAAGCATGATGTCCTTCGTCAGGGACTGGTCCCCACTGACAATATGTCTGAAGTATGAGAGATAAAGTCTCATCATCCTGGACTGTAAGGAACATTCTGGCTTTACTTCTTCCAAGGTAGATCTGTCCCTTCTTCTGGTGGTCCATGGTACTTTCACTATTCTTCTCCGACACCACAACTCAACTGCATCAACTCTTCCCTGGTCTACTCCTGTGGTGGACCACCTAGTAATAATGAAGGCTTTTCTTTCTTTGTTTACAGAGAGTGTTGGATAATTGAACTCAGTTGTCCAGGGCACTGGATCCAAGCTTTGGGGTAATATTGGTGATAAGAAGGCCAGGAAAGTTGCGCTGTGTTTCCATCACAACAATGCACCTGTTAGTTCTTTAAGGGCAGCAGGTGCCGTCTGATGAGAGTTTTGTTGGGAAACCTTACCCCACCCACCCTCCTTTCCACATCCTCTCTCTCAGACTTCTCTGTGCTCCTAAAGTTCAGAGCATAATCTGAGGCCCTTAAGGATGTCAAAACAGAATTATTCCGAGACGGCTTAGAGAAACAGAAACACAGACCATAGTCAGAAGTGTAGCAAGATGGAAACATTGACCACCTCCAGATATGCAGAGAGATGGAAGCACTGACCTCCTCCAGATGTGTAGAGAGACAGGAACCCTGATCACCTCCAGATGTGTAGAGAGATGGGAACCCTGACCACCTCCAGATGTGTAGAGAGATGGGAACCCTGACCACCTCCAGATGTGTAGAGAGATGG
>NW_006408614.1:9810981-9825739 GCF_000296735.1 Chrysochloris asiatica | reverse complement strand
AGAGATGGGAACCCTGACCACCTCCAGATGTGTAGAGAGATGGGAACCCTGACCACCTCCAGATGTGTAGAGAGATGGGAACCCTGACCACCTCCTGATGTGTAGAGATGGAAACACTTCCAGGAGGCTTGTAGACCTAGTTGAGGGCCGTGTTTCATTCTGTTGCCAACAGGGCGCTATGAGTTGGAACTGACTTGATGGGATCTCACAACAACAGTGTTAATAGGGAGGGGACCTGGTGCTGTGATGCTTACGGTCCTGGGTGTTAACTGAACGGTTAGTGGTTCCAACCCACCAGCTACCCAGCAGCAGAAAGATATGGTAGTCTGTTTCTGTTTCTATGTATTTGTTGTTGTTGCTAAGTGCTGTGTCCTAGTGACTGACCCTGTATAGGGTTTCCGAGGAGGAACTGGTGAGCTGGAACTGGTGAGTTGACTTTGTGGTTCAAACTAACCTTGGAGTTCAGTGTATTAGCCCTTAGCACCACACCAGGACTCCTCTATGTATGGGGAAACAAAAAAAAAAACAAAAAAGTGGGTGACTTATTTGAGTCACTATGAGTTGGAACCCACTCTTCGGCACTTGGCTGCCACAACAACAATTCACTTCACTGTGGTCCGGAACCAAACCCAAGGCATCTCCGAGCTCTGCCTGCAGAGATACCTAGAGACATGCAGAATCACTCCAGTGACCACACTGCATTTTGAGGAGTGTCTCATTCAAGAGCAGGAGACAAGCTGAGATGGTGAGACATGTGAGTGTGGGGCTACACCTACAGCCCCCTTTGTCCGGGCCATCGGCCAGAGACCCGCTATCTGGATGTGCCTGGAGTTTCGGGTGCTGCACATCAGTATCAGGAATTGTGCTGCAGGAGACAGAACCTTGCTGGACTCCCTGAGGTCTCTGAGGGGACAGCAAGATGGTGATGGGAATCAGAGCTGGGAGGCAGTGGTGAAGGAGGGACAGTGAGGCCTCACCCAGGCCACAGAGCGGGAAGGTGAGAGCTCGTCAGTGATCTGTAACCCACTGCCTTCAAGGGGACCCTACTCACGGTGACCCTACAGGGCAGAGAGGAGCTGCTCCAGAGGGTTTCCCTGGCTGCGAATCTCTACAGAAGCAGCCTCATCTCCCTCTGAGTGGCTGGTGGGTCTGAACTACCCCACGCCTCACCTGCCCCACTTGGGAACCCTTACAATGATCATTGAAGCCAATGTTCACGTCCAGGCCCTGTGTCAGCGGCTCATTTGTGAGTCCAGCCGCAGTTTCCTCAGTCTGGAGTTGTCTGTCTGAGGTGCCTGTTGGCCCAGTGAAGGCTGAATCCAGTTCTGTCTTTGTCACCTGTCCTGCTCAGCCTCCTCTTCCGAGTCCCCGTCTGTTTGCAGACTTTACGAATCCACCTCACCGCCTGTTTGCCTTCTGGGTTAGGTCAGCAGGACTAATATTTGATTTGTGGGCTGTCCCCTGGAAAGCAGGGTGCCCTCTGTGGGGACGTTGGGTCTTCACCTGAAAGCATGACTCAGCCCTGCCTCCTGCACGGTCCCCTCACTCACCCTGGACGTTAGGGACACGAGCAGGACCAAGCGTCAGACAGCAGCCAAAGACTTGAAATCAGCGATGCAGAAGACAAACGGAGTACTGGTGGCTCAGTGGGTATGCACTCTGCAGCTAACTGAAAGGTCGGCGGTTCAAACACCATCAGCTGCTCCATCGGACGAAGATGAGGTTGTCTGCTTCCGTAAACATTGACAGACTAGGAAACCCTATGGGGCAGTTCTCCTTTGTCCAACAGGGTCGCTGTGAGTTGGAATTGGCCCAGCAACAGTGGATGTCAAAGTGATGGAAAACTCATCAAGCACATACTCTAGGATGCCCCCGTCAAAGCTTGTCCCTTGAATCTGGGCTCTTCTGGGAGGAAGCTAACAACAGCTGTCACTGTTAACTTGGCTCTCCCTCTATGAAGGACCCCTCACATGGTACACAAGGGCTGATTCTTCAGAATCAGCAAGCCAGGACTTTCTTCTGAGGTGCCTCTGGATGAACTTGAACCTCCAACCCTTTGACTATCAGCTAAATGAGTTAACTCACTATTTACATCACCCAGGGCCTTTCCCACAAAGGTGCTTCTTTGTATTCACATAGTAATAATGAAATACTAGGAGTCCCGGTGTGGTACTGCAGGACAATGCACAGGACTACAAGGTCAGTTTGAACCAAAGCACTTAACAGCAACCAAGAACAATAAAATAATAACATACAATTGTAATTTTTGCAGTTCAATTTTTTTAAATTGAACTACAATTTTTTATTGACAATATTACAGTGATTACAGTGTGTTGTTGTTGTTAGGTGCCTTTGAATCGACACTGACTCATTGTGACCTTGTGCACAAAAGAATGAAACACTGCCTGGTCCTGTACCAACCTCACAATCACAATTGTTGATATGCTGGAGCCCACCGTTGCTGCCACTGAGCAAATCCATCTCTCTGGGGGTCTTCTTCTTTTTCACTGACCCTCCACTTTACCAAGGCATGATGTTCTTCTCCAGGGACCAGTCCCTCCTGGTCCTCCTATGTCCAAAGTATGAGAGACAAACCAGCCATCCTGGTTTCCAGGGAGCCCTCTGGCTGCACTCCTTCCAACACAGATTTGTTTGTTTTTCTGGCAGCCCACGGTGCTTTTAGAGTTCTTCTCCAACATCATATCTCACATCCATCAGTTCCTCTATGGTCCCACCATGATTACAGCATAATGGAAAGATTCAAGTCACTCAACATGGTGTTTTGAAATTCATCCCAACTATGGACTGAGCGACCGGCAGGTTGGACAGACTCCTAAAGTCCAAGAGCACCAGTGTTTCCATAGTGTTGGGATGGACTCCAGTGCTCTCCTGACCCAGGGCTGAGACCTCGTTTTCTGTCCTTTCTCCTCCAGCAGCTTGAAGGAGACATCTCTTGGGCCCCTCGGTGTCCACTTCATCAGATGTGGGACATAACCTGCGATCTTGTGTGGAAACTTCTGTGGGAATATTGGCGATTTCCGCGCACACGGAAGTCGTTGCCTGGGGAGGTACAATACTTCTCAGTGATGACTCAGGCCTCTGCCTTCATGGTTTTGGTGTGAGCGTGACCCATGTTTGCGTGTCCCTGATAAAAAAGTGACTCAAATCCTTTTTAATACCCAATGGACATGTAGAATATAGAGAGGAAAGACAGAAATGCAAAACTATACACAGCAAGACATCCGGCCCCTACCCTAGCTATGCCCACGTTTACGGGTGACCGGCCCTGCTCTGCTCCATCACCTGTAAGTGGGATGCTGACAGTATTTACACAGGTGTCTGAGGATTTAATGAGACAACACAGACAAAGCGCTGGGCTCTCACCACACATGCATCCCTGAGAGCTGCTGGGAGCCTTCTAGGGGTCGGCACTGAACGAGGTGTTGGTGATACAGCTGAGAAGCAACTAGAGCTCGTGTGGAGCTTAGACACTTGAGAGGGGAGACAGATGCTAAACAAGGAGACTGCAGGCACACTTCACAGGGCCACACCATAGTGCCAGCATCGCTCTTCTATGCGGCGCAAAACCAAAAGCTATGTGTGACTCACTTTGATGTGCTATTTGCTTTATCGTATGGTGTGGAAGCGAACCCACAGTATCTCCGAGATCTGCCCACACTCATACAACATCAGATGACCTAGTAGAGAGATTCAGCGAGCTAAGCAGAAAGAGGGAGTGTTGGGAGGGTGATGGTTATTTTAGAAGGAATAGTCAGGGAAGACTTCTTGGAGGCGGTAACATTTGAGAGGAGACCTGAGGGAGGGAGCATAATGGAGACCTGGGAAATTGTACTCAGGGCCTCAGGCAGGAGATGGAAGTCTGTTGTGTTAAAAAGACTGAGAGATGACTGGGGTTGGGACAAGGTGGAGCAAACGAGGTGCTGAGGGAGAGGTAGGAGAGGAGGTCAGCAGGTCTGCAGGGGGTGAGGCCCTTTGGAACAAACTAATCTTCACATGGCTCTTGCATATTCTTGTATGTACATGAGTGACTTCAGTTTGTATAAAAAATTCCATGAGATTTTAATTTAATTTTTCATGAACATTTTGAAGCCTCTTTGTAGATATGTTGTTTCTGTTTGGTGCCATCAAGTCAGTCTGGACTCACAGTAGTGACCCCAGGCATGGCAGGACAAAACTGCTGTTGGTCGTCTGCCTTGCTGAGTGTGAAGCCACGTCTGTAAACTGTGCCAATCCAGCTCATTGATTACTGATCCTCTATTTGGTGTCCTCTTCCTTTCCTCCTGACAACTTGCCCAAAGTCTGTGAGGCCATGTCTCGGCCATCATTGCTTCGAAGACAGATTAGCTCCTTCTTTTGGAACCAGGAGTCCTGGTAGCTCAGTGATTAAGTGCTCAATTCCTAACTTCAAAATCGGAGGTTCAAACCCATCAACCATCTATGGAGAAAGATGAGCTAATCTGCTTCTGTAAAGATTTACAGTCTTGGAAATCTTATGGAGAAAGTTCTACTCTGTCTTCTTGGCTCTCTGTGAGTTGGAATCAACTTGAGTGTAATGAGCTTACTGAAGTTTTAAAATTCGTATATCCATGATGTTTACCAGCATCATCATTTAAATAAGCCAACTCTTCTTCAGTCTCCCTTGGACATTTTCCGACCTTTACATGCATATAAAGATGGAAACCACCATGATTGATCTAGTCACCAAAGACACAGCTTTGCTTTTGAACACTTTAAAGAGATCTTTTGCAGCAGACTTTCCCAAAGCAAGAAGTTGTTTGATTTCTTGACTGTTGTACATTTCTAGTATTACATATTTGTTTTATAAAGACATTTATTTCTCTATATTTTCTAATTGGCTACTTTTGATTTCTAAAAACAATGCACTGTTTTGTTTTTTACATTCTCCCATAATTAGCCAGATTGGTGGTTATGTGCTGTGGAGTCGGTTCTGACTCATAGTGACCCTGTTCAGGGTTTCTGAGGCTGTAAATCTTTACCGGAGCAGAAAGCCTCAGCTTTCTCCCATGGAACAGCTGGTAGTTTCGAACTGCTGACCTTGAGGTTTGCAGCCTGATTCATAACCACTATGCTACCAGAGCTCCTTAATTAGCCAGATTACAAATGGTCTTCCCTCCATTTTATAGATAATTACCTTGGCTTCATGATCTCTAGACAAGAGTGTTGTCCCACCTTGCCCACAGAGGCACAGTTTATTTTGTTACCTTGTCTGATTGCATCATCTAGCACCCCTAGAACAATGTTAAGTTACAGCAACAATGACAGAATCCAACTCTGTTGGGGGTCAGGCAGATTGGGAGGGAGCAAAACATGTTTTCCTCCTTCCATACATCCACAGAAGAACCTCCGGACACCAGCAGCAGGAGGGTGTGCTGAATCTCCCACCAGCGCCTGAAACATCCTCAGGCACAAAGTTCATTCTCAGCAAGACACACGCCCTAACATAGCGCTGAGAGGAAAGTAACGGGAGGAAATGGGTTAATGAAGTCAAATCTGTCCTAAAACATGGCTGTGTTGCCAACACCACTGACGTAGGTTGGACTCCTTTGAATTTTTGTGTAGTACTGAGATCTGATGGGAAGCCAGGGATAACATTCGGTGTAGTACAGTAAACAAGCCACTCTCAAATCCATACTCACACAAACCAAGTTTAGGGACAGATTTATATCTATCTGGGACTAAATCCAAGGCAAAACAACCCTCTACCTTCCTTCTCCTGAATTTCTTCAGAACAGCCTGCAGGGAAAATATTCTCTCTATAGGCACTTTCTCTTCAGGGGATAAGTTCCTGTCTGTCAGCTCAGAGGGACAGCTGCCCACATCCTCAGCACAGTGGTAACCCCAGTACACTGAAATAAATGTGGTTC
Source organism: Chrysochloris asiatica (assembly GCF_000296735.1). Taxonomy (NCBI): domain Eukaryota; kingdom Metazoa; phylum Chordata; class Mammalia; order Afrosoricida; family Chrysochloridae; genus Chrysochloris; species Chrysochloris asiatica. The sequence continues at coordinate 9,819,833 of NW_006408614.1, read as the reverse complement.
TATTTGGCATGTGATGGTTAAAGCTCATGTTGAAAGGCACGGCCGAGATTCTGCACCTTCTGCCTTTCATAACTGGACATGGCCTTCGCCAACTGGGGGAGGGTTAACTGCCCTCTTCTGATCGGATGTCTTTGGCACAGCCCAGGGACGGGCACGCTGGGTAAGGGATCCAAGACTTCAATGTCTCACACTAGAGCTAATGAAACAAGCTTCGAGATGTCTGGGATCTGGGCCAGCCCCTCTGTCACATGGTTGACTGAGGAGACATCAAAGGTCAGCTGATCTAACTGGTGTGGGGAGGGCCATGGAGTGTCCACCAGGCTCTGTCCCTGTAAGCTGGACGGCACTTTTGTTGGCAAGAATCATTGAGCATCACTCGGTTCACCCACATTTCTGTTAACTTTGTAAATATTAAAAGAAACATGCTTTTGAGTTCCATTGCTTTTAAATTTGTAAATATGGTGAATTGGTCGTTTAGCAAATTGGCCCCTTGGAAAATTTGCTTTTGGTGAGTTGACCTCCTGTCCACCTGACTTACACAGAAGAGAAACATTCTTTCCAAGGAATGAATGTGTTTTTCTCGGTTTCCCCAATATTTTTCCCCAGTAGCTTTACTCTATCAACAACCTTGGTAGGTTTCTTCAAGCTGGACCATACACCGGCATCCCTTTTAGAGAGTATCAAACACACAGAAATGTCATCTGAGCCATTCTGGAACTGCCTGGTTGGTGGCCTCCACCCACCTGTTTGTTGGTCATTTGAGGAGTGTTTCCTCCACCCACCCCATTGTTGATTCATGGCTGAAGGCATAAGTAACTCAAAGCAAACATGAGGAGTTTCAGGAGACCAAGGCGAAATCAGAGACATCATGCAGAGGGCAGGAGGCTGGGAAGGGGGCTGTGTTTTGTGCTGAAATCGGTTAAATGTACAACTTGATATGATAAGAACTTGGGGAGAAGCGTGCTTCTTATTTTAAAAATCACCCTCAATTTCACAATGGACTTCTGATACTGCAGCCAATTAGCTCTGGAGAACCAATTTTGGCATCAAGAATTCAAAGTGTCAATGTTTGTTTCATCAGTGCCGCCTTCCTCCTCTCAACACTGCCCTGTCTGTGCAGAGCCTGAACCCGGGTCAGCTGACCTCACGGCGCTCATCCCAGACACTCTTGTGACCACAAGTCATGAGGACACTGTGGCAGCAGCAATGGGCTCAAACATAGCAATGATTGTGAAGTTGTTTGTGAGAACAAAAAGCTGTTCTCACACAGCCAGGGAAAGCTCTCTCCTTTGTGTCCAACAGGACAGTGACTCAGAGACAAAACAGCAAGAACACAAAGAACCCTTCAGTAAGACCCCTTTCCATACACAACTCTTGAGTTCCTGGATGGATCACCAGCTCAGACTACATGCGCACAGTCAAAACCAACCACAGGTTGGTTATTAGGGCTCCGGCATTCTTGGCTTAAAATTAAGTCCTTGGGTACTGCAAATGGTTTGTGCCCAGTTCGGTTGTGAGCCTAGCTAAAGGTTGGTGGTTCAAGTCCAGCCAGTGGATCCACATAAGAAAAGTCTGGATGGCCTGGTGCCATGAAGACGACAGGCAAGGAGACCCTAGGGACTAGAGAGCAGTTCTACTCTGTCACATGGAGGGTCTCCATGAGTCGGAAATGTCTTGATGGCAACTAACAATGACCTCCTTGATTTGTGTGATCTCGGCTTTCTGTACTGCTACCTCACTCATTCACTCAAGGTACAGAGATGACCAAACCAAGTGAACGTCTGAACCATTCCAGAGTTGACTTCCTATGAGGGGAGAGAGAAGAGACACAGATCACCTACTATGACCTGCTACCATCCAGTGCATCCTGACTCAGAGTGACCCGTTGTTGTTGTTAATTTTGACTCATAGTGACCCAGGATAGGATTTCTGAAGAGTGACCACTGTACTTGAACTACTGACACTGTAGTTAGCAGTCCAGTGAGGACCCTACAGCACCACACCAAGAGTCAAGGGAGAATCAATGGTAGGTGGACTTTGTTGTTGTTGTTAAGTGCCGTTGAGTCGACTCCGACCCATAGTGACCCTGTATAAGGTTTCTGAGGAGCAGCTGGTGAGCTGGAACCACCAACCTTGCAGTTCAAATGGCTTTGCAGTCTGGGGCATTAACCTACCATCAAGTTGGTACCGACTCACAGTGACCCTGTGCACAGTAGAACGAAACACTGCGCCAACTGGTCCTGGGCCAGCCTCACAATCGTTGCCATGTTTGAGCCCATCGATGCTGCCACTGTGCCAATCCATCTCATTGTGGGTCTTCCTCTTTTACTCTGACCCTCCTCTTTACCATGCATGATATACTTCTCCAGCGACTGGTCCCTTCTGATAATATGTCCAAAGTATGAGAGATGAAGTCTGGCCATCCTGGCTTCAAAAGAGCACTCTGGCTACACTTCTTCCAACACAGATTGGTTTGTTCTTTTGGCAGTCATGGTACTTTCAATATTCTCCTCCAACACCATAACTTAAATGCACTAACTCTTCTATGGTCTTCCTTATTCACTGTCTAACTTGCACATACATATGGGGATGTATACATATACTGAAAATACCAAACACCATGACTTAGGTCAGGCTCCCTTTGGTCCTCAAACTGACATATTGGTCCTTGAGCACTTTAAAGAGGTCTTGTGTAGCAGATTTGCCTAATGCTATGCAAGGTCAGCAGTTCAAGCTCACCATCCACTCCTTGGAAACCCTGTACAGGATTACTATGGGTCAGAATCAACTCAAGGGCACTTAACAACAACAACAACACACATCTTTTGATTTCTTGACTGCTGTTTCAAGAATATTGATGGTTGATCTGAGCAAAATGAAGTCTTTGACAACTTTGATCTTTTCTCCAATGATATGGATGTTGTTTATTGGTCCAGTGGTGAGGATTTTTGTTTTCTTTACATTGAGATGCAATCCATACTGAAGGCTGTAGTCTTTGATCTTCATCAGTATTTTATATCATTTTTTGCTTGCAGCAAGCAAGTTGTATCATCTGCATATCTCAGGTTGTTAATGAGTCTTCCCCCAATTCTAATGCCATGCTCTTCATATAATCCAGCTTCTAGGATCATGTGCTCAGCATACAGATTGAATAAGAATGGTGTAAAACGCAACCCTGGTGCACACCTTTCCTAATTTTAAACCATTCGGTGTTCCCTTGTTCTGTTGAAACAAATGCCTCTTGGTCTATGTGAAGATTTCTCATGAGCACAATTAAGTGTTCTGGAATACTCATACTTCACAATGTTGTGCATAGCTTGTCATGATCCACACAATGGAAAGCCTTTGCATAGTCAATAAAGCACAGGTAAACGTCTTTCTGGTATTCTCTGCTTTCAACCAAGATCAGACATCAGCAATGATATCCCTCGTTCCACGTCCTCTTTTGAATCCGACTTGAACCTCTGGAAGTTCTCTGTCAATGTATGGTTGCAGCCGCTTTTGTATTATCTTTGGCAAAATTTTGTTTGTATGTTATATTTATGATATTATCTGATGATTTCTGCATTCTGTTTGATGACCTCTCTTTGTAATGGCTACAAATATGATCTTTTCCAGTCAGTTGGCCAGGTTGCTGTCTTCCAAATTTCTTGGCATAGATGAGTGAGTGCCTCCAGTGCTGCATCCATTTGCTGAAGGTTTCAATTTTTATTCCATCAATTCCTGATGCCTTGTTCTTTGCCAATGCCTTCAATGCACCTGTACTTCTTCCTTGAGTATCATTGGCTCTTGATCATATGCTACCTCTTGAAATTGTTGAACATCGATTATTTATTTTTGGTACAGTGACTCTGTGCATTCCTTCCATCTTCTTTTGATGCTTTCTGCATCATTCAATACTTTTTCCATAGAATCTTTCAATATTTCAGGTCAAGGTTTGAATTTTTTCTTCAGTTCCCTCAGCTTGAGAAATGCTGAGCATGTTCTTCCCTTTTGTTTTTCTAACTCCAGGCCTTTGCACATTTTGTTGTAATATTTGACTTTGTCTTCTCAAGCTACCCTTTGAAATTCTCTGTTCAGCTCTTTTACCTCCTCATTTCTTCCATTTGCTTTAGCATCTCTATGCTAGAGAGCAAGTCTCAGAGTCTCTTCTGACATCCACTTTGGTCTTTTCCTTCTTTCTTGTCTTGTTAATGACTGTTCCCTTTCCTCCTGTAGAATGTTCTTGGTGGGCTTTAGGCTCAGGCAATGGGCAGAGTGCAAAATGGTGCTGGGGCATCCATGGACAGGAGGGGGCATCAGCCAGCATTACTGAGAAGCAGGGTGAAAAGTTGGCCTTCCTCCCACAATCCTTTGAGCCTAAATCCCCTGTGAACTGGTTTTATTCTTTTATTCTAAGCATCACCTATTGTCTGACTGGCCTGCTTTGGACATGCCATCAGGAGGGACCAATTTCTGGAGGAGGACATTGTGTTTGGTGAAGTTGAGGGCCAGTGAAGGCGAGGGAGATCCTGCTGAGATGGATCAGCACTATGGCCACATGATGGACCCGAATCTGCTGGTGGTTGTTACATTGACACAGGACAAGGTAATGTTTGGTTCTGTTGTATGAAATATCATGTAGCAGAGCTGATGATATCAGCAAGCATTACCCCAGGAGTCAGACTGAGCTGAAATAAAGCCAGTCAGGGAACACTCAAATGTCAGGTAGACGGTCAGATCTCCTGGTTTACTTGGGAGGAAACCGAAGGAGAAAAGTGGACGTGTCCCCCCGAGCTTGGCTTCCTGTCAGTGTCCCCACTGGAGAGCACCCAAGGAGGTGGCCCCTTGGGAAGACCTCAGGGATCACGGGCCTCCGGTCACCACACACCACAGGTCACCACACACTTACTCTAGTCTTTCCGCTTCTTTTCTTCGAAGGTCTAAGTCCCGCTGAATAACCTCCCAGACGTGCTTAGCCTCTTCATCAGTCAGTTTGGAAAGATCCAGTTTTTTCCCCATCTTGACTTCTTGTCAGAATCAGACCTAGAAAATCACAGGATGATGAAGGTCAGCCTTTTTGGGTACCAGCAAACTCACAGAGTAGGAGACCCTGAGAGAAACCTATTTCCCAAGAGATTTGTCTGTACCTGGGTGGAGTCATTGATCTTTTAACAAACCAGTGCTTGTTGGGACATTTGTAGAATATGTATAAAAACTACCACTTCCTGGAACATGAGGGAAAGGGTCACTTGGGCCCCCTTACTCCCTTTCCATGGTGAAATGATGCCAATGGTTGGAGCATCAGATGACACACTTCTATCACTTGCCATGCCATCATTTTGCCTCCAATGAGCTGACACAATGTCACAGCAAAGTTGGTCCAGGACTAGACCATGTTTCCTTCTGCTCAACGGGAGGTCGTCCTGAGCTGGAGTCAGCTCATAGGTAGTACACAGCAGTAACGGCGATGACAACAACAACAACAACGTGTTCTGTGTTTGCTTTTGTGCCAAGAAGAGATGTCAACCCCAGAGATGCACTGTGGGAGAGACTTCCGTCCCTCTTCATCTCGCCTTAGAACCCCTGGGGTATGAGGGGACAACATAGAAAAGAGGTCAACTTTAGTACTGCTGACTTCCTGTGGCCCCCAGAGTGGCATTTCAGTGGGTGATGCAGGGCTGTGCAGGGCAGAGGGAGACTTGGAAGTCTGACTCACTAAGACCTAAACATCTGGAAGGTCCTGCTCTCCCCTGGACTTGGGTGTCCACTCAAGCTTGCCATGTGGGAAGTGCTCTGAGTCCCTGAGAGGTCATGGTGTCTGCATGATTCCTAGAACTGTATGTTTCATGGTTGAAACACTCACACACCTTCACGGTGGTACAAAGTGAGGGGAGAACACCAGGTGAGTACTACCTACTCAGGAGCCTCACCTGCTGGGAGGCGGGGGCAGAGGCTCTCAACCCTGGGTGTATATTAACATCACCTGGGAGCCTACGGCGATCCTGTCTGGATTCAAGTGCTCGCTAGAGGAAGAAAATAATTGTGCTCACTTGGAGCCCAGCTCATGGTGACCCCTTGTGCAGAGGAGAACGTCTCCATAGGGTTTTCCTGGCTGTGCCCTTTCAGACACAGATCAAAGACCTGTCTTCTGAGCTGCCTCTGGGTGGATTTAAACTGGCAACATTTCATGAGTAGCTGAGTGCATTAATCATCTGCATCACCCAGGGGTTCCTTAATAGAACAGTACATCACTTGATACTTTGCATGATGGATGTTTCTAGAAAATTTGATGATCAGGAACTGAAGCTTCAGCTGCTATGAACAGCCCTTTAGGAAGTACACTAAATCTGTTCTCAATCAATGCCAAAGGAGGAAAGAAAATCGAGACATCAGACACCAAGGTAAGTCTACTCAATGTGTGGTCCTTGGACCAGCAGCATAGCCTAGGAGCCTGATGGAAATCTCAGGCCCTGTCCCAGACCTAACCTCTTGAATCAGAATCTATTTTAACAAGGTCCCCAGGTGGTTCACATGCACCTTAGGGCTTGAGTTGGTTTGGGTAAGTCACAGACAATCTTGGTTTGAGTGTCCTGTTGGACAGGTGGTATGGGGTAGGTGAGGCATGGTGATGGTTGAGCAGAGAATGAGCTCAGGTCCTCCTGCTGACCACCCAATATTGCCCTCTGCTGAATAATGCTGCTTGTGCAGCCCTGAAGGCTGACCTGATGCACTGTAGCTAGTCAAACACTTTTTTATTTTAAACTGAATTTAGCTTTTGGGGCAAGAAAAAGTTAAAACCAAACTCATTATTGATGCTTCCTTAAATCCCTACGTTTTCTGGCTTATAAAAGTTTTGGAACAAAAAATGTCTTTTCTGATTCATTACTATTCATTTTTATTTTTCACCAATTTTGAAGGAAAAAAACAACACATCAAAAGACAATCATTCATTGGGATTCTATTTCAGACTGGACAAAGTACCATGACCATCATCTGCCATTCATTACTCTCTAGTCTCCTAATGCAGGAGTCAAAATTCTGGGATGCATTTTAAGGAACTCAACTCCTAAGGTGTGAAAGAGAAGAAAAAAACCAAGGAAACAAAGCATATTGTTGTTCAAGTGTTCACAGGCATGGTCAGCTTGACCAGCAAGAGGACTCTGAGAAGACAAGAATCCTCACAACTGGACCAATAAGAAACATTATGGTAAATTGAGAAAAATTGATGTTGTCAAGAATTTCATTGTACTTGGATCCATAATCAATGCCCATGGAAAGAGCAGTCAAGCAATTGAAGGGCGTGTTATGGCATTGAGGAAATCTTTGACAAAAAAGCACTTTAAAATGTTAAAAAGGAAAGATGTCACTTTGAAGACTAAGTTATACCTGGCATATTGTCCAGCTTTCACACACACATGAGGTATTTTCAGTGGCCTCAAATGTATTTGAAGACATGGTGTGGCACTGTAGGATCAGCACTGGACTGCTAACCACAAGGTTTGTTTTTCAAACCTGCCAGCCACTCCTTGGTCACCCTATAAAGGGTCACTATGAGTCAGAATCAACTTGATAGCATTTAACAACAATAGCAAATGTAAATAAAAGTTGGACAATGAATAAAGTAGGCTGCAGAAGAATGGATGCCTTTGAACTTTGGTGTTGGCGAAGACTATAGAATATGGACTGCCAGAAGAACGAACAAAGTTGCCGTGGAAGAAGTCCAGCCAGAATGCTCTTTAGAAGTGAAGTTGGTGAGATTTTGTCTCATGGACATGAGATCAGAAGGAACCAGTCCCTGGAGAAAGACGTCATACTTTGTAGAGTAGAGGGTCGGAGAGAAAGAAGACTCTCAAAGACAAGGACTGGCACAGTGGCTGTAACAATTGGCTAAAGTGTGGCAACAATTGTGAGGAGGATGCAGGACTGGGCAGTGTGTCCTTGTGTTGACCCGGGGGTTGCAATGAGTTGAGCTCACTGGATGAGACCTAATAACTAACAACATTGATTTAATTGTGCAAGAATATTGAATATATCAGGACTATCAGAAGAAAAATATTCATCTTAGAAGCAGTATAATCAGCATGTTCCTTATAAGTGAGTACAGTGAGCCACCAACTGGATTATTGTGGACATGCCATCAGAAAACACCAATTGCTACAAAAGGACATCAAGTTTGGTAAAGCAGAAGGACAGTGAAAATGTAGGAATTTCCATCCACGAAATGGGTTGATCCAAGAGTCACACAATGGACTCAAACATACCAGCCATCGTGAGGATACTTCAGGACTAGGAAGGTTTCCTTCCGTAGCATGGAAAATTATGAGTCAGAGCCTACTCGAGGGCAAGTAGCAATGATCATCATCAAGCCAGCACTGAAGTCTAGACATCTCACTGTTTCCTATGGAGAAGTGCTTGGTCTCCCAGACACCCCACCTTTCAAGTCTATTTTCCTTCTGTTAATGCATTTCTATTATGATACATTTGAGTTATGTTGTTGGAGAAGAACATTGAAAGTATCATGGACTTCCAGAAGCACAAACAAACCAGAATGGTCCTTAGAAGCCAGGATGCTGAGGCTTCATCTCTCATACTTCAGACACATTGTCAGGAGGGACCAGTCTCTATAGAAGGATATCATGCTTCGTAAAGTGAAGGGTCAGCGAAAAAGAGGAAGAGCCACATGAGATGGACTGACACAGTCACAGCAGTAATGGGCCCAAATAGGACAACAATTGAGGTTGGCCCAGGACCACACAGTGTTTCCTTCTATTGTGTCTAGGGTCACTAACTACATGATGGTCCCTAACCTACCTGATGGTCCCTAACCTACATGATGGTCCCTAACCTACATGATGGTCCCTAACCTACAT
>NW_006408614.1:9810523-9810770 GCF_000296735.1 Chrysochloris asiatica | reverse complement strand
CCCTAACCTACATGATGGTCCCTAACCTACCTCATGGTCCCTAACCTACATGATGGTACCTAACCTACCTGATGGTCCCTAACCTACATGATGGTCCCTAACCTACATGATGGTACCTAACCTACCTGATGGTACCTAACCTGTATGATGGTACCTAACCTACCTGATGGTCCCTAACCTTCATGATGGTACCTAACCTACCTGATGGTACCTAACCTACCTGATGGTCCCTAACCTACCTGATGGT
>NW_006408614.1:9806681-9810423 GCF_000296735.1 Chrysochloris asiatica | reverse complement strand
CCTAACCTACCTGATGGTCCCTAACCTACCTGATGGTCCCTAACCTACCTGATGGTACCTAACCTACACGATGAAAACTAACCTGTATGATGGTCCCTAACCTACCTGATGGTACCTAACCTACATGATGATACCTAACCTGTATGATGGTACCTAACCTACCTGATGGTACCTAACCTACCTGATGGTCCCTAACCTACATGATGATACCTAACCTGTATGATGGTACCTAACCTACCTGATGGTCCCTAACCTACCTGATGGTACCTAACAACAACAGTGCTTGTTTCCAAAGAGGATGGTGACTTGATTTCCCAGCTGCAATAGCAAACACTCTGAGGACTAGAGGCAAGGTGAATGCTGGACCCTGAAGGAGTCTGGGGGCTTGTGGGGAGGCAGCTCTGATGGCAATGAGAAGCACAGCAGACCCCCAGAGTGAAGCTTGGGAAGAAACAGCTGAGAAGGGAGAGAAGCGTCTTGCTGAAATGTGTGCAAGCACCATCTCCAAAGGTTCAACAACACCCCTGAGCTCTGTGTCCTAAGTTCATTCAGTTCTGCTTTGTAAAGTGAGAAATTACATCCTACAGACTTTGAGCAATATGCATTCAGCCTAGCTGAGCCAAGAAGACAGGACTGGTACTATACGGAGCCCACCATCCTTCTGTCTGGGTATCCTACTATGTTGGGATGCTGGTATTTCAAATAGCAGCTGGGTCACCCTTGGTGGACAGGCTTCTTCCAGATTCAGACAGACTAGGAAGACAGTACTGGTGATCTACTTCCAAAGGCAGCCAATGAAATTTCTACAAATCACAGTAGAATAAACACTTTCTGATGCAGAGCTGGAAGATGAGCCTCCTGGGCTGGGAGGCACTCAGCACACACAGTGGCGGCAACCACAGACTTGAGTAACCCGATGATGCTGATGATGCTGTTCGGTGGGCAAAGCTTCCTTCTACTACACATGAGATGCCATGAACTGGAACCCACTTGAAGGCAGCAACCAACAACAACACTTCATGGATTACAAGTCACCTTTTCTCTAGGACTTACTTTTATCTTCAGTCCAACTTTCTTGAGAGTCTGTGGGGAGAGGAGGGGATAAGAGTGTTTCCAAAGTTGAGATGTGTGTCCTGCCACTAGGAGGTGCTGTGGAGGGACTGTGTTCCATGCCTTGGTGGGCAGCAGCCAGGGGCTGCATCTTCCCGTGAATGAATTCATGAGAATTAAAGGTGTGGCGCTTTGGGTTAATGCGCTGAACTGCAAAGTTGGTTTGTACTGCTAGTCGGTGGTTCAAGGTCACCAGCTGCTCCTTGGAAACCCTCTACAGGGTCACTATCGATTGGAACCAACTCAACAGAACACAACAACAAAAGAGCTTTAAAAAATTATTTCCAGAAAGCAATCTTAAATCTAGTGAATAATGTGTTTGACTTCAGTGTCAAAATGCTCAAGCTGAAAGTCCTTGGGAACCCTTGGTTAGCAACTAAGGAACCGTGGTGGCGCAATGGTTAATCGTTGGGTTGCAAACTGAAAGATCAGAGGCTGAATCCACCAGCGGATCCCTGGGAGAAAGAGCAGGTCATCTGCTTGTGTCAGGCCTTGGAAATCCCATGGGGCATTTCTACCCTATCCTATCGAGCTGCTAGGGGTTGGAGTTAACTTGAAGACAGCAGGTGGATTTTTGGTTTCCCAACATCTGTCTGGGAGCTACCCCTCAGGGGCAACCCTTGAAGTGTGGGGTGCACAGCCATCCCACAGGACCCAGGGTGACAGGGTTGGGGGCTTCCAACTGCAGTCATCTCAAATTCACTGAGGACCGATCTCCACCTGGTACCCTCCTTGGCAAACAGTCCTTGACATGGAACCTCCCCTGGGTGGAGAGAGGGGTCTTCTCCAGGAGGAAGGGTGGGCTGGATCAGGGACCATCCATTCCTTTTTCAGTTTCTGTGCAGACAACTCCTAGTCATGAGATTCTGAGCAAAGTTTGTGCTGGGTCAGCTGCTCAGATGGAATCATAGTGTAGATCTCTGAGGCCATTGGCCCTCCCTAGTTTGTGCCAGGTCAGCTGCTCAGATGGAATCGTAGTGCAGATCTTTGAGGCCATTGGCCCTCCCTAGTTTTTGAATGGTGACAGAGAGGGAGAGAGGGGCCAGCTATTACAGAGCAGGAGGGAAATACTACTTTTCCAGAAGGACCCCGAACATCAACTTAACTCTTATCTTCACCCTAGGAAAGAGTGGACTCTTAGTTTTAACTGGCTGAGCTGAAGGAGATTTTTTTTTTTTTTTGGAAGTTGGTGGGAGGATTTGTTCCTGTTAGGGGGAGACCTGACTGGCTTCGAAGCCTTGGACCAGCTGCCCCAGGGGCCATCAAAACTGGAGAGCCTCTGAGCAGGTCACCCCTCCCAGAGCAAACAGAAACGCCCCTCACTGCCTTCCCACCAACCAATGACCAGCGACCTTCCCTGACTCAGAACCCAGGGGCGTGGTCACACTGATAAAGAACAGGGGGCAGAGGCTCTTCCACTTTAACGCTTTGTGGTCCTGTACCAAATGCTGCCTTTAAGCAGAGTGGTGCCTGCTGCCCATTGGTAGGCACTGTTAGTACAGGCTCCATTACCTGCAAAATGAGCAGATCCCACCCTGGGCACCTGGGTACCCCCCTCCCCAAAACTAACATCTCCAGCAGCAAAAGCACCTGGTGGGGGTCCTGCTGCCCATCTACCTGTCTCCCGGCTCTCTGGGGGCTCCTGGGTGAACCTCTTACACAAGAAAGAGGTTCAGTATCTGCATTTCAAGCCTCATCTCCAGAGGTGGATCCACAGGAAAAGGGGCCTGTTTTAGAAATTTCACCCCTGTCCAAACCTCTGGCACACACCTTTTAGGTAACCTTAACATAGGGACTCCTGATGTGGCCCTGTGGTCTAATGTGCTGGACTGCAAAGTCTGTTTGAACCACGGGGTCAGCAGTTCAAGCTCACCAGCTGCTCCTTGGAAACTCTACACAGGTTGTATGGGTTGGAGCTGACTCGACAGCACTTAACAACAACAATAACCATGGTTGTTTCTATTAGGTGCCATGGAGTCGGTTTTGACCCCATGGACAATAGAAGGAAAGCCTGCCTCCCAATCCTTGTTTGGTTTGAGGCCTTTGATGTCAGTCCGTCCCATCCAGGGTCTTTTCTCATGGACTCTCTACTGTACCAAACAAGATGTTCAGACAGAGTGTCAGCTCAGAACTACAAGCCAAGCTCTTTGATTTTTACTTCACAGTGACATCATGACATGAAAATGACAACTGTCCCTGCTTTCCTTGAGGCAGAATGGCGTCTGATGGGTTCAACATCATCATTTGCTGTTTCTCCTCTTTTAGCCCTCAGCCAGCCGGCCCAGACCTTCCAAGGAGAGGCAGTGGCCGAGCCAGGCCAGGCTGCGTCCTCGAGAGCAGCACATCTTGCACAGGGCTGAATCTGTAGCCTCCACCACCAGTGGCTGACCTCTGGCCTCCTCCCCAGCCCTGTGTGATCTCAGGGAGTTAGGACTGGTGAGGGAGGGGTTCTGGGAAGGCAGGGGCTTTACCTCTGGGGGTTGTTTCTGGAAAGAACAAGATGGTGGGGTGTTGAAGGTCTCCTGAACCACTGCCTCAGTGAGCATTCATAGCCTTGTTCTCTGTGCGCCCCAGAGTCACACAGCAGGGCTGGATCTTTCTCTACCAGACCCTGGCTTCACTTTGCGGGGGG
>NW_006408614.1:9803894-9806581 GCF_000296735.1 Chrysochloris asiatica | reverse complement strand
ACTCATTGTGTGCGGGCACCTCTGTCCCCCAGATTTTGAAGGCGTTGCTAACACTGCTCAGAGTGGAGTTGTATGAGGAGCTTAGAATCTAAGGAGGGCCTGGGTCCCGGCAGGGGAGGCTCTGGCCTTACCCAGTCATGGTCAGATGACAGAACTGCCACCTGGGGACAGGCACATGTCCAAAGGCATTCAGTGATCTGACGGAAGCTGGGGCGTCCACTTCTTGGTCAGCTGCCCTTGGTCAACAACAGACCAGCTCTGTCCCCACACGTCACACCCACAGGTGGGCTCAGGCTCTACTCGGATGGTCCCATTATCACTCCCCCCCCCCATAATTCATGAACATACAAAAAGGCACCACATGGGGGAAAAACTGTGAAATATCAAGGCCCCAGCCCAAGTTTCATATGAAAAAGAAACAGGGTTTTCTGTCTTAAGTTCAAATCCATAGGAAAGGCAGTGTAAACCTATAAAGTTGATATTTGTATTGGAGGTCCAGCTAGGGTGGGGACAAGGGGCCTGCGCCCCTGATGTCCATCTCCTGGAAGACCCCGTCCATCTCTCCCAGGGGGCTGCACCCTGGGGCCTGTCCAAACAAAAGAGAATCCCAATCCAGTCCAATCTTTCAGAGGTCCAGAGAAAAACAGGTCAGGACACCTCCTACACCAGAGAGGAGGGGGTGTGAGGGCAGGGTGTATGGGGCTGTCTCTGGAAACCCACCAGCACCCAGGAGGACAACTTTCCCCAGACACCCATGGGTTCCCCCAGCGTCCTGGCAGCCTCAGCGGGAGGCAGACAGCAGTGGATTTTGTCCAAAAGTTGTCCCTGAGGGTGCAGACCCAATCTGATCACAGTCCCCAGGTGAAGACTGGAGATTGGGCTTGGGCTCTGGACACGCATCTTTCACCAGCTTGGACGGAGTCCTGGAGGGTCTGGGGGCTCGGGGGCTCACTCCTTTGGGTCAGCACACCCTAAGGAGGCTTCTCCGGAGCCAGGTCCCTGTTCTGGGCGCCACCCTCCGCCCACCAGTCTCCTTCTCCTAGCACTCACCAGCCCCTCTCCCGGGATGCGTAGCCCTTGGGCGGTCCTCACCGTCTTGTAGGGAAAGGCTGGCGTCGGGTAGGTGCTCCAGGGGCAAGGAAAGCGATCCGGGACCAGACAGGGCTCAAGGAGCCCAGAGGGGACGTCGGGGACCTGGTGGAACTCAGGGTGCTGGCGACTGGCTGGCGTGATCCTCACCAACGCTACAGGCAGGCAGCTGACCAGGCCAGGGGCCCCAGCCCGGGTCATGTGGTTCGCCCGTCCCCGCCCTTCTAGGGAAGCGCCAGGCACCCTGGGGTGTCGACCGAGGGCGGAGGCGGGCCTCCGGGGCACCCACGCAGGAGGTACCAGGGCAGGGACACCCGTCGTCCCTAGCCCCACACGGTTTCAGGGAGGGAGGCGGGGAATGAGGGCGCAGCGCACGCCTGGGCAGGAGCAGGAGTGAGGGGATCCGCAGGGCTGCTGGGGGGTCTCACGGGATCCCACCGCCAGGGATTGGGGCCACGAGCCTTCTCCTTTATTCTTATCCCAACCCCGAAGGGAGAACACTACCTTCTCCAACTTTGTAGAGCCAACAGCGGTCCTGACACGTGAATGAGCTGCTCACAGTTTCTGAGGAATAAATACATGGGGACAGCCAAGGCATCTTGCCCCAGACCCCATTTTTCTTCCCACCCTTGGTCCGACGCCTGTCTACGAGTAAAACTCTGACAGCCGCCCGCCCACGACCCTCCGTGGAGTCAAGACAGGAGAGCTGAGATCCAACAGGACAGGTTTCTGTAGGTAGGATGTGCTCCGGAGCGTCCTGAGAACCCCCTGCCCAGATTTCAGGGGCAGCCACTTCGCTCAGGCCTCAAAGCAGCCTGTCCCAGGGCACCTCACCATCTCCAGCCCATCCTCCGGCTCTGCTTGTCCCTCCCTCCTGTCCCTTCCAGACACTAAGGGACTCTCCTCTGGGGTCCATTCGTCATTGTATTAAAATAATCAAACAACAACAACAAACCCACACAGGATTCCTCTCCCCCCAGCTGCTTTGGAACTCAAATTTCATGCTTGCAAATTGGGGATCAGAACGTAAATAAATAAAAATAAACAAATGGTACCCTGTCCAGTTCCCCAGGCAGAAAGGAGATAGTACAGGGCCATTGTGGATAGCCCATAGATCAGGAGTGACCTAGTGTACCTCATAGGTGTACAGGCATGTCAGAACCAAGGGCCAGCATTCTCCGTTAGGACAGAAGCTCTTGGTCAGGGTGGGTGCACTTGGTCAGCATAGTAGCTATTGGTCAGGTTAGGAATTCTTGTTCAGGACAGAAGATTTTGGTTATGGTAGTGGTTACGAATCGGGCTGCTAACCTCAAAGTCGGAAGTTCAAAACTACCAGCTGTTCTGCGGGAGAAAGACAAGGCTTTCTGCTCATGTAAAGATTTATAGCCTTGGAAACCCTGTACAGGGTTACTACGAGTCAGAATCAACTCCACGGTACTTAACCACAACAACCACAAGATACTCTTGGTCAGTGTGGGAGCTCTTGGTTAGGGTAGGAGCTCCTGGTTAGGGTAGGAGCTCCTGGTTAGGTGGGAGCTGTTGGTTAGGGTAGGAGCTCCTGGTTAGGTGGGAGCTGTTGGTTAGGGTAGGAGCTCCTG
>NW_006408614.1:9801272-9803224 GCF_000296735.1 Chrysochloris asiatica | reverse complement strand
GTTTACATGGGAGAACATTAGTTTTACATTCATCCTATTGTATATCGTTTCATTGCCATGGTTACAATCCCCTCCATGCATCATCAACCAACCAAAGGGTGTACACTACAAGCCTGCCCCCAGGTCATCAGCACACAGCCCCTTTCCCGCTCTGTGTCTAAAGTCCCCAACTGCTCCATCTCTCCACGTCATTGTCTCTGCTTCCATCTCAGGCATCACTGCTTTTCTGGGTAGGGTCCCACTCTCCACTCTTCTCCCTTGATGGTCCCAGGAACCTCCTCTCTTAGGCTGAAAAGTTAATCACTCCCCTCCTTGCTACAAAACGTCTACCTTTACAATCCCAACCCTCATAAGCAGTCCTGATAACAATTATTCACTATTGGATCACAAGAGATCCATCCAGATTTCATTTTATCAGCCCTACCTAGACAGATTGGATACTACTCAGTGGAGATTCTACCTTCCTTCACACCCTCTGAATCTAGTAGTAAGCCAATCACTTCTTGCCTTTGTAGCCCGCCATTTTGGGTAGCCAATATCCAAGTTGCCCATCCCTGTCTACTCTGTGTGTGGAGGGGGTGGGAATGATCCTTGCTATAAAGATTTGTTCCCTCTTTTGGAACTGCATCCATAGGTGTAGGTCAAGTTCATCAAATTGTATCAGATTACTCTTTTTTACCTCTTCTTTGTTCTTCTGGTTGAGCTCTGATCATCCAGTCATTGAAGCCAGGTCAAGTGGGTATTATCTGCAAGTGTGGGTGTTCATATGCATATGCCCTCTCTTCTTATCAGCTGTAAGCTTCGCTCTCCACTCTAGTCCTCTGTGGCTATATCACTGACTCTGGGCCCAAGAGTCCCCAGGTCTTGCCACACTGCTGGCCAAAGGCAGATTTTTGAGAAGTTCTTTATGCTGAAACTTAAGTGTTCATTTATTTTAAAAGTCTATAAAACTTGGTTCCAACTCACAGAAATCCTAAATAGAGTTTCCAAGGCTATAAATCTTTACGGGAGCAGAAGTCCTCCTCTTTCTTCTGTGGAACAGCTGGTAGATTCAAACTGCTGACCTTTAGATGAGCAGCCCGGTTTGTAACCACTACCTGGCTTGTACCTGGCTTGTAACCAGAGCTCCTTGATGCATAAATGGTGATAAATGGTGATGCATGGTGATAAATGGTGATAAATGATCAGGGTACATGGTAGAGAGTACAAAGACGCAGTCAGATTCTCTCTTACTTTTGCTGGCAACCCCAGTCTTTTGACATAATCATTATCAATGGTGTCTTCTGTTTTCTTGCATATTTGATGGGTGTGTGTGTATGGTTGTTGATCACACAGGTACTGCAAATACCAATTTATTTGTAGACTAAAATCCTAAAATTGAAATTGCCAAGTCCAAACGTGCATGTAACTTTAAAGAGAATATCTTTAAAAGATATTTTTGAATCTCTCAAAAATATAGAACGTTGCAAGTGCTATACATACAAGCCTACTTTGTTTTATTACATTTTGCTTTTGTGCACTTTATAGATGCTGAGTGTGTTTTGTTTGCCAGTGGAAAGTTTGTGGCAATCCTGTGTTCCACAAGTCTATTGGTGCCATTTTCCCAGTAGGATAAAATGTGCTCACTTTGTGTCCCTAAGTCGCATTTTGATCGTTCTTACAAGGTTTCAAAAGTGCGTATTACGCACTTCCTAGATGACAGTCTAGTGTAAACATAACTTTTCTATGTACTGGCAAGTCCCAAAATGTGTGCAACTGCATTTATTGGTGCCCTTGCTTTATTGTGGTGGTCTGGAACTTAACTGGGGAGATCCCTGAGGTCTGCTCATAGTTTCTCCAAGTGACTCATTTGCAAATAAGTTGCTGCCGTGAAGTGTCACTTACTTCAGTAAGTGTTTGACAAGAACAAGGGTAGCCTTCTCCTACATAACCAAAATCCAACCTTCAAAAGT
>NW_006408614.1:9798010-9799962 GCF_000296735.1 Chrysochloris asiatica | reverse complement strand
GAACTGCAAGGCTGGTGGTTCAAGTCCTGGTGCGGTGCTGTGGGTTAATGCACTGGACTGGAAAGTCATTTGAACTGCAAGGCTGGTGGTTCAAGCTCACGAGCTTGGAAACCCTATACAGACAGGGTCACTATGGTTTGGAACCGACTGGACAGCACTTAACATCAACATTCCCTGGAGAAGGACATCATGGTAAAGTAGAAGACAAGTGGAAGAGAAGACCTTCAAGGAGATAGATTGTCACAGTGGCTTCAACAAGGGGTTCATACATGGCAACGATGGTGAGGATGGCGCAGGACGGTGCAGTGCTATCTTCTGTTGGGTCACTTAGAGTCAGAACTGACTCAATGGTACCTAGAAACAATCACTACAGCCACATGGAGGGAAGGCTTACTCTTTGGGCCATCAAGAAGCTCAGCAGGAAAGACATGCCTTGGAGAAAACTCCTTTATTTCCCCACGTGGGGGCCAGTGAATGGGCTGGCCTGCTAATGGAAAGGTTGGAGGTCCGCCTACAACCTACAGGCGTCTTAGGAGACAAGCCTGGGGTCTACTTCTGAAAACTCAGTCACTGAAAAGCCTATGGAGCTCCGTGCTGCTCGGACACACATGCGTTAGTAATCTCAAGGGTTACTGGTGGGGTTTTGAGACAGCATCCTCCAACTCAGCTTGCCGTTGTTGTTGTGATTTCAACTCACAGCAACCCTAGAGGAGAGAGAAGACTGTCCCACAAGGTTTCCCAGATGGCCATGTGGATGGGAGCGGGTTGCCAGCTCTTCCTCCTGTCAAACGGCTGGCTGGTGGATTCAAATTGCCGACCCTTTGGTGATTTGTGGACTCCAAACCTCTTTCTTTTTCTTGAGTTGATCTTTTCTCTAGTGTCTGAGAGCACTCTTTGTTTTCTGCCCCTGGGAAGACTGTGTGAGAGGAAAGAATCGGTTCCCTTATCCCCAAAGCTTCCCAGAGTTTCATTTCATAGGTAAAAGTACTCAGAAATGGCGCCCTTCCACCTTATTTTGGAGGTCTGGGCTTCCCTTACCTGCGTAAAGGGGCTAGAATTTGATACAGGCTTGAGAAAACTCACCCAGACCTCTTAGCCTCAAGTACATTCTGACTCACAACGACCCCATACACAGAGCAGAACGGCCACACACAGAGCTTCCCAGACAGAACGTCTTTACAGAGCAGACTGTCTCATTTTTCTCCCTCAGGAAGGCTGGTGGGTTTGAACCGCTGACCTAGTGGTTAGTAGCCCTGTGGTTAACATACCACACCACCACGGATCCCTGCATGTGTAGGAGGAGCTCTAATTACTCGGAGAGGCCAAGGACGAGAGACGAGAGACGAGAGACGTGCCACAGGACTAAAGCCCTGGATTCTCAAACAGCCTGACAACTCAACAGGGTTCTGGAAGCTTCTGGCTGGTGCCAGCGCTTCTCTTTTCCTAAATCAATTTAATGAGAAGCTTTGGGGTCCAGCAGAAATGGCTCCAAAGGGAGGAAAAGCCGTTTCTGACGAGATAACTGTATGTATCAGCACATGGTCTTTATTTCCTATAGTCCACAGAGCCGGTCTCCTGGCGTGTGTCTGTGTGTGTGAAGAGTGTGAGGGATAAATCTTGATTTAGCAATAAAGCTTTTTAAAACTTTTTATTGTGATTTGGATGAAAGTTTAGAGAGCAAAGTGGTTTTCCATTCAGCAATTCTTACACATTTTATTTTGTGACATTAGTCACAATTCCTACAATGTAACAGAGCTCTTCCCCCTTCCTTCCTGAGTTTCCTGTTGACTTTTGTCCCCTTTCCTGGTCTTCCTCATCCCTGGGCACACACTGCCCCTTTGATCTTTTTTTTTTTTTTAATTAAATGTTTTTATTTTGGATTGAGTGAAAGTTTACAGGGCACATCATCAGCTTCACATTCAACCATTCATATAGCTTGTTTCATTACATTG
>NW_006408614.1:9785397-9792800 GCF_000296735.1 Chrysochloris asiatica | reverse complement strand
TTTCTGGTTGTTCTATCCATTTTTGAGAGTGGTGTATTAAAGTCTCCCACTATTATTGTAGATTCATCTATTTCTTTCTTCAAATCTGCTAGAGTTTGTTTTAGATATTTTGGTGCTCTTTCATTGGGAGCATAGATATTTAATATGGTTATTTCATTTTGTTCATGCCCCTTTGATCTTTGGTGTCACTCTTCACATCACAGGCCTGCCATCCTTCTCTGAAAGCTGAGTCAGGAGGGTGATTTCAGATCCATACTTGAAGGGTGACAAAGACCACCATCTCGGGGTTCTACCAGTCTTGTTTTTTATGGTTTTGAATCTTGTTCCACATTTTTCTCCCACTCTGTCCAGGGACCTCCTGTTGTGATCCCTTTCGGAGAGGTTGTGGTTGTTACTGTTAGGTGCTGCTGAGTTGGTACTGACTCAGACTCATGATGATCCTATGCACAATAGACCAAAACCTCACAATCATTGCTACATTTGAGCCCACTGCTGCTGCCATCTTGTCGAGTCTTCCTATTTTTCGATGACCCTCCACTTTACCAAGCATGATGTCTTTCTCCAGGGACTGGTCACTCCTGATAAAATGTCTGAAGTAGGAGAGACAAAGTTTCACCATCCTGGCTTCCAAGGAGCACGCTGGCTGCACTTCTTCCAACACAGATTGGTTTGTTTTTTCAGTAGTCCATGTTACTTTGAATATTCTCCTCCAACACCATAACGCAAATGCATCAGTTCTTCTACGATCTTCCTTATTCACCGTCCAACTTTCACATGCATATGAGGCTATTGAAAATACAATGGCCTGGGTCAGTCATACCTTAGTCCTTAACTGACATCTTTGTTCCTGAAAACACAAAAGAGGTCTTGTGCAGCAGACTTGCCCCATGTAAGTTTGATATCTTAACTATTGCTTCATGAGTGCTTATGAGCAAAATGAAGTGTTTGAAAATTTCAATCTTTGTCTATTGTTCTTTGGACATGTTGTTAGGAGTGACCAGTCCCTGGAGGACACCATGCTGGGTAAAGCTAAAGGTCAGAGAAAATAAGAACCCTTTAACAGGATTCTTGACATTGTGACATCAAAATCGCTCAAACGTAACAACTATTGTGAGGGTGATGCAGGACTGGGCGGTGTCTGGTCTGCTGTGTATAGCAGGACTGTTATGAATTGGAACTAAACAACACCTAACAAGTCAAAAAGTATTGCTACCAGGGTTTGAGTTCATACATGTGTAGGTTTAAACAAAACATGTTTAAACATATTGTATGGCACCGCAGGATAATGCACTGGACCATAAGTTGGGTTTGAACCACAAAGTTGGTAGTTCAGATTCACCAGCCACTCCTCAGAAACCCTATCCAGGATCACCGTGAGTCGGAACCGACATGACAGCATTAACAACAACAGTGATCAGCGGATGGCTGCAGACAAGTTCTCTCAGTAATGCACTTGTCCTAGTCTTATCAGGGTGCCTTCGAACATGGTCCAGTCCAAGTCACAGAAGGACTCAGGCAACTGTTTTAGGGATTCCATAGATTTTCTCAAAGGACACAGGATGATCATAGGGGCTTATTAGGAAGAAGTTTTAAGAAAAAGGGAAATTGCATCGATGAGAAAAAGGCCAGGAACGTTGTGCTGAGGAATATTTTTTCATGAGGAAAATTCACCTGCTCATTCACTAAGGGTAGTGAGGGCTGTTCCATGAAAGGTTCACTGGGGCCTGACCCCATCTACCTGGCAGCCCTGATCCTGCCCCTTCAGATTTCCTTTTGCTCCCCAAACCTAAAGAATACTTAAAGGCACATGATTTGAGTCCACCAAGGAGACCCAAAGTGTCGTTTTGATGTGGTGTAGATCAAAGTGTGCAGAATTCTTTGGGGGAAGAGTTAGAGAAATGGAAACAACCTTCAGAAGTATGTAGACCTAGGTGGAGGGTATGCTGAGAAACAAAATCTTCAGGTTGTGGTGGTGTGCCGTGGAGTCGGTTCCGACTCATAGCGACCTTGCACAGGGTTTCTGAGGCTGTAAATCTTTACAGGAGCAGAAAGCCTCATCTTTCTCCCGTGGAACAGCTGGTAGTTTTGAACTGTTGACTGTGAGGTTTGCAGCCTGATTCGTAACCACTACGCTACCAGCTCCAGCTCCTTTCACATTTTGATAGGTTTTCTTTAATGAAAGCTTCTGGATTTTGTAACAATACTTTCTGACTTAACCTTGTGGGTATGTTAACATTTTATTGTGGTTTGGGTGAAAGTGTACAGAGAAAATTAGCTTTCCAACCAACAATGTTTACATATTTTGTTTTGTGGCATCAGTTGCAGTCCCCTCAATGGGACAAAACCCTTCCCACTTCCTTCCTGGGTTCCACACGTCCGTTTGCCCATGTTGTCTTCTTACTGTCTTCTGAAGTATTGTATGGTTGTTTTTTTGTGAGTTTTTTTTTTTTTTTCCTGAACAGCTTTATTGACTGGATGAAAAGTCAGCTTGAATACAGACCCTGCCAACAGTCTTTCAGTAGACAGCTCCAAATAGTGTCGTCCACTCAGTCACCGGGAGCTGCAAGTCCAGCTCCTCTGTCTTCTTCCTGTTTCTCCTGCACTGGGGCCTGGAAGGGATGAGGGGGATGTGTGGACGAAGCAGGGTCCCTGGAGATGGGTGGAGTGGAAGAGGCAGGAAGGCCCTGAGGACTAGGCACTGAGAGAAGGGGTATTCAGATGAAGATGAGGCTGTGCCCTCCCCATCCCAGTGACAAGCAGACATAGTAGAAATGGAACACTGGCCTGGGCTGTGATATGGGATGGAGAGGAGCTACCCAATGCACACTTAGGGTCGGATCTGTTTGTCCAATGGTGTGGTGTGTTGCAGGCATTTCATTAAGGACTGTTAATGAAACTAGATGTGTAGGGAGGTCAGATGGCATCTGGACTGTGGGGACTTTGGATTTAGGCTGTCTCCTCAACCCCAAGGGGGGGTGTCACTAGTTCCACATGGATTCTAAGGCAAGGGTCCTGACCCTGTCTGTTCCCTTTCTCCCTCCCCCTAGTGAGTTTCTGAGCAGGGCCTCCCAGGCCTGTTCTGAGGGACACCCAGAAGCCCACTCTCTTTCTCACAAAGGAGAATGACAGGAATTTGATCAATATACACTTCCCTTCCCCCATCTTGGTCCTGTTTTCCTCCCTGTCTGGGTCTGTTACTGCTGCTCCTTTTAGCCACGTGATGAGATGACTCCACAAAGGAGGCTAAGAACAGAGGTCTGTGGGGAGGGCCTCAGAAACACTGAGGTGTCCTGCTGGTAATGTCATCAGATTCCCAGCAGGGGGAGCCCCTTGGTGATGCTGAGGCCTCAGGCACACAGACAACCAAAGGGGACCAGAGACTAAGTTCAAGTCATTAGTGATGTGTAGCAAGACTGAGAAGGGAGAAAGAATCCTAGACGTCTCCGAGGCAGCTGTGAAAGGGTTGTTGATGCAAAGCTCTGAATGGGCAGGGGACAGCAGGCAGCGGGATATCACTCAGAGTGGACCAAGGCCCCAGCTCCTTGCCCAAAGCCAAAGCCTTTGGGCCCAAAGTTTTTAGTGTAGCATCCTTTGCAGTAAATCTCGCCATCTTTGTCCGCCAGGGTGGTTGACTTGAGGCCTTTGCCACACTTGGCACATGGAAAGCAGGACTTCTGCCAGGACTTCCCAGCACCAATGAACTTCTCAGCAGCACAGACAGCCTGGCTGCAACAGTGACAGAGCTCCGAGCCATTGATTTTCTGGGCAAACTGGGATGCATTGGGGTTGGTGGTGGGCCTGTGGCCTGGGGCCTCTTCTTTCTTGATGCCCAGCGACTCCCCCTTGTTGGTGCTCAGTGTGCCTGCGCCCTGTCCATAGCCATAATCTTTTGGCCCATATTTCTTTCTTTTTAAAAATGTTTTATTGTGAATTATGTGATAGTTTACATGGGAAAACTTCAGTTTTACATTCATCCTATCTTAATATTGTTTCATTGTTATGGTTACAACCCCCTCTAGGCATCATCAACCAACCAAAGGGTATATACTACAAGCCTGCCCCCCGGTCATCAGCACACAGCCCCTCTCCCTCTCTGGACCTAAAGTCCCCAACAGCTCCATATCTCCACGTCATCATCTCTGCCTCCATCTCAGGCATCACTGCTTCTCTGGGTAGGGTCCTGCTCTCTGCTCTTCTCCCTTGATGGTCCCAGGGACCTCCGTTCCTAGGCTGAAAAGTTAATCAGTCCCCTACTTGCTACAAAACATCTACCTTTACATTTCCAACCCTCACAAGCAGTCCTGATAACAATTATTCACTATTATATCACAAGAGATGAATGCACATTTCATTTCATCAGCCCCGCCTACACAGATTATATACTACTAAGTGGAGATTCTACCTACCTTCAAGCCCTCTGAAACTAGGTTCCCTCTTGTAAAGCTTGTAAGCCAGTCACTTCTTGCCTTTGTAGCCCCCTCTCCCTACACCCATTGTGGGTAGCCAATGTCCAAGTTGCCCATCCCTGTCTACTCTGTGTATGGAGGGGGTGGGAATGATCCTTGCTGTAAGGATTTGTTCCCTCTTTTGAGCTACTGCACCCATAGGTGTAGGTCAAGTTCATCAAAATATATCAGATTACTCTTTTTTCCCTCTTCTTTCTTCTTCTGGTTGAGCTCTGATCATCCAGTCATTGAAGCCAGGTCAAGTGGGTATTATCTGCAAGTGTGGGTATTCTTATGCATATGCCCTCTCTTATTATCAGCTGGATGCTTCACTCTCCACTCTAGTCCTCTGTGGCTATGTCACTGACTCTGTTGGCCCATAGTTCTTGCCATAGCAGGACATGCAGTAGATCTCCTCACCATGCACAGCCACTGTGGTACTATCCGGATTCTTCTTGCAGACCAAAGCTTTCAAGAGGGAGCCTAGATCCAGAGGGTGCAGTCTATCATGTGACTGTGAGGTGAGTTCACTTATAGGGTTAAAGGTATCTAAGTGCCACAGTCCCCAGGGTCCCACCCATCTCTCTCAGGCCAGCAGGTCTGGTCTTTTTATGCTGCATTTTTCTCCTATTGTGACCACTTTCAGAGCAGGCAGCAGTGATAACCGGCCACCATCTAGTTCTTCTGGTCTCAGGGTGGTGGAGGCTGCGGTTCCTTTGGACTAATTGTACCCATGCATCTTCTTCACTCGTCCTTGCTCTGGATGGAGAGAGCCCAAAAGTTGTAGCTCACATGACCGCTCACAAGTTTTGAAGACCTCTGCTGCAAGTAACCACAGTGGGGCATGCCCTACGCAATACTGACTGCATTCTGCAGATAAGGAAGCTGGGACACTTGCTCAAGGTCACACAGATTCCAACGTTGGTCCACTGCTGTCAGCGTTTGGACTTTTCCCTGCACCAGGATCGGCCGTGGTGATGCAGGAGCACCTGCTTTGCTGGCACCATCACACTCGTGACCTCCAGTTCACCCCTGGAACCCCTCTGGTGGTGTCTGACCAGGCACATGCAGGAAACCATGTGGCTAGCTCTGAGCACACCACACCACACAGGGGTCATCAACCTGTCCCTGGTCTTTCCACCCTCCTTCACTCATCATCCCCAGAAATGACCCAAGTCCAGTGTCAATATCACCAGCTGCACCAGGAAGGTTCTGGAATGTTGATAGAGTTGCTGATGACCTATGAGAGCTGTCCCAAGGTCTCTCATTGGAATTGCTGTCTGTCTCCTCCTGGGTCAGTCTGAAGCCAACACAGGACTTGGTGGTCAGTACCATCTGGGATCTAAACCAGACCCCGCTGTCTCCTGCCACCCCACTCCAAACTTCCTCACATGGTCAGTCCATGAAGTCTGTTGTTGTTGTTGTTAAGTGCCATCGAGTCGGGTCCGACCCATAGCGACCCTGTACAGGGTTTCCGAGGGTGTAAATCTTTACTGGAGTAGAAAGCCTCATCTTTCTCCCGCGGAGCGGCTGGTAGTTTCGAACCGCTGACCTTAAGGTTCGCAGCCCGATTCGTAACCACTACGCTACCAGAGCTCCTTAGCGTCCAGTAAAAGCTCAGCCTGACCCACTGCCATCGAGCCGATTCCAGTTCGCAGCAACCCTGTGGGATGTAATTGAACTTTTCATAAGGCTTTGAAGCCTGAAACCTTTGTGGAAGCAGGCTGCCACAACTCTCCCCTCAAAGAGGCTGGTGGGTTCAAACTGCTACCTTTTGGTGATCAGACCAATGTTTAACCACTGCGTCACCACACTAACCCATAAAGGTGCCCACAATCCAATCCTTAGCCTGCTAACCCTCACACTGACCCTATTCCCATATTAACTATCCAAGTTTCAACAGACTGGCCACCACTGGAGCCCCGAGCCTGATTTAAGTCCTGGTGTGGTGCTGTAAGAGAAGCACTGAACTGCTAACCACAAGGTCAGCAGTTCAAACCCACCAGTCGCTCCTTGGAAACTATACAGGCTTGCTATGAGTTGGAAGGGACTCAATGGCATTTCACAAAACATCACCCACAGCTTCCAACTCCCACACCTCGCAGACAACGGGCTTGTTTCCTGAAGCACAATACCTCCCCCAAACAAAAAAACAACACCCCCAAAACAAAAAAAACCCAAACACATCCACTGCCACTGAGCCAATTCTGACTCCTTGTGACCCCGTGCTCTGGGGTTGTATATGTTTACTGGAGCAGAAGTTCTCATCTTTCTCCTGAGGAGCGGCTGGTGGATTTGAACTGTCAACCTTGCAAGGCCACATCATCCCCCACAACAGATGGCCTCTCAGGGGGAAAACATAGTGCCATATTCGCCCATATCTTCCATTCATCCAAAATTAACCATCAATGTTTGTGCCAGCTCCACCTGCCGGGTGAGTCACAGGTATAGAAATTGCTTTGGTCATGTGTTTCTGGGTTTTGGAAACCTTTGGGTAAAAGTGAACAAAAACCTAACGCATGCTTGGGAGTTAGAATGGCAGGCCATCTGTGAATGGCTGAGGTCTCCAGGGAGGTGATTGTTGTCGTTGTTAACTACTGTGGAGTCGGCTCATAGTGACCCTGTGCAGGGTTTCCGAGGCTGTAAATCTTTACGGGAGCAGAACGCCTTTTCTTTCTCCTGTGGAACCGCTGGTAGTTTCGAACTGCTGACCTTGAGGTTGGCAGCCTGACTCGTAGCCACTATGCTACCAGGGAGATGGTTAAATGGTTCTTATCTTCTGCCGTTGGGCAGACTAGTAGGGTGTCACAAGGGAATTGGAAGGTACATGGCACTGATAATTTGATGATGTCTGGGGCAGACTCTTTTTTTTTTTTTAATGTTTTATTGTGAATTATATGATAGTTTACATGAGAGAACTTTAGTTTTACATTCATTCCATCGTATATAATTTCATTG
>NW_006408614.1:9778962-9784622 GCF_000296735.1 Chrysochloris asiatica | reverse complement strand
TCTCCCCTTGAGTCCTCCATGGCCACGTCACTGACTCTGGGCCCAGGAGTCCTCAGGTCTCACACTGCTTGCCAACCAGGTCCCCAACCGGGTCCATAGAAGCCCTCTGAATATTGTAAGGCTTAGCTCGCCGCTTCATTGGTGCCTTTACCCCACTTCTCCCCATCGGTGATGCATGTGGTCACCAATCCGAGCGTGCATTTCCACCGAGTCTCAGTGGGTGGGACAGACTCTTGAGCAGAAGTCACCCTGAACTTCTCCAGGCACCAGAACCTGTCCCTTCTCTCTCTCTCTCATACCCCCGTTCCAATCCCCACCCCATACCTGCCCTGTGCTCCTCACCCCTCACCTGGAATGTAGCCTCCAAAGATTCCCTGCACTCCCTTTCTCCTCCATGAACCTAACTCCTCCCTCTCTGTCCCAGAGTGCTTCCTGAAACGCACATCTCCTCACTGGTAGGGATCCTCTTCCATAGTCTTCAATGGCTCCCTAGTACCCTTGATTGTAGACCTGGCATTCAAGGCTCTGTGAGATGCTTGCTCAGACCCTCAATCTGCCCGGCTTCCCCTCCCCACCCCCCTGCATACCTCAAGGGGCTTGTTCAGCTTTGCAGTGAGTGTAAAAGATAGTCCTCTGGTCACAGGCTTGGCCCCAAGTTCTGTGTCAAGGAATGAAGGAAGAATCACTGTCCTGCTGGGCAAATTCTGCATGAATTTGATGACCTTCATACATCATCTGTCCAACAGCTTCTCTGGGTGTCTGGGAACACTCAGACCAAGTCCTTACCCTCAGGCCTGGGCAGGCTGGAGGAGCTGGATGTCTTCCCTCAGACCGCTGGTGCCCTCTGCTGGTCAGAGCATGCTACTGCGCTGATGCTGCCAGCCAATGGAACATAGTCCACAAGGATGGGGTGCATCACACTAGGAGGGCAGCAGGGGGCAGTCTCTACAGCAGAGGCACTCACTCCTTCCACCCCCTCAGCCCACCCCTACTGTGAGTATGCAGAGCAAGGATGCCAAGTTGCCCACTGACCTGCATGAGCCTGTCCAAGGCACATGCCATCATAGGTACCCCTACTTGGCTGACTTTCATGTGGATAGTCTTTTGATAAATAGCTTGCCATACGTCTAGGTCTCTGGCTCCAGTTTGATGGTCTTTGGACTCTCACAAAGCCCACGCCTGATTTCACAGAGGCACGATTTCAGATGTCTGGATGCTGGCTCAGCGATGGCCCTGCCAAACGTCACGAGTTGAAACTGAAATGGACGTTTGCTGGCGAGGGAGTGCTTCTCTGGAACGCCTTTGCAAGTCCAACGGGAGCCAACCTCCAGGGCTGTCTAGACCACAGCTGAGGGCAGAATCCACTTAGACAGGACCTGAACCACAGCTCTTCCTTGAGATACTGTCTGGTGAATGTACTACTCGTTTGGTTCTTTATCCTGCGGGTAGTGATCAAAGCTGAAGACTCCCTGTGTCTGGTCTTTGTAAAGTTTCTATCAGGGTCTCTGGTGTGCCGCGCTCAGGAGACTTAAGGAGCTCTGGTGTCACAGTTGTTAAAGTACTGGACTGCTAATCAAAAGATCAGCTGTTGGCATGTACTGGGTTGATAAGGATGAGAAATTTAGACATTGGCTATCAAAAGTGTGTGGGGGAGCTACAAAGGCTCCAAGGGGCTGGCTTACAAGCTTTCATAAGTGTGCTTAATTTAAGAATAAGGGAGTTGGTGTGCAGAGAGATACAGAGAGCAGAATGGATAAGAAAACAAGATCTTTCAATATGCTGCCCACAAGACATGCATCAGAAAGATGGAGACAGCCTAAATGCCCATCAGCAGAAGAATGGTTAAACAAGCTCTGATACATACACACAATGGAATGTTATACAACGTTGAAGAATAGTGATGCATCTGTGAAACACCTCACAACATGGTTGAACCTGGAGGACATTATGCTGAGTGAAATTAGCAATCACAAAAGAACAAATATTTCATGAGACTAATGTAAAAAGTAAAAGAAAAAAATCCAAAGTTATAGGGGTGGGGAGGGACAGAATAATCTATTATGTATAATTTATTTCCTTTATTCAAAGGAAAGACATATGTTAACACAGGTGACAGGGCAGACAACATACAACAAGAGGGAGTTCAGCAGAGGAAAGGTGGTTAAAGTGAACAGAGGTAAATACTGTTAACTGTTGGTACATGGAGGGGGACTGCAACCATGTAATGAAGCAAAGTGCATGATTTGTTGAATGTAAAACTGATGATCTGCTCTGTAAACCTTCACTCAGTTCACAATAAAAAGTTGAAAAAAAAAAATTACAAATACCAATTCACACACAAAAAAGAGGCTAGCAGTTGGAACCCACCAGCTGCTGCTAGGGATAAAGATGAGGGTGTCAGTTCCCATAAATGATGACAGTCTGTGAAACCCCATGGGGCGGTTCTACTCTGTCTTAACAGGGTCTCGATGAGGCAGGGTCAACGTGACTGCAGTGGGTGGGCAGATGGCACAATGGTTAAGCACTCTGTTACTAACCCAAAACTTGATGGTTCCAATCCACACAGAGGCTCCACGGGAAACAGGCCTGTTGGTCAGCTCCAACAACATCCTAGGAAACTCTGTGGAACTGTTCTGCTCTGTCATGTGGGGTTGCTATGAGTTGGAATCCACTTGACGTGACCTAATGACAATAACAACAATGTTAGGGTGGCACAAAAAGTTAAGCGCTGTGTTACTTAGCTGAAAGATTGGAGGTATGAGTCTGTACCGAGACGCCTCAGAAGAAAGACCTGGCAATCTGTTTCTGAAAAATCCGCCATTACACCCTGTGGAGCCCTGTTCTACTCTGACCCACTTGGGGCGCCATGAGTTGGAACCGACCTAACAGCATTTGGACTCACTAATAGAGCTTTCTCTCTCTCTTCCTTCTTTCCTTCTTCCTTTTTCCTACTTATTCTTGTAAAATGAGACTAAAGCACAGTATTGAATCATTCCCCACCCCACCCTAGTGTTGTTAAGTGCCATCGAGTCAGTTCTGACTTGCAGCGGCCCTGTGCAGCGGCCCTGTGTAAGGTTTCCAAGGAGTGGCTGGAGGGTTTGAACCACCAAAGCTGTGGTTAACAGTCCAGTGCTAACTGTGGTTAGCAGTCCAGAATTTTTGTTTTCTTTACATTGAGATTGAATCTACATTTAAAGCTGTAGTCTTTGACCATCATCATTAAGTATTATAAGTCCTCTTTGCTTTTAGCAAGCAAGTTTATTTCATCTGCATATCACAGATTGTTAATGAGTCTTCCTTCAATCCTGATATAATCCAGTTTCTTGGATTATTTGCTCAGCAGACAGATTGAGGAAATTTGGACTCGTAGCATGGTGTTGTAGGATAAGTGCAGGACTGTGGACCACGAGGTCAGTGGTTCAAATCTACCTTGAAACCCTGTGCAGGGTCTGTATGAGTTGGGCGAAAGGATACAATCCTGGCACACACCTTTCATGATTTTAGACCATTCAGTATGCTATTTTTTTTATTCGAATGACTGCCCCTTGGTCTATTTATGGATTCTACATGAGCACAATAGGGTGTTCTGGAATACTCTTTCTTTCCAAAGTTATCCATAGCTTGTTCTGATCTGCATAGTTGAAAACCTTTGTATAGTTAATAAAACACAAGTAGCTATCTTTCTGGAATTCTCTGCTGTCAGTCAAGATCCATCTGACATCACGTCACATTCGCTTCAGTCTCAGGCAGTTCCTGATTGATGGACTGTTGCAGTCATTCTTGAATTTTTCTCAGCAAAATTTTGCTTGCTTGTGGTATAAATGATATTCTTAGGTGATTTGTGCATTCCACTGGCTCACCTCTCTTTGGAATGGGTACAGATATGGGTTTCTTTCAATCTGTTGGCCAGGTAGCTGTCTTTCAAATTTCTTGGCATAAATGAGTGAGTGCCTTCAATGCTGCATCAGTTTGTTGAAACGTTTCAATGTGTATTCCATCCCTAAGCCTTGTTCTTTCCACTTCCTTCAGTGAGCCTGGACGTCTTCCTTCAGTACCCTTGATTCTTGATCATATGCTACCTCTTGAAATGGTCAAACATCTACCATTTCTTTTTGGTACAGTGACTCTGTATATTCCTTTCGTCTTCTTTGATGCTTTCTGCATCGTTCAGTCCTTCAGTATTTCAAGAAGAGGCTTGGTTTTTCTCTTCATTCTGCCCGTCCGAGGAACGAGATGGACTGATACAATGGCTATAGCAATGGACCTAAAGCAGTGCCTGTGAGGAGGATGCAGGACCAGGCAGGGCTTCAGTCTGCACATCGGGCCACTACGAGTCCGAACCAACTCGATGGCACCTGGCAATCACAACAAGAGACTGAAAAGAAAAGCTACAGACAAGGAGAAAGTATTTACAAATGTTGTGACAAAGGAGTAGAATCGAATGACGAAAAGCTACAATTCTCCTGGAATCCCGAATAAAGGCCTTTATAGATGTTGGTGGACCCCCGCAGGTCATCACCTTTAGCTGTCTTTTAACCTGGAGCCTTGATAAAAACGGGTTCCTAAAAGCCACCACTCGATCAAACAATGACCCGGATAAACTAGGAACACTGCTTTGCTTTGAGTATTGTGCTTTTCAGAATAATTCATTTACTTTCAGAAAACAGACCCCAAAAGGGCTTGAAGCTAGGTTTAGGTTAAATCAGTAATTATGGTGCTTGTTCTTCAAGACAATGGTGTATGAAAAGCCTTCCTGACCACCGGGAGGATTTATCACTTTCGTAATTTATCAGTTATGACCTCACCCTTTACCCCATGGAGATGCTGAAAAGAATTGGTATCAGAATTTTGAAAGTTCTTTGGTTGTACATAGGGTCACTATGAGTCAGTACCGACTCAATGGTACCTAACAACAACAACAACAACAACAACAACAACAATGACAACATCAGACGGAACTGACTCCAGGGAACTTTGTTGTTGTTGTTGTTAGGTGCCATCGAGTCAGTACTGACTTATTGCGACCTTATGCACAGCAGAACGAAACACTGTCCGATCCTGGGCCAACCTCACTACTGCTGCCACACTTGAGTCCATCAATGCTGCCACCTGACCAATCCATCGCATTGGGGGGTCTTCCTCTCTTTCTCTGATCCTCCATCTTACCAAACATGATATCCTTCCCCAACGACTGTTCCCTCCTGACAATATGTCCAAAGTATGAGAGACGAAATTTGGCCATCTTGGCCTCTAAGGAGCACTCTGGCTGCACTTCTTCCAAAACAGATCAATTGGTTCTTTTGGCAGTCCATGGTACTTTTAATATTCTCTTCCAACACCATAATTCAAAGGCATCAATTCTTCTACGATCTTCCTTATTCATTGTCCATCTTTCGCATGCATATAAGGTTATTGAGAATACCATGGCTTGGGTCAGGCGCACCTTAGTCCTCAAGCTGACATCTTTACTCTTCAACACTTAAAAAAGTTCCTGTGCAGCACATTTGCCTAATGAAATACGTCATCTGATCTCTTGACTGCTGCTTCCATGAGTGTTGATAGTTGATGCAAGAAGAATGAAGTCCTTGACAACTTCAATCTTTTCTCCATTGATAATAATGTTGTTTATTGGTCCAGTGGTGAGGATTTTTGTTTTCTTG
>NW_006408614.1:9752330-9778122 GCF_000296735.1 Chrysochloris asiatica | reverse complement strand
TTGGACTTCCTCCTTCAATATCATTGGCTCTTGATCATATGCTACCTCTTGAAATGGTTGAATATTAACCATTTCCTTTTGGTACAGTGACTCTGTGTATTCCTTCCATCTTCTCTTGATGCTTTCTGCATCATTCAATCATTTGCCCAGAAAGTCTTTCAATACCGAAAGCCGAGGTTTGAATTTTTTCCTCAGTTCCCCTAGCTTGAGAAATGCTGAGTGTGTTCTTTCCTTTTCTGATTCCAGATCTTTGCACATTTTATTATAATATTTGGCTTTATCTTCTAGAGCTGATCTTTGAAATTTTCTTTGCAGCTCTTTGACCTCCTCATTTCTTCCATTTGCTTAAGCATCTCTATACTGTAGAGCAAGTTTCAGAGTATCTTCTGACATCCATTTTGACCTTTTCCTTCTTTCTTGTCTTCTTAATGACTTTTTGCTCTCTTCACGTATGATGTTCTTGATGTCATCCCACAACTCTTCAGGTCTTCAGTCTTTAATGTTTAATGTATCAAATCTGTTCTTTAGATGATCTCTAAATTTAGGTGGGGTATATTCAAGACTCTTATGGACTTGTTTTTATTTTCTTCAGCTTCAGTTTGAATTTGCATATGAGTAATTGATGGTCTGTTCCACAGTCTGCCCCAGGGAACTTAGCAACAACAAAATTCTCGGTTATAGTGCCAGTTGGGAATGGGCTGTCTTTGCTACGTTGATGTGGATTATTTTTTTCAGGGTGTGTTCTAACTCAATCTATTTTGAGATTGAAAAGAGCAAATTAAGTAAGCAGAGATGGGGACAGAGATGTCAAACCTCAGGCAGAGGGACCTTCCTCCAGAGGCAACACAGAGAGAAAGACTCCCTGGGAGCCTGGGCCCTGAATTCAGACATCTGGCCTCCTAAACTGTGGGAGAAAAATTTATGCGTGTCAAAACCTCCCACTTGTGCTATTTCTGTTACAGCCTCATTAGAAGACTGAGGCAGTTCCAGAAAGGTCTGTTAACACACACACACACACACACACACACACACACATATAAATGTGCATAGTAGCTTTGCTTGTGGTAGCCCCAAACTCAGAATAACTGAGATGCCTGTTGTTGTTAATAGGTGTCGTCATGTTGGTTCCAACCCAGACTGACCCTCTGAACAACAGAACGAAACACTGCCTAGTCCTGTGCCGTCCTCACTATTGCTGCTGCCACTGTGCCAGTCCATCTCACTGACCCTCTACTTTACCAAGCATGATGTCCTTCTCCAGGAACTGGTCCCTCCTGATAGCCTGAGAGACGAAGTCTGGTCAAAGTTACAGAGATGGAGACTTGGTAGTGGTTGCCAAAGTTTAGAGATGGGAGAGGGAGGGAAGAGGAAGGGAGATAGCTTCTTGTAGTTCTTAAATGGTCCAGTTAATCCTGTGACAGAGCTGTTATGTGTCTTGACTGTAGTGGTCATCAAGGACCCACACATGTGATAAAATGTCATTCACCAGCACACACACACAGAGTGTCTGTAGAACTGACAAAATCCGAAGAAGGTGGGTGGATTGGTTTGTAGTTGGTTTCCTGTTCTATTTTTCTGTAGCTGTGCCAGAGATTGGCTTTGAGGACAAATTAGATGAGTCTTCAAGATCATTAGACTGAAAAGTACATGCAGAATCCTACAATTATCTCAAAATAAAAAGTTAGAAAAGCAAATGCACTACATGAAAAATGTAACATTTGTGTGCCTAAAGAAAAGTCCACTAATGTTCGTAGCACCGCTGTTCACAACTGGAAACAAAGCAGATATGTATCAACAGGTGAATGGATAAAGAAATTGTGGGATAGTCATACGGTAAAATACTACTCAGTAATATCAAGTAGCAAAGTAAATCAACAATAGGAAGATCAAGGAAACAAAATCATATACGTGGGAACTGAATAACATCCTGCTTAAAAGCTACTGCATAGTAGAACAAGTAGGAGTCCTGGGGTGGCGCTGTGGGTTAAGGTGCCAGACTGCAAAGTCGTTTGAACTGCAAGGTTGGTGTTTCAAGGTCACCAGCTACTCCTTGGAAACCCTATAGAGGGTCACTATGGGTCAGAATCGACTTGATGGCACTTAACAACAGTAACAATAGAACAAGTTAAAAGCAAAATTAAATAATTACTAGAAACAAATGAGAATGAAAGCACAACATACTACACCTTTGGGACACAACCAAAGCAGTGCTGAGAGGACAATTCATTGCAATAAATGCACACATACAAAAAGAAGAAAGAATCCAAATCAACACACTAACACAACATCTCCAACAATTAGAAAGAGAACAGCAAAGTAAAGTTACAGCCACCAGAAAAAAGAAATGATAAAGATTAGAACAGAAATGAATGAGATAGAATACAGAAAAGCAATACAAAAAATCAACAAGACAAGAAGCTGGTTCTATGAAAGGATGAATGAAATTGACAAACCACAGGCAAATTCAACAAAGGAAAAGAGGGAGAAGACACCAATAACACACATGAGAGACATTACAAGAGGACCAATGGAAATACAGAAGATAGTAAGAGAATATTATGAAGAACTGCACTCTAGTAAGTTTGAAAATGTAGAGGAAATAAATGCATTTTTCGAAAAGCATGACCTACCTAAACTTACACAAAGTGAAGTAGGAACTTGAACATACCCATAACAAAGGAAGAACTAGGTCAGGTCATCAAAAAACTCCCGACTAAAAAAAGTCCAGGTCCAGATGACTTTACTGGGGAATTTCACCAAACATTCTGAGGAGAGCTGACACCTATTCTATTCAAAGTATTCCAGAATACAGACAAGAGTGGAAAACTTCATAATCTATTTTACTAAGCAAGCATAACCCTCATACCAAAACCAGAGAAGGACATCACCAAACATGAAAATTATAGGCCAACACCCCCACGAACAGAGATGCAAGAATTCTGAATAAAATCCTAGCTAACACAAACCCCCTTCCAAGACTGAAACTCAAAGGGAATACATGAGCAGGCATGCAATCTTGCTGGTGACCACACTGGTCTACTGATGAGGGGAAGTGGGGGAAAAGCAGCAATGAAGAGGTGGGCTGAGTCCGTTCCACTCATAAGAGTTTCCAGAAGTGGCAAAATCCTCTAAACTGGACTAATAAGGAACAACATGATAAATGAAGAAAGTATTGAAGTTGTGAAGAATTTCATTATTGCTCAGATCCACTATGAAGACACCTGGAAGCAGCAGTCAAGAAATCAAACAGTGCACTGGGCAAATCTGCTGTAAACGATCTCTTTAAAGTGTTCCAAAGCCCAGATATCACTTTGAGGACTAAGGTGCACCTGACACAAGTAAAGGCATTTCCAATCTCCTCATATACATGTGACAGATGGACAATGAATAAGGAAGACAGAAGGACAAGCGATAACTTTGAATAGTGCTCTTGGGAAGAATATATAATGTACCATGGACTGTCAGAAGAATGATGAAGTACAGCTAGTTTCAGAGCATACTTTCCCATGCTCCAATCCACAACTGGATGAGATTTATCTCTTAAAATACTTCTCGGCATTTTGCAGATAATGTAACTCATTCCAGCTGGGCCCCCACAGTCTTATCTACTCTGACTCATGTGATTAATTATTTTGCATTTAAAAGTGTCCACAAAGAACAGATTTCTTAGAGTCCTGGTGTGGCACTGTAGGATAAGCACTGGTCCTCGAGGTCAGTTTGAACCACAAGGTTAACTT
This sequence comes from Chrysochloris asiatica, assembly GCF_000296735.1. Lineage (NCBI taxonomy): Eukaryota > Metazoa > Chordata > Mammalia > Afrosoricida > Chrysochloridae > Chrysochloris > Chrysochloris asiatica. The sequence continues at coordinate 9,774,385 of NW_006408614.1, read as the reverse complement.
AACAACAACAGCAACAACGAAGAACAGACCTGGGTATGGAAACTACATACATCAGCTTCTTGGGGCTAGGTTTCCGTTCCTATTACCTTCTCAGCTCAAGGAGAGTTCCTTCAGGATGAAATCGATTAAAATTTACACAGTCTTTACAAAGAGGAGCTTGCTGTAGCAGAGAGGAGGTGAGCCATTTGGAGCTCCGTTCAAGAAAGAACTTGTTGTAAAGGGAGATAGCTGGAAGCCTGCAACCTCAGTGTCTTCAGGAGCCTTCAGAGACCAAGATCATTGCAAGTGCTTCTCAGACAAGAGTGGGGGAGCTGGAGCTTGTGCATATCTACTCAGCACATGACTCCTCTGAGGGCTGCACCACATGATATCAGCACACCATCAACGTCTGAAAGCCTTCCTGCACAATGCTCTTTCTCCCCCTCTGGTGTGGCACCCTCCTGGATCAAGAGCTGAGGGCTGTCTCCTTCTACACCTTATCTCTTTTTCATGGGTGTTACCCATAATACAGAAAGGAGCTCTGGTAGCGTAGTGGTTACGAATCAGGCTGTGAACCACAAGGTCAGCAGTTCGAAACTACTAGCTGTTCCATGGGAGAAAGATGATGCTTTCTGCTCCTGTAAAGATTTACAGCCTCAGAAACCCTGTACAGGGTAGCTATAAGTCGGAACCGACTCCATGGCACATAACAACAACAACAACAACAACATGCACTGGTAGCTGCCACTCATCTGCCCATTTGTCGTGCTGTGGTGGCTTGCATGTGAAGCTGGAAGCTATGTAACTGCTGTTTTTAATACGAGTAGGGTCACCCACAGTGGACAAGTTTCAGTTGAGTTTTAGACTAAGACAGACTAGGAAGAAGGAAAGGCAGACCGCTTCTGAAAGTTTGTTGTTGTTGTTGTTAAGTGCTGTTGAGTCGGTTCTGACCCATAGCGACCCTGTACAGGGTTTCTGAGGCTGTACATCTTTATGGAAGCAGAAAGCCTCATCTTTCTTCCGAGGAGCGGCTGGTAGTTTTGAACTGCTGGCCTTAAGGTTCGCAGCCCGATTCGTAACCACTAGCCACTGAAAATCTTGTGAATAGCAGAGGAACACTGACAGACATAGTGCCAGGACATGAAAACATGATTAAAAACATCAGAATATTGTGAAAAGATGAGTCTCTCAGGTTGGAAGGCACTCAAATACGACTGGGGAAGAGCTGTCTCCTCAAAGTAGAGTTGACTTTGATGATGTGAACGGAGTAAAGCTTTTGGGACCTTCGTTTGTGATGAGGCACAACTCTTAATGAGGAGAAACAGCTGTAAACATCCATTATGGGTTGTACCTCAACATAAAGAAAACAAAAATCCTCACAACTGGACCATTGAGTTCCAGCTCATAGTGTTTATGAGGAGTGGCTGGTGGGTTTGAACTGCTGACCTTGTGGTCGAGTGCTTATCTTACAGTGCCACACCAGGATTCCAGACCAATAAGTAGCATCACGATACATGGAGAAAATATTGAAGTTGTCAAAGACTTCCTTTTATTGGATTCACTATCAACACTTATGGAAGCAGCAGTCAAGAAATCAAACAGCATACTGCATTAGGCAAATTGATTACACAAGACGTCTTTAAAGTGTTGAAGAGCAAAGACGTCAGCTTGAAGACTAAGGTGCACCTGACCCAAGCCCTGGTGTTTTCAATAACCTCATATGCATGTGAACGTTGGGCATTGAAGAAGGACGATCTTGGAAGAATTGATGCATTTGAGTCACGATATCGGAGAAGAATATTAAAAGTACCATGGACTGCCAGAAGAACAAACACATCTGTGTCTGAAGAAGTAGCCAGAATGCTCCTCAGGAGCTAGGGTGTCCAGACTTTGTCTCTCATACTTCAGGCATATAATCAGGAGGGACCAGTCCCTGGAGAATGACATCATGCTTGGTTAAGTGGAGGGTCAAGGAAAATCCCCATTGAGATGGACTGGCACAGTGGCAGCACTGATGCACTCAAGGAGAACAATGATGTGAAGATGGGCAGAACCGGGCAGTGTTTTGTTCTACTGTGCATGGGGGCTCTATGATACGGACCAACTCGATGGCACCTAACAACAACAACAACAACAGGAGCTGATATAAGACTGGAGGGGGAGAGGGAAGGTGCTTCTCTCTCTCTCTTGTTTCAGCATATTTGAGGCTGTGACCATGTTTTAATTCCCTTGTATGGCCGTGGTAGCATTACTCTGAGTGGGTGGCTTTGAGGAGCAGAATCGTATTGCCTTTCAATTTTGGAGGCTGGAAGCTCAATTCAGCCTGTCTCCCATGACCATTCCCTCTAATGCGTCTCTCCTGGTTTCCAGAAGCTACTGGAAATACTTTTCTGGATTTGTGGATTCATCTGCCTCCATTGCCACACGGCCGTCTTCTAGTGCAAGCATCTCCGTACCTGTGCTCTTCAGTGAGTATTATTGATTTTCCCTCTCAATGAGCTGAGTCACTCCTGGAAACCATCGTGTTATCCCAACACAGAGGGAAATAGGATGTATAAGAATAATACCATCTGCAGCAGCAAAAACATCCACAGTGACTGAGCACCGAACATGAGTCAAGTGCACACATCATTTAATTTAGTGGTCACAAGAGCACTATGACAAATGAAGAGTACCATTCAGAGAGGTCAAGTCACATGGCAGCTGGTAAGCAATGGAGTTAGTGTACCAGTCCAGGGCTGTCCACGCCCGTGCCCACACTCCTGAGGACTGGCTGTTCGCAGGCGTTGGATGCTGACTCATTTCCTGTCTTCTGATGAGTTACTCCTAAACCCCTTCCACCTTCACTTATACGGCAAGTGGTTATGTTGCTCTTGGATTCCTTCCCTGGTTTCTCCACCTTTGCTCTAATACAACACCCTGAACTGGACACAGGCCTGTGAAAGGACACACACATCAACTTGCCTAATGTGGATGCTCTTGGTGCCACATGGATGCTGCATTCCCCTCCCTCCCTAGGCATGGAACAGCAGGTCACTCAACCGATTCCACTCCCCGAATGGAATGAATTCCTCTCCATTCTGGCCAACACTACAAAATATCCTGGCAAACAGATGGGAGGTTGGTTACTAAGCTCTGGCGTTGCTAAGCTCTTGTCCTCTCTGGTTTAGTTATAGCCACAGAATCTTAGAGCTGGGAGGGTTTCCAGAGTGTGCTGTGGTCTCCAGAACCAGCCAAGAGCAGCAAAAGTTGGGTTGGTGACATTGTACTCTAACAGAGGGGTCCCGGTCCACATTCCCGCCAGCTGTGGAGAGCAGACTGCTTTCTCACACACTCTCCAACACTTAAAGACATTTCAAGGTCTATCTTGAAGTACAACGCTGTCCATGATAGGATATCTATACTCCTACAGGGAAGACCAGTTAATGCCAAGTCTACGCACCAACCACTAAAGCCAGTGATGGTGAAACTGAAGAATTCTACCAACTTTTTCAGTTTGAAATTGATCATACATGCAGTCAAAGATGTATTGATCATTGCTGAGTGGAATGTGAAGATTGGAAACAGAGGAGTATCAGTCGTTGGGAAATATGGCCTTCGTGCTGTACACAGAGGAGTCTGTACACAGACCAAGAGGTAGTTGTTGGAACAGAACGAGGGGGTACTGAATGCTTTAAAATCAGGAAAGGTGTGAGTCAGGGTGGTATTCTTTCACCGTACTTATTCAATTTATATGCTGAGCAAATAATCTGGATTATATGAAGGAGAATGTGGCATCAGGATTAGAGAAAGACTCATGAACAATTTGCGATATGCAGATGATACAACCTTGCTTGCTGAAAGCCAAGATGACACAAAATACTGATGAAGATCAAAGAGCCCAGCCTTCAGTATGGGTGGCACCTCAATGTAAAGAAAACAAATAGCCTCACAACTGGGCCAATAATTAACATCATGATAAATGGAGAAAAGATTGAAGTTGTCAAAGACTTCATCTTGCTTAGATCCACTCTCAATGCTCATGGAAGCAGCTCCAGAAATCAAATGACGAATCACACTAAGCAAATCTGCTGCACAAGATTTCTTTAATGTATTCAAGAGCAAAGATGTTAGTTTGAGGACCAAGGTGCACCTGACCCAAGTCATGGTATTCTTAGTAACCTAATATACATGTGAAAATTAGACAATGAATAAAGAAGATCATAAAAGATTGGATGCATTTGACTTACAGTGTTGGAGAAGGATATTAAAAGTACCCTGGACTGACTGAAGAACAAACCAGTCTGTGTTGGAAGAAGTACAGCCAGAGGGCTCCTTGGAAGGATGACAAGACTTCACCTCTCGTACTTTGGACATATTTCTGGAGGCACCAGTCCCTGGAGAAGGACATCATACTTGGTAAAGTGGAAGGTCAGCAAAAAAGAGGAAGAGATGGACTGGCACAGTGACAGCAGCAATGGGCTCAAGTGTAACAGCGATTGTGAAGATGGCACAGGACCGGGCGGTGTTTTGTTTTGTTGTGCGCAGGGTTGCTATGAATTGGAACCAACTCGATGGCACCTAATAACAACAGTAACAACAACTGCTACACTTGTGTCATCCTTGAAAGGAAATAGATGATTCAGCAGAGGTACTGTTATAATTGGATGGTTTCTCCCAAAGAGATGTGTTGACTCTAAGGGCTTAAACCCAGAGACACTTGGTGTGTGTGTGGATTGAGCAATCTGAATCTGGAGCCTGGCTCCTTTTAAAGTCTTGACATGAGTTTAGAATCCATGATGGATTTTAAAAGCTGTCTTTTCTAACATCAGTTTCTCGATCCTTGATGCTCACCTAGCCATTGACAGTAAAGGAGGTCTTCGTTTTCTCTGAGATCTGGGAGGGTTCGGATGTAACAATTAATCCCAAAGAGTCTTTCTATTCTGACGAAACGGATGCAATGTGTAATGTTTTATACCCAAAGGGTCTCGATGTGAGGCATTATCGATAAATCTTGGCAATGGACCCCAGAAACAGACAAGATTGAGAAGGCAATATTTAGCAGGTTATGAGAAGATCTTGAGCTGCCATTGACCTGTGACTATCCTAAAATAGAAGAAGGAACCTGTATTTGTAACCAATCACGCAGTTCCACATACATGTTATCTGTTGTTGTTAAGTGCCATTGAGTTGGTTCCGACCCATAGCGACCCTGTACAGGGTTCCCAAAGAGCAGTTGCTGAGCTTGAACCACCAACCTTGCAGTTCAAACGATTTTGAAGTCTGGCGTTGTTGTTGTTGTTAAGTGCCTTCGAGTCGGTTCCGACCCATAGCGACCCTGTACGGGGTTTCCGAGGGTGTAAATCCTTATGGGAGTAGAAAGCCTCATCTTTCTCCCGCGGAGCGGCTGGTAGTTTTGAACCGCTGACCTTAAGGTTCGCAGCCCGATTCGTAACCACTACGCTACCAGAGCTCCTTCTACCCCTAAATCCCTGTTCTTAAACACCCCACCCTTGATTCCATTGATTGTCTTTTAGGTACTGATTACTCAGTAGCCATTGCTTCCTCCTCCAACCATACACAACACTTTTCTCCTTTATAGTCTGCTCGAGTGACCATTCTTACTCTGGAAATCTGAACTTTGTCCCAGCCCAAACCATTTCTATGCCTCTGCTGTTTTTGCTTTATGCAGATTCTGTGATGTTGCTCTGTGACAAAGTCCCTAGTCCTTGGTACCTGTGAGTGTGACTTTGTTTGGAAATGGGATCTCTGAAGATGTCATCTGGTAAATTTACAAGAGGTCATACTGGAGTAGGGTGAATTCTAACCCAACATGAGTGATCTCCTTATCAAAGAAGAGGAGAGGCACACAAAGGGAAGACAGCTATGAGAAGACCAGAGACTACCAGCAGCTGGAAGAGATAAGGAGAGACAACATGCTGATCTAGATGTCTGGCCTCCAGGACTGGATGCCATCAATTTCTCTTCTTGTGAGTCAGCCAGCTGGTGGCATTTTGTTATAAAAGCCCTAAGAAACTCACGTCCCTCTGAGCCATTTAACCCCTTCCCCAGGGACCTCCCCACTCCACCGCTGCCAAGAAAGAGTGGTTCTACTGTTTTGATGTGGACTTCAGAATTTATATTCGCACAGAAGTGCGTTATCTAAGATGATGATGATGAGAACTGTGAAAATGAGCACAGTGATTTAGTTTGCGGACATCACTGGAGAAAGACATCGATGGGTTAACTTTATGACCATCCAGGGCATGATTTCTATAAGGAAATGCATTAGAAGTTCCAGGCAACTGACTTGGAAATCCAGGCCTGGCACTCAGCCTGCTCAGACATCAGGGACCATCTGTAAAATTGTTTGTTCATCGTTGATCATGGCTTTGACTGGGCTTCCCCTTCCAGTTCACTCCCATCCCCTCCTACTCACTGAGTTTCTTCTGTTTATTATGCGGGGCAAAGACCCCAGACTTCTGCTTTGACCCCAATGGGGCAAAGACCACCCTGTCCCCCGGTAGAGTCTACATTTTTAATCCATTCCTCCCACAAAAATTTACTTCACCACTATGGAAAACATAGCTCTGTTTTTATAAATGATGGGATATGTTTATCTAGGAACTCCTAGTAATTCAAGAACCGTGGCCAGATGACTTTGGAAGCTTCTTATAACACAAGGAGCTGACTCGCAGTGTGGCCGACACTGTGCCTACGTGAGGCTGCATGCCTGGCATTTGCTGTTCTGCCGTTGGTGCCTCAGTGGGTGCTAAGGGAGGGCAGGGTTTGCTAAGAGGCGGTTGGGCCTTCCCAGCCAAACATGAGTCATGCCTATTTTTAGTAGTACCACTCACCCAGGTGGGCCAGATTTCACGCTAACGGTTCTCTGGAGTCTGCATCCGTATTCCCTACACACAACAAGTAGTTGGGCTGGGGACTTGGTGTTTCCCAGCTGATAACTGTACACTTGTGGCTCTTCCTGAGGATTGGTGGAGGGAAGGGAGTGGCTGACACCGTGGCAGTGACATATGTTGAATGGTTTCATGGCTGCCACAAGCAGGAGCAACACACTTGCCACCATCCAGGATTACTGCACCCACAGCAGACATGGCTAAGTGATCATGATGCCCTTTCTCTCTGTGCTTGGGACTCAGGCTTTGAAGGAGTGCCACGATCCATGACCAATGCCTGTCTCTAAACACAGGCACACTGGTGGTGTGGAGGTTAAATGCTAGGCTGCTCACAGAGAGTTGGCAGTTTGAACCCACCAGCTGTTCTGTAGGAGACAGAAGCGTCCGTCTGCTCTGATAAAGATCGACAGCCTTGGAAACCTTAAGGGCAGTTTCACTCTGTCCTTTCAGGTTGCTAGGAATGGGTTCATGGATAGCAAATTCTTTTTTAAGAGTGAGGAGATCTGCTGGCATTGTAGGATAAGCACTAAACTGCTAACTGCAAAGACTAACTAGTCAGTCTGCTCCTGTAAAGATTTTGTTGTTGTTGTTGTTGTTGTTGTTGTTGTTGTTGCTAGGTGCCATTGAGTCAGTACCGACATAAGGTCAATAGTGACCTTATGCACAGCAGAACGAAAGACTGCCCAATCCTGGGCCAACCTCACTACTGTTGCCACGCTTGAGTCCATCAATGCTGCCACTTTGCCAATCCATCTCGCTGGGGGTCTTCCTCTTTTTCTCTGACCCTCCACCTTACCAAACATGATATCCTTCTCTAGCGACTGGTCCCTCCTGACAATATGTCCTAAGTATGAGAGACGAAGTTTGGCCATGCTGGCCTCCAAGGGGCACTCTGGCTGCACTTCTTCCAAAATGAATGTATTGGTTCTTTTGGCAGTCCATGGGACTTTCAATATTCTCCTCCAACTCTATAACTCAAAAACATCAATTCTTCTATGGTCTTCCTTATTCATTTACAGCCCCCAAAACTCTATACAGACCCACCATAAGTTGGAGCTGACTAGAAAGCAGTAGTTTTCTTTTTTAAGGGTGAGGAAAGGAAAACATGGGGCCAGGTGGTTTGGCGAATGCTGGTATATAATTTTCTTATGACCTCAAAATTACTTATATCTCTTTTATTGATAGTAATTTATTGGTATGTACCAGTTAAACCAGTTGCTGTTGAATCCAACTCATGACACCCCCATGAGTGTCAGAGCAGAACTGTGCTCACAGGGTTCTCAGTGGATGATGTTTCATAAGTAGATTCCACTCATGGTGCCCCGTGTGTGTCAGAGTAGAACTGTGCCCACAGCGTTCTCAGTGGATGAATTTTCATAAGTAGATCCCATTCATGGTGCCCTGTGTGTGTCAGAGTAGAATTGTGCTCCACAGGGTGTTCAGTGGATGATTTTTCATAAGTAGATCCCATTCATGGTGCCCCCATGTGTATCAGAGTAGAACTGTGCCCACAGGGTTCTCAGTGGATGATTTTCCATAAGTAGATTCCAATCATGGTGCCCTGTGTGTGTCAGAGTAGAACTGTGCCCACAGGGTTCTCAGTGGATGATTTTTCATAAGTAGATCCCATTCATGGTGCCCCCGTGTGTGTCAGAGTAGAACTGTGCTCCACAGGGTTCTCAGTGGGTGATTTTTCATAAGTAGATCCCACTCATGATGCCCCCGTGTGTGTCAGAGTAGAACTGTGCTCACAGGGTTCTCAGTGGGTGATTTTTCATAACTAGATTCCACTCAGGGTGCCCCCGTGTGTCAGAGTAGAACTGTGCCCCACAGGGTTCTCAGTGGGTGATTTTTCATAAGTAGATCCCACTTGTAGAACTGTGCCCACAGGATTTTTGATGGTTGAGTTTTTGGAAGGAATTCATCAGGTCCTACTTCTGATGCATCTGTGGGTGATCTCAAACCTGCAACCTTTCGGTCAGCAGCAGTTACGTTGTGCTGTCCATCTGTGTCACCCGGGCACTCCATCTTTGATGCATTTTTCGAATTGGACCGTTGTCATCCATCGGCTTTTCACTGGCTGATTTTTGGAAGTTGATCCTAGTCCATCTTAGTCTGGAAGTTCTGCTGAAACCTTTCCAACACACTGATGTTTGTTTCACTCTGTGACTTTAATGATAAAACGTTACCGAGTGGAGATCGGAACTCAGATGGTCACTGTCCTGGGTCTAACTCCCTCCCTGAGTTGGGGTGGTCCCGCCTCCCTGCTTCTACCCTGGACAGTTCATCTCACAGGGCAGCTGAGGGATCCCACTGGAAAATCAGCCAGACCCTGGCCTCCCTCTGCTGGTGGTGTTCCTTCCCTTCACTCAGGGTCACAGTCCAAGTCCCTGCAGACCCCCCTCCATGGCCCTGGTGACCTGGCATCATGCCTTACTTTCTGGAACTTTCCCTCCCATTGTTTCAGTCAGACCTCTCTGGGCTCCACAGCAGTCCCCTAGGAGCCTCTCTCACCTTCTGGAAAGTTCTTTCCCTCCCTCCAGAAGACACTTCTTAGGGGGGGTCACTCTGAGCTTTTCTCCCTCTTCCTTCCCACTTTCTCATTCAGCTGTTACTTCTCTCTGACATATTCCACATATTTGTCCAGTCTGGTGTCCCTGTCTCCTAGAACATAGTCTCCAGAGGGCAGGGGATTAGCCTGCCCTTTCCTCCTGGTTCCTTGGATAAAGAATAGCCAGGTCTGTCGTACAGAAGGTTCTAGAAGCATGCTCTTGAACAATGAACAGATGGACCGCAGCGTGTTGACGCTGAGATGTTAGCACAGCCATTTCTGGGATGAGCAAGGTCGGTTTACCTGCATCAGAAGGAAAGGTGTTCCTCCCCTGCAGATGAACTGATGTGGGGGACTAGCATCACAGACTAGTGGCAGGGGAAGGAGGAAATCTAAGGCAGCCCTTTCACTTGCATGCTTTCCACTGAGCTGACTGTGAAAACGTTCTTAACCCTGCTCCCATGGGAGTGCGACAGCAGGGCTGCTGCCAAACAGGAAACAATTGGATTTCCTGGAAAGGATTATTTTTAAAAAAAAATCCTTGACAATGTGCTAGCTTGGAGAATCTTGATTTGGACCTTGGGAAACTGGGTGAGATGTTGCTGCTGAAGCCATTGGTGTGCAGGGCCTCTCTGTAGGTTTAGGGTTAAAACAGGGGTGTAGGACCAGCCTGTAGAAGGGCGGAGTGTTCTGAGGCGGTGAGCGATGAGGTGGAGGAAGGCAGAGAGGGGAGAAGAGAGAGAGAGAGAGGTCAGGAAGGAGGGAGGGGGAGAGAAAAAGGCACCTGGTAAGGGAAAGGAGAAGATAGCGCATTTAAAACACCATGAGCTGATGATTCCAGGATTGGAGAGAGAGAGGGAAAAGAGGAGGGGAGTGGAGTGGAGGGGAGGTTTGGAAGTGGAGGGGAGGTTTGGAAGTGGAGAGGAGGTTTGGAAGTGGAGGGGAGGTTTGGAAGTGGAGGGGAGGTTTGGAAGTGGAGGGGAGGTTTGGAAGTGGAGGGGAGGTTTGGAAGTGGAGGGGAGGTTTGGAAGTGGAGAGGAGGTTTGGAAGTGGAGAGGAGGTTGCTGTACGAGCAGAGCAAAGCCCGCTTGCAGACTGCTTCCATTTCTCCCGAGCCCAGCTCCACAGCCCTACAGCTCAGCCCTGCCCTGTCCTGCATGGTGGGAAGAGAAATAACAAGAAACAGTTGAACAAATAAAAGTTTCCACTCAAAAATGGGCCATGGGCAGATCATGTTTTTCCACTTTTTTTTTTTTTTTTTGTAAGAAGTGTAACGATAAATCTCATCTTGGCATTCTAAAGGGAGTTTTAGTCAGGGCTTCAAACCAGTTCTGGTTTAGTCAGAGCTGACAAAGCAAAATCTGAAACAGACCCAAATTGGTAAAATATGGGTGAACTGGAATGAAAATCGGAACAGGAAAATTTACAGGTTAACACCTTGCTAGGAATTTAATCTCCCTCTTAGAAAACAAGACGTGTTTCCTGGCAAACGAATCTCTTGATTGTCAGAGTCAGAAACAATGGTGGCCAGCTCAAAGATGGCTGCCACCTGGTCCACTTTGAATGTGTGTAGTTCTCCACAGCCCTGACTGGGACTGGGTTCACTGGACCTCTTCCAAGCCCAGGGCTTTGATCTGCAGATTTTTCTGTTCCACTTAGCATTCTGGATCACTCAAACTAAAAAAAATTCAGGTTTGCTCAGTTTTGCTTCGTTGACCATAACTGACCTGATTTGAACCAATCTGAAGCCCTGGTTTTATTTCCCTCCTTTCTGGGTGTTCCCCACTGAGTGACCATGGTCCTCCAGAGGCAGGAAAAACCTGACCCCATGAGAGCCGGGCACACCTCCCATCTTTGTGCAGGCCCTGAAGACACCCTTTCCATCCAAGATGAGCTGATACATGGTGGCCCTTTGGTGATCGAATAGACTCAGTAGAGAAAAAGCCTGTTTCATTTCACTTCACTTTACTGCTCTTCACAGATACTGCATTATTATTATTTTAAAAACAAATTCAAGGTCTGTGGTTGCACTGTGCCCAGTGAGTCTATTGGCGCCATTTGTCCAACAACATGTGCTCACTTCAAGGCTCCGAGTCCCATTGTGATCATTCTGTCAACGTGACAAATGTTTTCATCACTATTGTTCTTGTTGTTAGGGTGACATTGAGTTGGTTCGAACTCATAGCAAACCTATGCACAACAGAGAGAAACACTTCCTGGTCTAGTTTCAGCCTCACAGTCTATATTACATTTGAGCCCATTGCTGCTGCCACTGTGCCAATCCGTCTCGTTGGAGGTCTTCTTCTTTCTCACTGATCCTCCACTTTACCAAGCATGGTGTCCTTCTCCAGGGACTGGTCCCTCCTGACCACATGGCCAAAGTCTGGAAGGCAAAGTCCTGCCATCCTGGCTTCCAAGAAGCATCTGGCTGTACTTCTTCCAACAAAAATGTGCTGTTTTTCTGGCAATCCATGGTACTTTTAATATTCTCCTTCAACACCATAACCCAAATGCATCAATTTTTCTAAGGTCTTCCTTATTCACTGTTCAACTTTCACATGCTTTTGAGACTATTGAAAATACCGTGCCTGAGGTAGGCGCATCTTAGTCCTCAAACTGATATCTTTGCTCTTGAATTCTTTAAAGAAGTCTCGTGCAGCAGATTTGCCAGATGCTATACGTTTGATCCTGTGAGACAGGTGTGGTGCTGTGGGTTAATATGCCAGACTGCAAAGCCGTTTGAACTGCAAGGTCAGCAGTTCAAGCTCACCAGCTGCTCCTTGGAAACCCTATACAGGGTCCCTATGGGTTGGAATTGACTCGATGGTACTTAATAACAAAAACATATGTCATTTGATTTCTTGACTGCTGCTTCCCTGAGTGTTGATAGTTGATTTAAGAAGAACTTCAGTCTTGTCTCCATTGATAAGAATGTTGTTTATTGGTCCAGTGGTGAGGATTTTTGTTTCTTTTACATTGAGATGCAATCCATACCTAAGGCTGTGCTCTTTGATCTTCATCAGTAAATGTCTTAAGTCCTCTTCACTTTCAGCAAGCAAGGTTGTATCATCTGTATATCGCAGGTTGTTGATGAGTCTTCCTCCAATCCTGATGCCACTTTTTTTCTTCATATAACCTAGTTTCTCAGGTTATTTGCTTGGCATACATGTTGAATAAGTATGGTAAAAGAATACAACCCTGTCACACACCTTTCTTAATTTTAAATCATTCAATGTTGCCATGTTCTGTTGAAATAACTGCCTCTTGGTCCATGTACAGATTCCTCATGAGCACAATTAAGTGTTCTGGAATACTCATACTTCTCAATGTTGTCCAGAGCTTGTCATGATTCACACAATGGAAAGCCTTTGCGTAGTCGATAAAGCACAGGTAAACATCTTTCTGGTATGCTTTCAGCCAAGATCCATCGGACATCAGCAATGATATCCCTTGTTCCATGGCCTCTTCTGAATCTGGCTTGAACCTCTGGAAGTTCTCTGTCAATGCAGGCTTGCAGTACGTCTTAAAATAGTTGAATGTCGACCATTTCTTTTGGTGCAGTGACTCTGTGATGCTTTCTGTAACATCCAATATTTTGTCAATATTGAAAATTGAAGCTTCTATTATTTTCTTTAGTTCTTTGAGCTTGAGAAATGATGAATATGTTCTTTTTTTGATTTTCTAACATTAGGTCTTTGTACAAGTCATCCTAATATTTAACTTTGTCTTCTTGAACTTCCCTTTGAAGTTTTATCTTCTGCTCTTTTACCTCTTCATTTCTTCCATTTGCTTTAGCATCTCTGCACTGGAGAGCACGTTTCAGAGTCTCTTCTGACATCCATTTTGGTCTTTTCCTTCTTTTTGTCTTCTTAATGACTTTTTGCTTTCTTCCTGATATGATGTTCTTGACGTCATCCCACAACTCTTCTGGTCTTTGGTCATTTGTGTATAATACATCAAATGTATTCTTAAGATGATCTCTGTGTTCAGGTGGGATAGGTTCAAAGTCATATTTTGGCTCTTGTGAACTTGTTTCAACTTTTTTCAGCTCCAGTCTGAACTTGCACATGAGCAATTGGTGGTCTGTCTGTTCCACTGTTGGCTCCTAGCCTTGCTGTTTTCCACTGTCTGTTTCCAGATGGAATCAGTTTGATTTCTGTGTATTCCATCTGGTGAGATCCACGTGTACAGTCATCTTTTATGTTGTTTAAAAAAGTCATTTGCTGCAAGTAAGTCATTGGTCTTGTATAGTTCTATCATGTGATATTCAGCATCATTTCTATCATCCAGCCCATATTTTCTAACTACTGAACCTTTTTATTTCCAACCTTTACATTCCAATCACCAGTAAATATCAACAGATCTTGATTACATGTTTGATCAACTTCAAATTGAAGAAGTTGGTAGAATTTTTCTATTTCATCCTCACTGGCTTTAGTAGTTGGTGCATAAATTTGAACAATAGTGGTATTAACTGGTCTTCCTTATAGACGTGTGAAGTATGATCCTGTCACTGACAGCATCTTACTTCAAGACACATCTTGAAATGTTCTTTATGATGATGAATGTGACACCATTCCTCTTCAATTTGTCATTCCTGGCATATGAGTCTCAGATTCAAAATGGCCAATACCAGTCCATGTGAGCTCACTAATGCCTAGGATATCTATTTTTATGTATTCCATTTAATTTTTGACAATTTCCAATTTTCCTAGATTCATACTTCATACATTCCATGTTCCAATTATTAATGAATTTTTATAGCTGTTTCTTTTCATTTTGAGTTGTACCCCATTAGCAATAAGTGTCCCGAGGGATTCACTTCCTTCACGTCAACATGGTAAACTCTACTTTGAGGAGGTAGCTCTTCCCCATTTGTATTTTGAGTTCCTTCCAATCTGAGGGGCTCGTCTTCTGGCACTATATCTGACAATATTCTGGTGCTCATCATCATGTTTCAATATTCAATAGTCTGGTGCTATCTGACAGTGTTCCAGTGATATTCATAAGGGTTTCAGTGATCAGATGTTCCTTCTTCCTAGTCTGTCTTTGTCTGGAAGCAGAGCTGACACGTGTCCACCATGGGTGACCCTACTGGGATTTGAAATACCAGTGTCAGAGCTTCCAGAATGACAGCAACACGCACGCCACCACAGTGTGATCCACTGACAGACAAGTGCTGACTCTTCAGTGTTACTGCATGCTTAATTGAGTAATAACTCACTGTTGTCAAGTCAATTCTAACTCATAAGGACGCTATAGGACAGAGTAGATCAGCCCCTCGGGGTTTCCGAGGTTGTCAATCTCTGCGGAGGCAGACCGCCTCATCTTTCCCCTGTGGAGTGGCTGGTAGGTTTGAACCTCTGACATCTCAGTTAGCAGCCAGTGCTTAGCCCATGTGCCACCAGGGTTCCTTGAATAGAGGACAGTTGAGCGTCAACATCACTATTCTCAGTCCTGGGAAGCCATGATGTTTGTGTGACTCGCCTTATTGTGGTATTTGCTTTATTGTGGGGTCTGGAACTGGACCCACAGTCTCTCTGAGGTCTCCCTGTATAGCCCTGCATCCCATTCTCCCAAGTCCCTTGCTTCTCTTAGGATGCAGATGTTGGGGTAACTATGACGCTCTTCTTAGAGTCCTAAGAGCCTGCAGCCTTGCCCTCTCCCCCATTTTACTTAAGAGGTGTCCTCAAGGGAGGGCCTGAGATACCATCCTTCAATGAGATACCCCTCTATGGCCTAGAGACCTTGCCTCCCTTGTCTTGGGAGTCCTTCCTGGGTGACGGCTTGCCCCCAACTCCCTTCTTGAGGTGAGGACACCCTGAGATACCAGGAGGTGTACTTGGCCGAGACACTTCCCATGGTCTGGACTGTACAGGGGCCCAGATTCCCTGTGTGCCGTCAGAGGGTCTTGCTAACTCAAAATGGTTGTGACACCCAGAACTCATCTCCCTCCTTCAGCTTCATCAGGACTGCTGACAACTGTGCACAGAATGCTCCAGTCTGCTGCCAGGCTCTGCCTGAAGTCACCCTATTCCACAAGGGACCCTCCTGTCCAGTCCCTCAGCTCTCCTTGCTCATGGACCAGGAAGCCCATGCTCTGTCTTGTGCTCTGGTTCTTGGTTCTGCTGCCCCTCCTCTGAAGTCACAGCTTTTTGTCCCTGGGTCAAGGAGGTCCAGTGCTTAGGGATCTCAGACCCAAACGACATGCGCTTTCTTTGATGCTACTGAGATTCCCCTTCCTGCTTCTGAGATGGCTCATATTATATCCAGGCTAGAGTTTTAAGTTTTTATAATTACACTGAACTCTACTGACATTCACAGCTGAATAGTGTCATCCTATCGGGGTCTTCTCCCACCTTCTCTCACGCAGAGCCAGCAGGGAAAAGTCATTTGGTGAAAGTATGCAAAGACTATGGCTAGAAGAGATACTAAATAATCCACCCCACTGCTGATACTATCTCCAAACAAGATCACATTCAGGGCTTTGACACATCTTGTTAGGGACATGAGTTAACACCTAGCACTGCAAAGACAGATCCTTTGGATCCATTGCCTCCAGAAATGGGCACACATTTGGGAGCTGCGTCTTACCGGTGACTCAGTCCTTAGCCTCTCAGGCTCCCATGTCCTTATTGGGAGCAAAAGACTGTGGAGCAGCATTCACACAAGGAATCTGATGATGTCACAGGTGGGAAACAGGGCTGTGGGCCTGGTGGACGGGATTTGTTTCTCACTGTGGAATCCAGGAGGGGTGTTGCCAGAAGAGCCTGCTTGTTGTACATCATGGCCACATTACCTTGGTCTGCTGGCATTTCCTCTTTTCTGGAAGATGTTTGTGCCTGGTGGACACATGTCACTGCAGAAGGAACCCTGGGAAAGCTGTCTTCGAGGGAACATCTGGGAGACACCTGGGAGCAGACCTAAAGCATGAGATGCCCAGAGCAGCAGAATGGAGATGCCATGAAAGAGGTCAAGGTCGGGGTCAGGGTCTCTGCTTTTCTAGAGATGAAAATGGTCACGTGACACATAAAACTACTGATTTCCAAGCACGGTCTTCTTGTCTTTTCATTTCAAAGGTTCATGTATTTTCTGGGAGAATGAATATGCATGATGCACAAGACCTCTTTAAAGTGTTGAAGAGCATAGACGTCAGTTTGAGGACTAAGGTGTGCCGGATCCAAGCCATGGTATTTTCAATAGCCTCATATGCATGCGAAAGCTGGACAGTGAATAAGGAAGACCGTAGAAAAATTGATGCCTTTGAGTTGTAGTGTTGGAGGAGAATACTGAAAGTGCCATTGGCTGCCAAAAGAACCAATAGATCTGTTTTGGAAGAAGTGCAGCCAGAGTGCTCCTTGGAGGCCAGGATGGCCAAACTTCGTCTCTCATACTTCAGGCATATTATCAGGAGGGACTTATCCCTGGAGAGAGATATCATGTTTGGTAAAGTAAATGGTGGGAGAAAAAGAGGAAGACCCCCAGCGAGATGGATTGGCACAGTGGCAGCAGCAATGGATTCAAGCATAGCAATGATTGTGAGGTTGAGCAGGACCGGGCAGTGTTTTGTTCTGTTGTGCATAGGGTCGTTAAGAGTTGGTATTGACCCGATGGCATGTAACAAAAAAAATAATAACATGAGAAAGCCTTTGGACTTAGTGATAGTAATAAATGTGTTTGGATTTTTTTCTTAGTTGAAAAAAAAAGAAAACCTTGTCATATAGTTGTTGTTAGATACCATCAAGTCATTTCAAATTCATAGCAACCATAGGGTTTCAACATGTCTTTTTAGGAACACAAGTCAACACTTAACACTGCAAAGAGATCCTTTGGAACTCTCCAGACATGGGCACACATTTGGGCCATATAACAGAACAACACACTGCCTGGTTCTGCATCGTCCTCACAAATGTTTAACCCATTGCTGCTGCTACTGGGTCAATCCATCTCCCTAGGGGTCTTCCTCTTTTTTGCTGACCCTTAACTTTACCAAGCGTGATATCCTTCTGCAGGGACTGGTCCCTTGGTCCCTCTTGATCACATGTCCAAAGTCTTGCCATTTAAGACTCTTTTAAAATTACAGGCCCTTTGAAGACGTGTCTCATTATAACGATTTCAGGGTTCCCTCATCTGCTCCAAATCTTTCACTTGCTCCCTTGATAAAGTGCTTACAGCCTGTTGCTGTGATGTGGAGAAGGTTCTGTTTAGATAATATTATAAAGTAAAAACAGCTTTATGTTTAGGTTTGAAGATGCCTTGACATATTTGGCAACAAGTGCCTGTTAATGGTAAACTGTCATCACCTATAGTTGAGTTCTATATTGTTTGGCAAAAGTTGGTCTAGATGATTAGATATTGACTATGTTTCTCCTCCCTGAGTGAGGAATGTTTTGAATCTGGAAAACCTTGGAGAGGCTCTGTGCACATCACAGACTCTGCTGAAAAGAACGACGTGGAACATGGTCACAGCACTGTGGGTTATGATTCCTCCCGCCCCCCAAATGTGTCTAAAGAGTCTATTTAGAAATCAAACACTTAATTCTTGGGGCAGGGCTAGTTGGTTGTGAGAGAGCAATCAAGCCCAAGAACTGGACACTTAGGCTTCTTCATTCAATGAGTTCAGCTCCCCACACTTCCAGCATCCCTGCTTCAATAGAATCATTTGCCAGACTGAGCCTGCCCTCCGTTCAGTCTGTCTGTCCACAGATATCTGAGTTCTTGCTATGTGTGTTCAGGAGATAGCATGGGTTAGTGGTAGAATTCCTGCTTTCCATGGTGGTATACTGGGGTTTGATGGCTGGCCAGTACACCTCATGACCAGCTACCACCCATCTCTCAGCATATACTTGTGTGTTGCTGTTTGCACCAGCGTTGTGTTCCTGGCTGGTGCAAGCAAGGTTGGAAGTTCGAGTCCAGCCAGAGGCATCTCGGAGAAAAGGCCTCTTAATCTACGCTGAAAAACCCAGCCTTTGAAAACACCTTGGGACACAAATCTACTCGGACATACACAGGGCTGCCCTGAGTTGGGTTTAAAGGAAAGAGGCCTGTTTCCTTAGGATAGAAATAGGAAAGGATCTCTTTGAGGTTTCTGTTGTTGAGAAGCTGACATGAAAGCAGATGAAGATGTTGGTGCTACCCTTAGGGATGAGGATGTGTTTTGGGAAGGTCCAACTCACTCCCACCTGTCTCCTTGGAATGTGGGTGAAATCCAATGACTCTCATGCATCCAATGAAATGTCAGTGTACCGTGAAAACAGTTGTAAAAACAGTTCATGCTCTTGGCTGCTATCCAAAAGGTTGTAGGTTCAAATCCATGTACAGGTGCCTTGAAAGTAAGGCCTGGTGATCCATTTCTGAAAACTCATCCACTGAGAACCCTGTGGGCCCAGTTCTCCTCTGACCACACGGGGGCACCGTGAGTGGAATTTACTTATGAAAATTATCCACCGAGAACCCTGTGGGCACAGCTCTTCTCTGAACACACAGGGGCACCATGAGTGGGATCTACTTATGAAACATCATCCACTTAGACCCCTGTGGAACACAGCTCTACTCTGATACACACGGGGGCACCATGAGTTAGAGTAGACTCCACAACAACTGGATTGGAGCTGGACTTGTTCTACCCCCCACTAACCTAATGTTGTGTGTGGGAGACCCAATACCCTCCATCCCTGCAGGAAATGGCCTGAAAGCAGCCCCTTCAGTCACTGTGATTCCTCCGGAGAGGCTGTGTCCACAGCCCACTCCACTTTCCAGCCGCCACGCTTGGCCTTGTGTCCTCTCTACCCTTCCCCATGGCTGATGCACCTGTTGTGGTGTGTGGGCTGAAGACTGAGCCATGCTTCGGAGTGGACTCGATGGTGACTGGTGAAGTGAAGGAAAGGGGTCTGACCCCCCAGTACAGTAGTTGGGGCAGGTGTCCAACGCCTTCTGGCCTCTTGGGTCTGTCCTTTCAGGCCCTGTGTCTGCAGGGGAGACAAGAATTGTGTCCTGCACTGGACAATGGTCCCAATTCTGTTGCCATGGCTCTCTCTCCTGGACATTGTGGTCCTTTCTCCCCTGGATACTGTGGTCCTCTCTTCCCTGGACACTGTGGGTCTTCTCTGCCCTCGAAGACACTGTGGTCCCCTCTCCTCTCCTCTCCTCTGGACACTGTGGTCCTCTATTCTCTGGACACTGTGGTCTTCTCTCCTCTCCCCTGGACACTGGTCTTTTCTCCTCATTCTTGGACACTGTGGTCCTCTCTCCTATCCTCTGGACACTGTGGTCCGCTGTACTCTCCTCTGGAGACTGTGGTCCTCTCTTCTCTGGACACTGTGGTCTTCTCTCCTCTCCCCTGGACACTGGTATTTTCTCTTTATCCTTGGACACTGTGGTCCTCTCTCATTTCCCCTGGACACTGGTCCTTTCTCCTCATCCTTGGACACTGTGGTCTTCTGTCCTCTTCCAGTCACCTGCCATCTACAGACTCCCTCAGGAGTTCAGCGAAGTCTCCAGGAGATGTGGTAGGATACTTTTGTTGTCTGGGTAGCAGTTCAGGGGAGGTGAAGGCTGGAGGAGAGGAAGGAGGAACGTAAGGGTCCCGCAGGTTTACTGGGCTGTTATTCGTGGCCCTGAGGTGGTTTCAGACCCATGGTACCCCGTGTGTGCTGAGTAGCAGATCACCAGGTCTGTCTTTCCAGGAGGCTGTGGAGGTGTTGTCAAGTTGGTTCCAACTCAAACTGACCCTGTGCTGGGTTTCCGAGAAGTGGCTGGTGAGCTAGAACTGCTGACTTTGTGGTTCAAAGCGATCTTGTGATCCAGTGCTTATCCTACAGCACCACACCAGGACTCCCCTGCATAGGCATAGACCTTAGGGTTTACAATACACAATTCAATCCATTACAGAAGCAGTAAGCAAAGATGGGCATGTGTAAGTTCCCTCCATGCACAGTTCTTAGAAATAGAAATAACACAACTGTATTCTTTCCTAAATAGTATTTGACTTATGTTTATGGTAATGTGCTGTGGAGTCAGTTCTGACTCATAGTGACCCTGTATATGGTTTCCAAGGCTGTAAATCTGTGTGTTTTTTTAAAGTTTTATTGTGAATTATGTGAGTTTACATGGGAGAACATTAGCTTTACATTCATCCTAATGTATGTTGTTTCATTGCCATGGTTACAATCCCCTCCATGCCTCATCAACCAACCAAAGGGTATACCCTGCAAGCCTGCCCCTCCCCGCTTGGTTTCAGCACACAGTCCCTCTCCTTCTCCGGATCTAAAGTCCCCAGCTGCTCCATCTCTCCACGTCATCATGTCTGCCTCCATCTCAGGCATTACTGCTTCTCTGGGTAGGGTTCTTCATTATGCTCTTCTCCCTTGATGGTCCCAGGGACCTCCATTCCAAGACTGCAAAGTTAATCATGCCCCTCTTTTTGGTACAAAACATCCACCTTTACATTTCCAACCCTCACAATCAGTCCTGATAACAATTATATTCACTATTGTATCACAAGAGACCTATCCACATCTGCTTTCATCAGCCCTGCTTAGACAGATTGGATACTACTCAGTAGAGATTCTACCTTCCTCCACACCACTGGATCTAGGTTCCTTCTTGAAAGCTTGTAAGCCAGTCACTTCTTGCCTTTGTAGCCCCCCATTTTGGGTAGTCAATGTCCAAGTTGCCCATCCCTGTCTATTCTGTATATGGAGGGGGTGGGAATTATCTTCACTGTAAAGATTTGTTCCCTCTTTTAAGCTACTGCATCCATGGGTGTAGGTCAAGTTCATCAAATTGTATCAGATTACTCTTTTTTTGTTCCCCCCCACACTCAGGCATATATAATAATTTACATTTCCAAATGGCACATTCTGCAAGTCTGCTCCTGGCCACCAGTTCTCAGTCCTTCTCTTCTTAGTTGATGAATCTAGAGTCCTCAGCCGCTCCCCTCTCCATGCCCCCATCTCTGCCTCCATCTCTGGTGCTGCTGCTTCTCTGGATAAGGTCCCACATTCTATTTGTGCATTCCTCTCTTGATGGTCCTAGGGTCCTCTGTTTCTGGACTGTAAGATTAACCACTCCCTTTTTTTGTTACAAAACGTCTACCTTTACAAGTATGACAGTCACGATTAGTCATGATAACAGTTATTGACTATTGAATCTTACGAATCTTATCCCATCTCCTTTCACCAGACCCATCTAGACAAGATGATAACTATTCAGTGGGGGCTCTTTATTTCCCCCCACACTCTTAAACTAAGCTCCCTCTTGAAACCTTGTAAGCCAGTCACTTCGTGCCTTTATTTCCCCCTCATTTTAGATAGCCAATGTCTAAGTTGCCCGTCCCTATCTACCCTGTGCACAGAGCAGATAGCATTGATACTTGAAGATTCTTTCCCTCTCTGTTGGCATTTAGAGTAACTACCGCTCTAAATATAGGTCAGGTTCATAATGAAGATGTATCTTTTGTCACTGTAGCTGTTCCAGTCTGCTTGTCCTTTCTAGTGGGCATGTCTCACCTCACAAGGTTGTGGATGGGACTCAGGATTCCACCTAAGGTCCTATATTCTGTAAAGGCTTTGCATGTGGCCTATTTCACTGGGCAAGTTGTAGAACCCCTTTTAGGTATTCCAATCAGTTAT
>NW_006408614.1:9732739-9750039 GCF_000296735.1 Chrysochloris asiatica | reverse complement strand
GTATCTGCAAGTGTGGGTGTTCTTGTGCATATGCCCTCTCTTCTTATCAGCTGGATGCTTCACTCTCCACTCTAGTCCTCTGTGGCTATGTCAGTGACTCTGGGCCCAAGAGTCCCCAGGTCTTGCCATAGTGCTGGCCAACCAGGTCTTCACCATGGGTTCATAGGAGTCTATTGAACGTTGTAGGGCTTAGCTCACCGCTTCATTGCTGTTTTTCCCTCAAGGTAGTAAATCTTTACAGGAGCAGAAAGCCTCATCTTTCCACTGGTAGTTTTGAACTGCTGACTGTGAGATCAGCAGCCTGACTCGTAACCATTACGCTACCAGAGCTCCTTACCATGTTTAAAGCATACTAGTTAAAGACTTCCAGGTCAACATGGTAGACTGACCCCACTTTTTCTTCAGTCTGCAGCTCATTAATTGGTAGGACAGTAAAGACATTTCTGAAAAGTATATACTCACAAAAATAAAGAGGATGGGAGTGGATCCTTCAGAAGATGGAAGATTTCAGCACATTTCAGAGAAATGGAAGGTAGAAAAAAGACCTTTGGTGATGCAGTGGGTTAAGCACTGGGCTTCTAGCAACAAGGTTGATGGTTCTAACCCACAAGCCACCCCTTGGGAGAGTGAGAAGTCTGTTTGCCCCTGTAAAGATTTGCAGTCTTGGAACCCCTACGGAGCAGTTCTGCTCTGTCCCATAGGGTCTCTATGAGGGGGGATGGACTTGGAGACAGTGGGTTTAGTTTGGTTTGGGTTGGAAAGTGGAGGAAGGAGTGGTGTGTGATGGGGTCTGCTTCATCTGGACACCAGTAGGGGGTGCTAAGAAGGGTCTACTCAGCCCTGTGGAGTCCGGAGACAGTAGAGACTCAGAATTGCCCATTTTGGAGAAGAACATAGACCTGAAACATTGAAGAGGTGGCAGGATTAAGTGGCCTCCCTCCAGAACACCAGGCATTGAAACTCCTTGTTAAAAGAAAGGATAGGACTGACATGAAGAGAGAGGCCCTCTTAACTGTCCACTCACTTGGCAGATACGTTTATTCTGCAGTACACACGGGTCTGGTGGCTTCTTTTGGGTGAATGTCTGCAGTGCTAAGTGGATGGTTCCTGAGTCCCAGATCTTTGCCTGTGACTTGACCTTGACCTTGCTGTCTTGTGGGGTTGTCAAGGTTCCCATCTGAGGCGTTGCCTTCCTGCTGAAGCTGCTCCAGGACCTTCTCCCAGAACTCCCAGTTCCAGGTAGTACAGCACCAACTCATCACCCCTCCCAGGTGGACAATCAACAGGGCTATGCCTTCACCCAACACAGGGGTCCTGGCGATGATGTTAGGCAATGTGGGAAATCAGAAGGTGGGCCTGTTCAGGTGTGTAGACAGTCCTTTGATTACAGTGATGAAAGTGGCAACAGCTAATGGAAAGGTTACATGGGCCCCTGGGGGGGGGGCGGTAATGAGCTTCTGTCTATGGGGGAGGGATAACTGGGAAACAGGGTGACAATGGACATACGACTCCCCAAATTGGCTCCATGCCTGAGCTGTGCGTGTAGAAATGGTTGAGTTGGCGTATGGTCTTCTGTGTATTGTCTCAACAACAATAAAAATAAATACATCGTTTTAAAAACAGAGACAGAGAAAGCCCTGTGGAGCACAGAGTCGCCATGAACTAGAATCAACTCAACAGCAAACAAAGAAACCAGACAAGGTCCCTGAGCATTTAGAAGCCACAGTCAAAATAAGAGTGACACAGAATTGACGGAAGGGTTTGGGGGAGCATGCCAGTCCCAGGTCTCCGACGAGCTAACATTTTCTGTTTGGGGCCCGTTGCCTAGTGACATTCCACAACAGATACGTCACCCCTGCTGGGTCCAGGATTATCCAGAAGCCCTACGAGACCAAAGCCTTCAGCTATTTTAATATATGGGTCAGTGGAAAACAGTTAGAAATCTGGAGGTTGGTGAACATTTTGTTGGCTGGGCCCTCGTTTGAACAGACACATTTATAATTTAGTTGATGCTCTAATAAAATTACACTGGAGAGGAGGTTAGAATATCCTCTTCCCTTTTTTTGGGGATGGATGAGAGCAAACAAAACCAACTGCTGTCAAACTGATTCCGATTCATAGTCACCTTGTATAGGACCTCAGAGACTGAAAATCTTTATAGGAGCAGACAGCTTCATCTTTCTGCTGCTGGTGGATTTGAACTGGAGACCTTGTGGATAGTAACCCAGTGTTTATCCTGAAGCGCCACCAGGGCTCTTTGAAGTTTGATACTGTCACTGCCATTGAGTCAGTTCCGACCCATAGCCACGCTGTATGGAGTTTCCGAGGCTGTATGTCTTTGCTGGGACAGATAATCTCACCATTCCCTCTTGCAGTGGCAGGTGGGTTTGAACCTCTGACCTTGCAGTGACTCTATGGGATAAGTCCAGTACTTATCCCACAGAGTCACTGGAACTCTTTGGGGAAGAGAAGCAGAGACTTCAAACCATAGAGGGACCTGAGGTCCATCTGGTCTACCTCTGGACCATGTTGAGGAGGAGTCGGAGTCCCAGGGGACTGGGGCACTGCAGAAATAAGACATGAGTGGGGGGCTGAGATGATATCAGGGTGATGGCTGGAGGACTGTGCCCCCATGTATGTTGTTTCACAGAAGTTTGCATCTATAGGGACATACAGATCTCACACGAAATCAGAGGTTTCAAGCACCTCTGAAGTGGGTCTGAAGGGTCCCCGAATGTGGTCCCTGTGGTGAGCATCCCTCTGTGGTGGTCAGTCCCCCACTCTGCAGCTTTGGGGGTGTAGTCACCGTCCACTTCTAGGGGACCTGGGGACGGTACGTCTATGGCTCCTCCATTCTGGGAGGCGCCCGGGATCCCGTGTACTGTGCACATGGCCACCCGCCCACCTGCCATTGGGAAAGTTATGACCTTGGTGAGGAAACTCTCCACAGGCCTGTGTGCCGAGTCCCCTGCAGATCATACAGAGAAGAGGGGACACATGTGGGGAAGCTTCTAGAATCCACCCTGAGGTCTTTTAAGTTATTTGTTGTTGTTAGGTGCCATTGAGTCGGGGCTGAACTCATAGTGACCTTGTGCACAACAGAACGAAACTGCCCGGTCCTGGGCCAACCTGAAAATCGTTACTACGTTTGAGTCCATTGCTGCTGCTACTGTGCCAATGCCCAATGCCAATGCCCAAATGGCTCCAGTAGAGGTGGCCAGAGGCTGGGTCCCAGAGCTTCCCCTGGCGAGCTCCTAGAGGGTGGTGAGGGTGCAATGAGCCACAAGGGTGTCACCCACAAGGGTGGCAAGGAATATCATCCAGTGTGACCGGAGTGGGCCACTGCAGTCAGGCCCGGCACAGCTATGGGAACTTCCCTCTCCCCATCACGTTGTAGTACTCAGCACCCACCCCATTGTGCCGGTGCCGGGCTCCTTTTTCCATCGGGCAAACTCCTACTTATCCCTTAAGACCCAGTTCAGGTACTCTCTCTCCCAGGAAGAGTCTTATGGCGCTCCATCTCCAAAGGCCCCAGAAATAAACCCTCAGGGGCAGGTGTGGGTGAAGTGGACTCTGGGGGCTAGGGTGACTTTGACACGGGGCTAGATTTGCTGTCATTGCTGGGCACATCGGCTGTCTGTATCTTTATGAAAGCCTTGTTCAGATCCTCAGGCTCTCCCAGACATGAACAAGATGCCCTCAGCTTCCGGACAAGACACTCTAGATGAACATGCATGAAGAGTTGGAGACTGCTGGATTTGACTATATTGCCCATGCACAATAGGAAACAGTAATGAATGAATGTGCGATTCACCTGGGAGACTTGGGAGGAGACCACTGTCTACCTGGGATGTTACCATAATAACTGTAATAGCCAGACCATAATGGACACCCTGCAGGCGCCACCTGTGGCCACATGGCACTGCCCCCAGCACTTCACCTGTGTTAACTCATGGGCCCTCAGCACACCTTGCAGGTAATGGTTACTACTGTCCCTGTTTATAGCGGACTGAGGGCTGCAGAGATAAAGTCACTGGCTCCATGTGACTCGCACTACATCATGACTCACACTTGTTGTAGATGGGATTCCCTGGACTAGGCTGTCATGCCCGTGATGATGGGTAGAGGGCGCTCCAGGAGACTCATGGAGGAGACGACCAGGAAGAAATGGAGTAAGGGGCAGGTACAGGTGAATGCAGCTGGGACCAAGTCCTGGGACTGGGGGGGGAGGGGGCAGGGTGAGGGTGGGAGGGAAGACAGGGAGGCGGGGTGCTATGCCTGGTGACCAGGACTGTTCACAACGCCAAAGGTCGATAGCTGTGAATAGTTGCACTCAGCGGTAAAAGCATGACAGGTCTCCAACTCTCTGGGTTCTGTGCTGCCTCTGCGGGGGCCTCAGTGTGCCAGGCCCTTGGGCCCTGGAGGGCCTGGGCTCACCTGGGCCAGCCCATTCTCAGGAGCCCGCACCACCAGCTGGTGGCCCAGTCCCTGCTCCGCTCTCCTGGCTGGTTCAGTTGTCCCTAGCCGGTGTCTCCCCACCACGCTTTCTCTTTGCCGCCAGGCCTGGTACACATGTATCTGATACGCTGGGCACCTGTGTGCAGGTGCGTAACCTGGAGACCCTCAGGAGTCAGTGTAAACTCCCTCCCTCCCCCGTCAGACCCTCTGAGGGCCAGAGAAGACTGGACAGATGAGGCGGCTCTTACGGTTTTTAAGGCAGCAAGGAAGAGAGGGCTTTGCAGGCAATGAAGATGATTGTTCTAGTGCTGGAGAAATTCAAGGCTCTTTGCTTTTACAATTGCTAGAATGTTCTGCCACCTTCCAAACTCCTGCACTTACGCCTCTGGACCCATGCCCATGACAACTAGAAAGATGGGAGCCTTTCTTATTTGACCACAGAGGCGCATCCCCTGAAATCCACTTCTGAAATTCACATCTTCTCCTTTGCTCTGATGGTACCACGGCCCTCACTCTGCCGTTCATTTCTAGGGCTTGGTTAATGCTCAGAATCTACATGATTTGGTGTTATTTCATTCTTCCTCTCACCGTCCCCTCCCAACCTTCAAACTCCAAACCCCCTAACTCATTGTCCTCCAGTGCATTCCAGCTCAGTGTCCCTACAGCACAGAGGAGAGCTGCCCCATCCATCGGGTTTCGGAGCTGCGAATCTTTACAGACGGAAGCAGACTGCTACAGACGGCCATGTCATGTGTCTTTCTGTTAGAAGTCAAGTGCGTCAGTAGGGTTCATTTTGTGCCCAGCCTTAGATTCTACTTTCTGTCTCTGTTTTATTGTTGTTAAGTGCCTTCAAGTTGGTTCCAAGTCATCGCGACCCTGTATAGGGTTTCCGAGGAGCAACTGGTGAGCTTGAACTTCTAACCTCACAGTTCAAACGGCTTTACAGTCTGGTACATTAACCCACAACGCCACACCAGGACTCCTCTATATATTTGACTATTTCAGACATTTCACATAAACGAATTCATATGAAATGTGGCATCTGGCCATGACTGGCATGTTCCTCCTCTTGGTGTAATGTTCTCAAGATCTATCTCTCTGTACCATGTGTGACTGCCGCCTTCCTTTTTATTGCCAAACAGTATTCTCTTGTGCAGATAGACCACGTTTGTTTATCCATTCAGCCATCAGCGTGTTCTGCTATTAGAAATAATGCCACCACAAATACACATTCATGTGTGGACATGATTTCACTTCTTTCATGTCGGAGTGGGGTTGCTAAGTCACCTGGTAACTGTGTTTAATGCTGCCAGACTGTCTTCAAAGTGGCTGTAACATTTTACATTCTCAGAAGTAGGGCAGAAAGCTTCACATTTCTCCACACACTTGCCAACTCTTGTTATTATGTATCTGTCTTTTTATTATAGCCATCCTAGTGGGTGGGCAGTAACATCTCACTGTAGGTTTGACTGGCATTTTAATGAGGTCTAATGGACTTCTGGTGTGGTATTGCTGGTTAATGCGGTAAAGTGCAATGTCGGTTTGGGCCGTTAAGGCCAGCAGTTCTAACTCACCAGCTGCTCCTGGGAAACCCTGTACAGGGTCGTTATGAGTCGGATCCCAACTAGATTGCACTTGGCAACACCAACAATAATACCAGTGAGTCCTGGGGTGGCACTGTGGGTTAATGCACCAGACTGCAAAGCTGTTTGAACTGCAAGGTCGATGGTTCAAGTTCACCAACTGCTCCTCAGAACCCTATACAGACTCGCAATGGGTCAGAACAGACTTGATGGCACTTCACAACAACAACAAACTATACTGGACTCCTGGTGTGATACTGTAAGATCAGCACTGGACTGTGAACCACAAGATTGGCAGTTCAAACCCACCAGCTACCCCTTGGAAGCCCTATATAGGGTTGCTATGAGTCAGAACCTACTCAATGGCCTTTTACAAAAGCAAAAACAAAAAGACAGCTATACTGTAGGTTAAGCATTGAATGCTAACCACAAGCTCAGCAATTCAAAGCCCCCAACCACTCTGAAACCCCATTCAGGGTCTCTACAGTCCTTACCGACTAGATTGAAAGACAGTTATTTAAAGGAAAAAACCCTTATTTTTCTTTCAATTTAACTGCAGTGTGTGTTATTTTCTTGAATGGTTACTAACTTGTTGCTGTCATTACTAGGTGTCATTGAGTTGGTTCCAGCTAACAGTGCCCTACATCCAACAGACCCCAACATTGTGGTCCTACGCCAGCCTCACAATTGTTACGCTTCAGCCCATTACTGCTGCCACTGTGCCACTCCATCTCAGTGGGGGAGGGGCTTCCTCTTTTTCACTGACCCTCCACTTTATGAAGCATGGTGTCCTTCTTCAGGGACTAGTTCCGCTGGATAGCTTGTCCAAAGAATGAGAGACAAAGTCTTACCGTCCTCACTTCTAAGAAGCATACTGGCTGGACATTTTTCAAGGCAGATTTGTCTATTCTTCTGGCAAACCGTGGTATATTCAATATTTCATGTCAATACCATAATTCAAATTCTTCTCCATTCTTCTGAATTTGTTTGTCCAGCTTTCATATGCATATGTTGTTGTTGTTGCTGTTGTTAGGTGTCATTGAGTCGGTACTGACCCATAGCGACCTTATGCACAGCAGAATGAAACACTGCCCGATCCTGGGCCAACCTCACTACTGTTGCCATGCTTGAGTCCATCAATGCTTGGCCAATCCATCTTGTTGGGGGTCTTCCTCTTTTTCTCGGAGCCTCCACCTTACCAAACATGATATCCTTCTCTAGCGACTGGTCTCTCCTGACAATATGTCCGAAGTATGAGAGACAAAGTTTGGCCATCCTGGCCTCCAAGGAGCACTCTGGCTGCACTTCTTCCAACACAGATCTGTTGGTTCTTTTGGCAGTCCATGACACTTTCAATATTCTCCTCCAACACCATCACTCAAAAGCATCAATTCTTCTACGGTCTTCTTTATTGACTGTCCAGCTTTTGCATGCATACGAGGTTATTGAAAATACCATAGCTTGGGTCAGGCGTACCTTAGTCTTCAAGCTGACATCTTTGCTCTTCAACACTCTACAAAGGTCTTGTGCATTAGATTTGCCTAGTGCAATATGTAGTCTAATTTCTTGACTGCTGCTTCCATGAGTGTTGATAGTTAATCCAAGAAGAATGGAGTTCTTGACAACTTCAACCTTTTCTCCATTGATAAGAATGTTGTTTACTGGTCCAGTGGTGAGGATTTTTGTTTTATTTACATTGAGATGCAATCCATAGTGAAGGCTGTGCTCTTTGATCTTCATCAGTAAATGTTTTAAGTCCTCTTCAAGACAACTGAAAATACCATGGCTTGGGTCAGGCTCAGTCTTCAAAGTGACATCTTTGCTCGTGGACACTTTAAAGAGATCTTTTGTAGCAGATTTGTTTGTTAGGTCCTAATGACTTGATTAAGTTTTTGGACCCAACAACTTAAACACAACTGCCAGACATCTCCTTTGGAGTAGGGACATTGTGACACAGTATTGAGACATGAAAGACTGAGGAAATTTAGAAATATCTCATTTGTAGTTTTACAATTTTAAACCAGAGAAACCAGATTTTGATATTCTTAAGCCCAAAGGGTAAGCTCAGTGCTGACACCAGCATCCAGGGCTACAAGGTTAGGAGTTGTGGAGAGAGGGACGAGACAAGGGTATGCAGCGATGAATTCCAAAATGGCACCAGGGGCCAAGCTTGCTCTGGTTGGTGTCTCTTTCCCAGGATGTGAGTGGGTTAAGGGCACTGATAGCCTCAGAGTCCTATAGGACTGTTCCATAGACTTTTTTGTTCCCAACCCTATATTTATCCTGCCTTTAATTTTTGCTCATCAATCGTGAGTTACATAGTCATGATCTTAGAGACTTGTGACCCCAAACACCTTTCTTAAAAGCTATAACAAAACTTCAAATATTGGATGTGAGCCACGGGCTGGGAAGCTAACAAGGAGGGGCAAAGGAAGCCGGCATCTTTCTCCACAAGGTTAAAGGGACCTGACCATTTAGATGCATGGATGACATGAGAAAAAACCCAGGGTTGTGTGGATTTGTTAAGTGAAGGAAAACACTCATGATAGTATGTCTTCTAACAAAGATCAGAAAAATGAAAAGCTGCCTCCATGCTGAGGCTGTGGACTGGCGGAATAGAAACACTCAGTTTTCCTTTCAGGAAGTTTGTGGTAAGGGTAAAAGAGTGGAACAACCCACAGAGAGAACCGCAGAAAAATGAGAAGGTCACCAAGAGGAACTCTGGACTTGCTGGGGGTGGGAGTGGGAGGCTGGCTCTGGCTCTGGCTCTACAGCTAGTTCTCCTTGTTACCCAAAGAAGCACCATCATCTAGTCTTGTCTCAGTTTCCTCATCGGTCAAATAAAGAGTTTGTAATAGACAACCATTCAGGAGGCTTCCTGTTCTCTGATTCTCAGATTCTCTGGTGGTGGTGGTGGTAAAATGCCGTGGAGTAGATCCAACTCATAGAGACCCCGCACAGGGTTTCCAAAGCTGCGAATCTTTATGGGAGCAGAAAACCTCATCTTTTTCCCATGGAACAGCTGGTAGTTTTGAACTGTTGACCTTGAGGTTAGCAGCCCAACTAGTAACCACTATGCTACCAGAGTTCAATTTGACATTAGACTGGGTTTTTTCTTTTGCACATGTGGTTGCAGCAGACTTATGAGAAATGAGAGGTTTGAGGGTCTTCAGACATGTGTTAGACTGTAGAACAAGCCAAGAATTAACATTTGTCTTCTTGGCCAACTGAGAACATCTCATTACTCTTTGAGAGGCGTCTTTGGTTGCTGATGTGTATGCGTGCCTGCTGGTAATTAAAGAAGTTTGATTTGCTGCCAGCACAGCAGATAGCATGATAATTTAAGAAGAGGACAGAAAGGGAAGGAGTGTGGAACAAGAGTTATGAGTGGAACAAGAGCATACTCTGAGAAACTGGGGTTGTGGACCTTCTGCCTGACGCCCCCTGACTCCAAAGCACCTTCAGGAGCCGAGTTCTGGACCCAGATGACGTCTCTTCTTCATTTCCCCCTACTCCACCAGGAAGAAGTACAGAGATTGATGGTCTGAGTTCAAATTTCATCTTGGTCACCTATTGAAAGTATGTGGTGGGACACGGTTCTTAACTACTGGGAGCCTCAACTTCCTCACTATATATGGCATGAGTGGCAGTCATACTGATGGGTAGTTGGCTGTGACGGCTACATGAGATAAACCATGTGATGACATTGGACATGAGTCTACATGAGTCATTGTGACTTGATGGGAGGGTAGGGATCCAGAGTGTGCTCAGACCCCAACACTGACAGGGAGCAGGGAGAGTGATGATGATTTAGGGAGGTGCCTGGTGGCAGAAGAGGAGGAGGAGGCAGAGGAAGTGGACACACTATCAGGTAATGAGGAACACCAAAACCAAAGCAAGAAACAAGACCTCAAGCTCAGCTTCCCAGATGTCCTGCATTAACAGAGCAAAGCAGGTAGGAGCATGTCTTTGCAGGAGACTCCCAGACACGCTGAGGAGTGAGAGGGACAACCACCCTGTAAGGAAGCAAGGGAAGGCTGTCAAGTCAAAGAGATGAACAGTGACCATCCTTGAATGGCCAAGAAGAACCACTGTGCTGGTGAGTTGCAGAACCTCTTCTGGTCAAGAAGAGATGCCATTAGAACCAAGCGGGGCAAGGTGGGGTTGGTTGGCACAACCTTAGTGACATCTGGAAGTTCAAGTGTGGAGCCTGGTATTGGAGATTGACCAGTACTCTGTGTACTAATCTTAACTCCCTCAGAACAATGCTGTGTCTACATCCAAGCAGAGCTAATGCGGATCCTGCCCATCACTCAGATCTCCTCTTAGACCTCAACCCAGATGACCATTGCTGTAGGTTGAATTGTGTCTCCTCAAAGTATTGATTGAATTCCTAATTGTAGTACCTTTGATCATGAGCTTGTTTGGAAACAGAGTCTTTGAAGAGCCTCTCAGTCAGCATGAGGTCAGGTCACATTGGAGCAGGGTGAATCCTAATCTAATCTGAGTGGTGTCCATATGGAAGAGAATGCCTTTGTTTCTGTTATGTACCCTTGAGTCAGTTCCACACTACGTACAACAGAAGGAAACACCGGCTAGTCCTGCACGTCCTCACAATCATCATGCTTGAACTCATTGCTGCTGCCACTGTATCAGTCCATCTCGTTGGGGGTCTTCCTCTTTTCCATTGACCCTTCACCTTTCCAAGCATGATGTCTTTCTCTAGTGACTGGTCCCTCATCATCCTGGCTTTTAAGGTGCATTCTGGCTGAACTCCTACCAACGCACATTTGTATGTCCTTCTGGCAGTCTATGGTACTTTCAGTATTCTTCCCCAATACTGTAATTCAAATGCATCAATTTATCTATAGGCTTCCTTGTTCATTGTCCAGGTTTCACAGGCATTTGGGTCAATTGAAAATACCATGGCTTAGGAGAGGCGCACCTTAGTCCTCAAAGTGACTGTAAAGAGATCTTTTGCAGCAGATTTGCTGAATGCAGGGGACTCAGAGATAGACAGAAGAAGGGTCCACGTGAAGCTGTATCTACAAGCCAAGGAACACCCAGGGGTACAGGACCTGGAGAAATCAAGAAGGCTGCCTCCTACTTCTCAGTGGCATCTGGAAGCTCAAATATTGGAGATTCACTAGCAAGAGCTGGTCGTATCCTAGTCTACAGTCGAGTCCTAACTCCCTCAGAACTGTGCTGCATCCCTGTCCAAGCAGGCCTTGCTCACCATTCAGGACTCCTATTAAACCCCACCCCAGAGGTCCATTGAATGTCTTTGGAGGAAGTCCACATGTTGATTTGGACTTCTAGCATCCAGAACTGTTCTTGTGACCCTCCCACTTTGTGGTACATTGTGACTTCAGCTCTAGAAAATGAATGCATCTACCTTCACCAGATTCTGGGCCAGTGAGATGAAACACTGGTCTCAATTCCCTGAAGGGGGTTCTGTGGTCTTCCTCTCACCCCATCTACAGGGATAGTTCTAATTTTTTATGTAATCTGTCCTATTTCTATACTGACTTGTTTATAACTTTTCTTGAACACCATATCTTTTTTTTCAAGTGACAAATCAAATCGAAACAACCCATAGCGACCCTGTAGAGGGTTTCCAAGGAGCTACATCATCATAGGTGCACTCTTTGGAAAATTATGAAATTGAGCAGCAGGAGACAGCAAGTGAAATACCAAGTGGAATTGTGTCCTTTAGTCAATAAGTGGTTTTTACTAGAAAGTTCCAAAGACCTCTTCCAGAGCATGCAGATGGAAAACTGAAGACCATAGCTTGATCTTGCACAGCACTGGACTGCGCATACTTAAGGAAAGAGGACATGGTATGTTAGACCCTTATATGAGGAACTTCAAAATATTTGTGCAAAAATTCCATGAGTTTTAAATTCTGCTTTTCCCTTAACTTTTAGAAGCCCCCTTGTATCTTAGGGAACAATCTTCCATATGTGCAGTCTGGAGCAATTGTAACCATCCTTGTATAAGGCTAGTACATTGGTCAGCTTCGCTGTGATGTTAAATGATCCCCGAATCACCGTGGTTCCCAGCATCCTCATGCTACCTAAGGGTGGTCTTGGGCTGGCTGCAGCAGCTTTGCTCCATATACTGTTAGCATCTGGAGATGCAGCTTGTACTTGGGATGCACTGGTTTTGTAGCAGAAGACGAAGGAGCAAGCTGCATAAATCTGGAATACTTGTTATAAATCATGTCTTCTCACATCCGATTGGATCAAGCTGGTCACATGTTCCCACTTGAAGATTTGTTGCCATCGAGTCAGTACCTACTCACAGTGACCCTATACACAACTGAATGAAACACTGGCTGGTCCTGCGACAACCTCACAATCTTGCTGCACTTGTGCCATTGTTGCTGTGACTGTGCCAATCCATTTTGTTGGGGGTCTTCCTCTTTTTGACTGACCCTCCACTTTACCAAACATGATGTCCTTCTCCAGGGACTGGTCCCTCCTGATACCATGTCCAAAATATGAGAGACAGAGTCTGGCCATCCTGTTTTCCAAGGAGCACTCTGGCTGTACTTCTTCCAACACGGATTTATTAGTTCTTCTGGCAGTCTGTGGTACTTCTCCAACACCAAAGATGTCAGTGAATAAGGAAGACTGTTGAAGAACTGATGCGTTTGCCTTATGGTGTTGGAGGAGAATATTAAAAGTACCACGGAGTACCAAAAGAACAAACAAATCTGTGTTGGAAGACGTATAACCAGAATGTTCCTTGGAAGCCAGGATGGCCAGGTTTTGTCTCTCATACTTTGGACATTTTATCAGGAGGGACCAGTGTCTGGAGAACACATGATGCTAGGTAAAGTTGAGGGTCAGTAAAAAGAGGAAGACCCCCAACTAGATGGATTGGCACCGTGGCAGCAGCAATGGAGTCAAGCTTAGCAACAATTGTGAGGTTGGCACAGGACTGGGCAGTGTTTCATTCTGTTGTGCAGAGGGTCGCTGTGAGTTGCTACCGACTCGACAGCACCTGATAACAACATCACTATAACTCAACTACATCAATTCTTCTATGGTCTTCCTTATTCACTGTCCAACATGAAGATGAGGCAATTGAAAATACCCTGGCTTGGATCAGGTGCACCTTAGTCCTCAAACTAACGTCTTTGCTCTTGAACACTATAAAAAGGTCTTGTGTAGCAGATTTGCCTAATGCAATACATTGTTTGAGTTCTTGACGGCTGCTTCCGTGAGTGTTGATGGTAGATCTGAGCACGATCAAGTCTCTGACACTAGGATGGGACATTGTGAGCTGCATAAAGGAGGGACTGTAACTCACTGTAACTGGAGAGACTGTTGGAATTGTTTCTGGTGTTGGCTGCTGTCCAGTCCAATCTTCAACTCATGATGATCCTGTCAAAATGTGTATCAGCTTGTCTGGTCCATGGTTCTTGGTTTGGCAGTTATGCAGTGATATAATTGTTGTTGTTGTTGTTAAGTGCCGTCGAGTCAGTTCTGACCCATAGCGACCCTGTAGAGGGTTTCCAAGGAGCAGCTGGTGAGCTTGAACCACCAACCTTGCAGTTCAAACGACTTTGCAGTCTGATGTATTAACCTACAGCGCCACACCAGGACTCCTAATGATATAATTAGGCAATTATATAATGATGCGATTGATATGATCCGCCAATCAGCTGTAAGGGGATTAGGGTGGAACATAACGCCCTTACTCAGGTCACAGTCCGTGTCAGAAGTAAGCGGAATTTCCCTGGGGTGTAGCCTGCATCCTTTTTCATCTTACAAGAGATAAAGGCAGGGGAAATTGAGAAGAGAGAGAGGGATATTCTACGACTTAGAAGAGTCAGAATTGGAGTCCAAACATTGGATCCAAGGTTCCTGCCCTGAGAGCCTCTCAGACCCAGGGGAAGACTGATGCCAAGACACATGGACATACACCCGGAATGATAATGTCCAAGACACATGGGGACACACTGATGCCAAGACACGGAGGTCTCCAAGAGACCTTAGGCTTACAGATGTTGGGAGGAGACAAAGACCTTCCCTTAGAATTGAGAGAGAGAAAGCCTTTCCCTAGACCTTGTGCTCTGACTCCAGACTTCTAGGCTCCTAAACTGTGAAAAACTCCACTTCTGTTTGTATCAACCACCCCTTGTGGTATTTCCACTATAGCAGGTATTTCCATGCCCAATGAAATGGAATGCTGCCTGGTCCTGGGCTAGCTTCATGATTGAGTGCAGATTGATTATTATGATCCATAGGCTTTACATTGGTTGATTTTTGGATGTGGATTGCCAGACCTTTATTCCTAGTCTTTCTAGACCACTGGACCCTGTCCAGCATTATAGCACTACAGAGAAGGCTGTGCGTGAGGGGTCATGTAGAAGGTAAGGATTCCCCCACGGAACCACCAATATCTCTTCCAAAAGAACAGTTATCATTGTTGCATGCCCTGGTACTGATTCTGACTCATAACAACTCCATATGGCAGAGTAGAGCTGCCC
This sequence comes from Chrysochloris asiatica, assembly GCF_000296735.1. Lineage (NCBI taxonomy): Eukaryota > Metazoa > Chordata > Mammalia > Afrosoricida > Chrysochloridae > Chrysochloris > Chrysochloris asiatica. The sequence continues at coordinate 9,735,498 of NW_006408614.1, read as the reverse complement.
CACATGGTTCCCCAAGCTGTAATCATTATGGGAGCAAATCACCAGGTTTTTCTCCCCCAGAGCTGCTGGTGACATTTTGCTAAGTGGCAGAATGCTTTTACAAGTGTGCCACCTGGGATCCTCTGAATGACCAGCAGGGGGCGATACAGCACTCTGCCACACCCCAATAGTCTTTTTCCTGGCTAACAAGGACAAATCAGGAATAATGGGAATTTCAGACAGACTGCTTGGTGGAAGGATCCTTGGTGGCACAGTGGGTTAAATGTTTGACTGCTAACCCCAAAGTTGGTGGTTCAAATCCACCAGCCTCCTTGAGGGAGAATGATGAGATTTTCAGCCTCAGAAATCTTAAGAAACAGTTCTACTTTGCCCTAGAGAATCACTATGAGTTGAATCAACTTGATGAAGTGTGTTTGGTGGGTTTGCTTGGTGGAGTGGGTTGTATATTTGTCTTTATCGGCACAGGGGGTATGCTGACGGCTACCTAGTTCTTAACAAGCGTGTTTGTTGAACGAGCTAAAGAATGAACGGATACAGAATCAGCTGGAAATGCTGCCAAGTCGGTTCCGACTCGAAGCATCTCTGTACAGGGTATCTAAGAGTGACCGTTGCGTTTGAACCACCAACCTTGTGGTCAGCAATCCAGTGCTTACCCTACAGTGCCACACCAGGACTCCATATTCAATGGTAGCCATCTTAAGTGCGTTGTCTCAAATATTTTAAAACATCAAGCTGCAGTGAATTTCATTGACAAAGTACTTAGATTCAGCCTTTGAATTTTTTTCCTAAGTGTGAAAAATTCCTTGGAAAACAGAAATGGCAGCTTACTTTGAGCTAATGAAAACCAGCCCATAGTGACATTGTGGAACCCTTTTGAAAATAAGCCTCTCGTCTCAGGAGAACAATTTCTGATTCTTTTTGAAGGCGTACTGGCATGGCACAGCTGAAAGTTCTCAGTCTGCGTAAAGATCGGGGGTCACTGTCTTTGGCAGGAGACCTCGCCCCACACACCGTCTCCTCTGCCCACCCACAGACATCCTCTTCAGATCACCAGGTTTGCTACGAGGCTGCAATCTGGCTTCCATGCTGCAGTCTGTCTGCTTTAATCCCAATAGAGCCTCAGTTTTAGAAGATGAATAGCGCTTTACAGGGCTGCTCATCTGTCTTCTGCATCCTATAGGGCAGGTCCTTCAAGCCGAGACATCAAGAGATAGTAAGACATCTTGTGGTTGTGTTTAGGCTTATAAACACAACTTGCCTTTTAAGACCATGTTAGTGTGCATTGTGCATTTCAAGGAAGCTCTGACATTTTTCTTTCTTTCTTTTTTTTTTGACTTTTCATTTTTAAGGATGAAAACAGAGCAGCTGTGTATATATAAATGTATGCCTGAAAGTTTTTAACTTGAAGCCAACGAATCATTTCTCTAAATTGAAAAGTAGTCTTTGGGGCCATCTAAATGAAGCCCCTTAACTTCATGCTCTTACTATGAGCCTTTTCTGGATTTTCCACCCTTTGATAGTCTTTAGAAAATTGGAAAACAAAGTTATTAGACTGGCTTTTTCTTTAAAAAGGGATTGAAAAAACTGAAACCACATCACAATATCTCTCTGTCCCAGCCTAGCTACTCTGACCCTATTACCTCTTTCTTCTGTCATTTGGAGTCCCTGAGTGGTGTGTTTGCTTGTACCTTAAAGGTTGGGGGGAGGTTTGAGTTCATTCAGAGGTGTCTCAGAAGGAAGACCTGGTGATCTGAAACTCAGCCACTGGAAACGCTATAGAGCACAGGTTTACTCTGACACGCATGCGGTTGGTGTGAGTTGGAGTTGAAGCCAGCTGGTGTACCTGTTATTTGTCTCCAGGGGTTTGTGTGAGACGCTGAAATTGTTCCTCTCCAATGTTCAGCTACAAATAGCTCCTGGCTTTCTTCTGTGTAATTGAGTGCTTCCCATTTTTTGTGTCTGCTACCTCTCTCTCCCTGATAATTGTATGACAATTACTGTATAATAACTATTTAGTGTTTGCATTATTATAGGAATCAATTATGACCCCTTGCTTGGTTTTCTCTGTACCAATGTATTTTCAAATGGTGAAAAGCAAAGTTGTCACTTGGATGACTAAGGTGTGCTTGACCAAGCCATGATGTTTTCCATCACCTCATATGTGACAGTTGCCACCACCACTACCCTGGTCCAATTTACAGGAGATTCATAACAGCATAAGGAGCCCTGCTAGTGTGCTGGGTGAGGAGTTGGGCTGCAGGATCAGCAGTTCGAATCTACCAGCTGTTCCGTGGTAGAAAGACGAGACTTGCTGCTCACCTATACCGAGCCACTAGGAGTCCTGGTGTGGCGCTGTGGGTTAATACGTTGGACTGCAAAGTCGGCTTGAACCACAAGGTTGATGGTTCAAGTTCACCAGTCACTCCTTAGAAGCCCTATGTTGTTGTTGTTGTTTTGTACTGTGGAGTCAGTTCTGACTCATAGTGACCCTGTACAGGGTTTCCAAAGCTATAAATCTTTGTTGTTGTTGTTGTCAGGTGCCATCGAGTCAGAACTGACTCATAGAAACTCCATGCACAGCAGAACGAAACAATGTCCGATACTGGGCCAACCCCATCACCGCTGCCACACTTGACACCATCAATGATGCCACCTGGCCGATCCATCTTGTTGGGGGTCTTCCTCTTTTTCTCTGACCCTCCACCTTACCCAGCATGACATCCTTCTCCAGCGACTGTTCTGTCCAAAGTAGGAGAGAC
>NW_006408614.1:9655613-9729494 GCF_000296735.1 Chrysochloris asiatica | reverse complement strand
TTAACAACCTGCGATATGCAGATGATACAACCTTGCTTGCTGAAAGTGAAGAGGACTTGAAACATTTACGGATGAAGATCAAAGAACACAGCCTTCGGTATGCATTACATCTCAATGTAAATCTTTAAAGGAGCAAAAAGCCTCATCTTTCTCCCACGAAACAGGTGGTAGTTTCGAACTGCTGACCTGGCAGTTCACAGCCTGATTCGTAACCACTGTGCTACCAGAGCTCCTTTGGAAGCCCTATACAGGGTCGCTATGAGTCGGAACCGACTCCACCACACATAAGCACTAACCACCCCAGGGTGTGGCATGCAACACCTTTTGTCTTATAAGAGATAAAAGGAAATACACTTGAGCAGAGAAGGAAGGACCTACTGCCGCCAAGATAAAATAGCCAGCAGTGAGTGCTTCCTTTGGGCCTGGTCCCCTCCACAGTGAAACTCTGAGATGCAGGGGAAGGCTGATGCCGAGACACATGGACATCTCCAGGGAATCTTAGGCCTACAGATGCTGAAAGTAGACAAGGACGTTTTCCTGGGCTGTCAAACAGAAAGCCCACCCCAACAACCAGCACTCTGGATTTGAACTTCAATCACCCTGTCTACTGGGAGAGAATGCGTTTCTGGTTGTTATAGCAGCACCAGTGAGCTGATGCAGCCTGTGAAAGCTGGACTGTGAATAAGGAAGACCAGACAAAAACTGAGGCATTAGAATTCTGAGGTTGGTGAAGAATACTGAATACACCATGGACGGTCCAAAGAACAAATGGATTTGTCTTGGAAGAACAGTCAGAAAGCTCCCTAGAAGCCAGGATGATGAGACTTTGTGCTTCATGGTTCAGACATATTATCAGGAGGGACCAGTCCCTGGAAAGCTCCCTAGAAGCCAGGATGATGAGACTTTGTGCTTCATGGTTCAGACATATTATCAGGAGGGACCGTCCCTGGAGAAGGATATCATGCTTGATAAAGTAGGGGGTCAGCGAATAAGAGGCAGACCCCCAATGAGATGGAGTGACAGGCTGTAACAAGGGCTCAAACACAGCAAGATTTTGAGGACGGTGCAATGTCAGGCGGGGTTTCGTTCTGTTGTGAGTAGGGTTACTCTGCACTGGAACCTACTCAGGGGAACCTAACAACAACAACAACAACAATGTCTCATCACCAATTCCTTTCAATAATCACAAAGCACAACACTAGTCTGTTTCCTAAGGTCACTGGGCTTGTCTTTTGGAGCACTCTGGTTCTGATCTGGGCCCACATGCTATTGTCTGTTGTCATTGTATCAGTTTCCTGGAGCTGCTTTAAGGATACCACAAACTGGGTGCATTGTCTCAGAGTTCTGGAGCCTAGGATTCTGAATTCAGGGTATCGGCGGGGACGAGCTCATATTGAAGGCTCTGGGGAATTGTCTCTTACAGATTCTGGTGACCTTAGCTTTCCTTGGTGCTCTCCCCTCTGTGTCTCTCTGAGTTTCTTATTCTCTTTTATAGGATACCACTCAGCATGGATTGAAACTCACCCTTCTCTAGAATGTTCCTGCTAACAGATAGCATCTTCAAATACCCTGTTTCTGTTTCTAAACACGACCAGGCTCACAGATGTGAAGGTTCGGACTTTGTGGGGATGCAGTTCAGTCCATGGTGGCCATCAGACTAGGAATGCCCTTGCCTGTCTTTCTCTTTCATTTTGATGCAACGCATCCTTTGGGAAACTCCTGAGAAAAAGTAACGGAAAATGTTTTGTTAGTTACCATGGAGTTAATTCCAACTTGTGTTGAATCTAGACCTTTCAGAAACACATCACCAGCTCTGTCTTCCAAGATTCCTCTGAGTGAGTTTGAACCATCAGCTTTTTGGCTAGTAGTCAAATGCTTGATCATTTGCACCATCCAGTAGGCAGTAATGGGAAGTAATTGTATACAAAGTTGTCTAATTGTGCCTTATATTGGATTAATGTAATATAACAACAGCATAGAATTCTCTGTGTGTGTGTGTGTGGTTGTTGTTAGGTGCCGGCAAGTCAGTCCTGACTCAAAGCCATCTCATGTACAACAGAATAAAGCACTGCCTAGTCCTGTGCCATCCTGCCAATTGCTGCTGCCACTGTGCCAATCCTTCTCACTGGTTGGTGGTCTTCGGTTTTTTTTTTCCCTGACCCTCCCCTCCAGGGATTGGTCCCTCTTGATCACATGTCCAAAGTCTGAGAGATGAAGTCTTACCATCCTGGCTTCTAAGGAGCATTCTGGCTGTGCTTCTTCCAACACAGATTTGTTTGCTCTTTTGGTGGTCCATGACACTTTTAGTATTCTTCTCCAGCAACAAACTCAACTTTATCATTTCTACCATCTTCCTTAGTTGTCCAATTTTCATATGCATTATGAGGCTATGGAAAATACCATGGCTTGGGTCAGATACACCTTAGTCCTCAAACGGACATTTTTGCTCTCAAACACTTTAAATGGTCTTGTGTGGTAGATTTGCCTAATGCAGCACATTGCGTGTTTTCTTAACTGCTGTTTCCATAATTGTTAATAGTGGATCTAATCAAAATGAAGTCTTTGACAACTTTAATCTTTTCTCCATTTTTCATGATGTTATTCATTGGTAGAGTGGTGAAGATTTTTGTTTTCTTTACAATGAGATGCAACCCAAACCCAAGACTGCGATCTCTAGTCTTCATCAGTATTTTAAATTCTGTTGGCTTTCAGTAAGCAAGATTGTATCATCTGCATATTTCAAGTTGTTAATGAGTCTTCCTCCAGCCCTAATATCACATTCTTCTACACATAATTCAGCTTCTCGAATTATTTGCTCAGCATGGAAATTTAATACATATGGTGAAAGAATACAACCCTGGCACACTCCTTTCCTGATTTTAAGCCATTCAGTGTTCTCTTGTTTTGTTTGAATGACTACATCTTGGTCTCTGTACAGGTTCCTCAGGAGCACAATTAAGTGTTCTGGAATACTCATTCTCCACAATGTTGTCCATAGCGTGTCATGATCTACACAGTTGAAAGCCTTTGTGTAGTCAATAAAGCACAGGTAAACATCTTTCTTGTCCTCTCTGCTTTCATCCAAGATCCATCTGACACCAGCAATGATATCCCTCATTCCACGTCCTTGTCGGAATCTGGCTTGAACCTCTGGCAGATCCCTGACAATGTACTGTTGCAGCCATTTTTGAATTATCTTTAGCAATATTTTACTTGTATGTGATATTAATGATATTGTTTGATGATTTCTGCATTCCATTGGGGCACCTCTTTTTGGAATGGACACTAACATGGATCTCTTCCAATCAGTTGGCCAGGTAGCTGTCTTCCAAATTTCTTGGCATAGATAAGTGAGTGCCTACAGTGTTGCATCAGTTTGTTGATAGATTTCAATTTGTGGTCTGTCAATTCTGGAGCCTTGTTCTTTGCTAGTGCTGTCAGCTCACCTTGGATTTCTATAGAACTCTATACTTAAGCATCAATCAAAAGTAAGCCACAATTAGGCAAAATATTTTGATATTATTTCCCACTATATCAGGAAAAAGATGAGACTTTCTGCTCCTGCAAAGAATGATAAGTTTTGGAAACCCTATGCAGGTCTTTGTGAGTGGGAACCAAATTGATGGCGCTTGACAATAATAGAATTCTAAGTTGGAAATAGATGATTTTTTGAAAGTTTTTTTAAGACCTTGCTTCATTGTCTTCTTGTTTCAGTATTCCTGGTGAGAACATCTGACAGGTTTTCTGATTCTTGGTCTTTTGTATAAACCCTAATCTTTTTTCTTTTTAACTTTCTCTAAGTTTCTAGGATTTCGTCTTTACTCCCAGCGTTCTGAAATGTCACAGTGTTGTGCTTTGCTGAGTATGGGTTCTTCTTTGTCCACTGTTTCACAGATGGATGTGGAAACTCAGTCCTTCAATTCTGGGACATTCTTATTATTACTTATTTGAGAATTCCCTCACTATTGTTTTCCATTTTTTCATTCTGTTGCTTTGGTTTTCCATATGTTAGAGCACTTCCATCATTTTCTTGTCTTTTTCATTTTATTTTCTTCTCTGTAACTTTTTGTTGTTCTGGAAGGACCTTTTAATCCTCCCAAAAGGATGTGAGAGTGCCCTCTTCTGGTCCCACCAACCATTTCCTCTGTAGTAGAACCTACACTTTTCCTAGAGTATAATAACATCCTTGGAGTCTTGGTGTGGCGCTGAAGGATTAGCACTTGACTGCTAACCACAAGGTTGGTGGTTCAAACCCACCAACTGCTCTTCAGAATCCCTATGCAGGGATGCTACGAACCAGAACCAACTCAAGGGCATTAACAACAACAACAATGGTTTCCTGGGGCCCTGATGCAGCACTGTGGGATAACCACTGCATTGTTAACTGCAAGATTGGTGGTTCAAACCCACCGTCTTCTCCTTAGAAATCTTTACAGGTCACTATGAGTCAGGACCGACTCAACAGCACTTAGCAATAAGATCCTTGAGGAAAGGCTTCATGCCTGACTCACCTTGGCATCCCCGTTACCCGGTACAGCTCTTTCTCAGATACTAGCCCTTCAGTGCAAGTCTGATGAATACTCACTCAGACTAACAGGGGTAGAGAAGACATGCACATTGCTGTTAAAACGAGGAGGCATTCAACATCATGCCTAAGAAGAAAGCATTCCTAAGGCTAAGATTGCTGAAGAATTTACCCACCATCCCTTGCAAATGGAAATTGATATTTTAAAGTGAAAAACTAAAAGTGAAACTTTGGTACAATAATCAGAATGTCAAGATCTCCTTGCTAAAATAAAATAAAATAAAATAAAATATTGACTTCTAATAAACTGCAAAGCGTTTCTTGGACACTCTTACATTTGGGTTTGACATCCTGAAAATTAATCAGCTACCACGGTGTGCCGCTCACAAAGTTCTTGGAGGAATTCTTTCTTTTAAACTTGGACAATCTCATCCTCAGTTTTCTCGAGTCAACTGAATGCTGGCATCTGATTTATACTAAAGATGAGCTTCTCGTTCCCTCCAAATGGAGGGGGTTAAGGTGGTCCTTCAAAGTTACTGAGTGAACATTACTTTTTTCTTTGCACGAATGGATATTATTGTAAAGTCCAAGACCTACTTTAGAAATCCATGTGCTCACTCAGGTCTTGTTGGCCCAGTGTTTTCATGAATGCCCTAGTTTTCCCATTTCAGACTTTTTCAGTTAACAAGCCACTTAGTGGCCGAGACTTCACTTCCTGTCTCCGTTGACTGGGAGAAAATGCTTTGAAAAATCAGTGGAAAGATGAGATACATTTTACAAGCGTAGGTGTCCTCACGGGATTGCAGTGGTATGTATGACATAAACTGCTAGCCTAGCACTTATTTTAGAAACACGTCCTCTGATTAGTTTTCCAGTGGTGGTAGTGTGCCATGGAGTTGGTTCCGACTCATAGCCACCCTGTACAGGGTTTCTGAGGCTGTAAATCTTTATGGGAGCAGAAAGCCTCATCTTTCTCTTGCAGAACAGCTGGTAGTTTCGAACTGCTGACCTTGTGGTTTGCAGCCCGATTCGTAACCACTACGCTACCAGAGCAACTCTGCCATAAAGTATGAGTCCTGGTAGTGCTGTGGGATAAGCACTGGACTGCTAACCACAAGACTGGTGGTTCAAACCCACCAGCTGCTCCTCAGAAACCCTGTACAGGGTTGCTATGAGTCAGAACCCACTTGACGACACTTAATAACAATAACCAAAAAATAATAAAATCTTAAACAACAGACATTTATTCTCTGGTAGTTTTGGAGGCTGAAACCCAAATTGTTGTGTTGGCCAGGGGAAGGGACTTCTTGGGGAAGACCATTTGTGTCCTTCTCAGGTTACGGTGTTGGAGGAGAATATTGAAAGTACCATGGGCTGCCAAAAGAACAAACAGATCTGTGTGGGAAGAAGTGCAGCCAGAGTTCTCTTTGGAGGCCAGGATGGCCATACTTCGTCTCTCATACTTTGGGCATATTGTCAGGAGGGACCAGTCACTGGAGGGGGATATCATGTTTGGTAAGGTGGAGGGTCAGAGAAAAAGAGGAAGACCCCAGTGAGATGGATTGGCAAAGTGGCAGCATCAATAGGCTCAATTGTGGCAACAATTGTGAGGCTGGCCCAGGACTGGGCAGTGTTTTGTTCTGTTGTGCATTGGGTCACTATGAGTCGGTTCCGACTTGATGACACCTAACAACAGCAACAACAACAACAGGTTTTGATAGCTCCAGGTATACCTCCCAAATGCTCCAGTGTTTAGACCGTAGTCTTCCCTCTATGAGTGTCTCTAGTAGGTTGGGTCCTCATTCCATCTGAATGGTGTTCTGATCATCGAGAAGAGACCCAAGAGTGGAGTCCAGCTATGGTGCTGTTGATAGCACTGGACTGCAAGGTCATTTTGAACCACGAAATAGGCAGTTCAAACTTACCAGCCCCTCCTTGGACACCCTGTACAGGGTTGCTATGAACCACTTAAAAACAACATTAATCAACATTGAACAAAGGTTGTTTTGAACCACAAGGTCCATGATTCAAACTCCCCTGCCACTCCTTGGAAACTCTATACAGGGTCACTATAAATGGGAACTGACTCCACATCACTTAACTACAACAACACCATAATAGAAGGGAGCGTTGAGGTGGGAAGGGAAGGACTAACTCTAGAGCAGACTTGTGGATCCAGGAAGATGGCTGATTGCACTCTTGTTCCCTCCTTTCTGCTTCCTTTTCTCTGTCTGGTTTTGTCCAACTGGATGAAGCATGGTGGCTCCTGGTACTCTATCTTTTAACTTCATTGTTATCCAGGTCTGGAGACTTGCTGTCTCTTGGGCAAGTTAAGAAACTTAGGGCAGGGCTCTGATTGGGCCTCTTCTGTCATGTGCCCATCCATGGACCAACCAGGTGGGACTGGTGGTAGAACAATGTGCAAGAATGACTGCTCAATGTTGAATCACATGATTGGAGTGCCCGAATCAGAGAAGTGCTAGTTTAGACACATGCCACAACAGAGTCCCCTGTTGAAAGCATATTTTCCTTCAGAGTTTGCAACAGTTGAGTAGTTTGAGATGAAATGCTATTCTATTTCAGACTCTTAAAATTTGCTGAAATAAGATTCTATGTGCTGGAGAAAGGAGTCGGGGAAGAATTGCATCTGAATGTATGTGTGTAACCAGTGCTGGGGGTCCTGGAGTGGGCGGCTAGCCACACCGCTACTTGTTCTGCATTCTTGTTTCTGAGACTAGGGTGGGATGGGCTGACTCTAGAAGTCGAGGTTGAAGATTGGGACCAGGGGCAACATTGTTGTTGTACTTGTGTACTGTTGAGTCAATTCCATCTCTTAGCAACCCTTAGGATAGAGGACCACCCCGTAGGGTTGTATTTTTCACAGGGACTTTTCTTCCATGGAGTGGCTGGTGGGTTTGAACCACCTACTTTTTAGTTAGCTGTCACATGCTTTAACCACTGTTACACCAAGGATCCCTGGGAATTATTATTATTATTTTTATTATTTTTAAGTAAGTGCTGTCAAGTTGACTCATAGCAACCCTGTATAGGGTTTCTGAGAAGCAGCTGGTGAACTTGAACCTCCAACTCTGAAGTTTAAACCAACCTTGCATTAACCCCAGCACCATAGAGGGCAGAAATCTGGTTGAGGGATGTGTAGAAGGCTTGCCTAACTTGCCTGGCCTGTGGTTAGGTGCCCACAGTCATCTTCCCACTCAGCCTCCAGGGTTGGCTTTAAGCCGCAGGTAGATGGAACAGGAAGTCCGAGCTGGCCTCCGGGCTGTGGGGTAAGCAGAAGTGCCCCCTCCCCACTCCTTTGCACTGGTGGTGTCCCATGTCTCTGCCTGTCCCCTCCTCCACTGTCTTTGCTTGAAAGAAGCAACATTTGCGTCTTACTTCCAGCTGACTTGGAGTGATGCCTCCACTTCAGGAAGATGACCCTCCAGCCTTGCCACCAGCAAATCCCTTCACATAGGATCACAGGCCGATGAGTGCTCTGGACAGGTGATGTAAGGGGCTGGGCAGGTAAGCAGACTGACCGTGGGACTCTGTCTGTTCTCTTCGCAAGTCCAGTCTTGACCGGAAACATGAATTTTTATCTTAAAGGTAGAAATGCCTTTATCTTAAAGGTAGAAAATGTCTGATTTTCTTCCTTACTCAGTGCTTCGTGCGTGTGGGCAGACAGAGGGGTTGAATGCATAGGGTTGTCTGTAACGTCACTGGCAAATTCAGGGTATTCCGGGGTCATCATTTTATTTAGTTAGTTATTTTTTGGTAGGGATGCCACACACCTTCAATTTGTTAAACACGCAGTATAGGTGAAGAGCAATGAAGCAAGGTGTACCTGTAGGAGAATCTGAAACGCAATGCTACCTGGTCCTGCACCCTCCTCACAATTGATAGTATGTTTGAGTCCATTGTTGCAGCCGCTGTGGGACTGAGGGTCTTCCTCTATTGTGTGAACCCTCTGGTTTACCAACTGTGATAGCCTTCTCCCGGGAAGGTCCTGTTCTGAGGACAGCAAGGCTTTGTCTCACTTACTTTGGACATGTTATCAGGAGGGGCCTGGAAGAAGTACCTAGGCATCAGCATTTTATAAATACGCTTCAGTATACTGTAAATCTCATTACCTTTCCTCTATAATTTTTTTTTTAAAGTTTTTATTGGGAATTGAGTGGAACTTTACAGGGCACATGATCAGTTTTACGTTCAACAAATCACATACTTTATCTCCTTACTGTGATTAGAATCCCCTCTATGTACCATCAAGGCGCTCTGGTAGCGTTGTCGATTCTGACCCATAGCGACCCTGTACTGGGTTTCCAAGGCTGTAAATCTTGACAGGAGTAGAAAGCCTCATCTTTCTCCCGCGAAATGGCTGGTAGTTTTGAACAGCTGACCTTAAGATTCGCAGCCCGATTCGTAACCACTACACTGTAGCCCCCTCATTTTAGGTAGCCAATGTCTAAGTTGCCCGTCCCTATCAACCCTGTGTACAGAGGGGATAACATTGATACTTGATGTGAAGACTCCTTCCCTCTCTGTTGGTATTTAGAGTTACCACCTTCACGAGCCTAGATCAGGTTCATCAAATTCAGGGTCATCATTTTGATAGGGTGGGATCACTGATGGTTTTCTCACCCCTTTGTCCTTTAGTGAGAAAAGATGTTTTTTGATAACCTGTCTGAAGTAAGTGAGTTCGGACCTATCCAGACTCTCTTCTAAGGATCATTTTTTTATATCTCTTCTATGACTGACTTGTTCACCTGTCTTCCCTTGTGTCATACTGTCATACTGTGGTGGCTTCCACTTTATTTGAGGCTGGAAGCTATGCCAGTGATATTTCAAATACCATCAGGGTCACCCATGGTAAGCAGTGGAGCTTTCAGACTAAGACTAGGAAGAATTGGCTGGTGAGCTACAAATTGTTGTTGTTGTTGTTGTGAAGTGCCGTCGAGTCGGTTCCGACCCATAGCGACCCTGTACAGGGTTTCCGAGGGTGTAAATCCTTATAGGAGTAGAAAACCTCATCTTTCTCCCGCGGAGCGGCTGGTAGTTTCGAACCACAATGAAAACCCTATGGAGCAATGATTAAATATTAAAGAGTTAAGCTCCTTACTGAACAAGGTTTTGTTTTGTTTTTTAATTAAAATAATCTTCTAAATGATTTCACATTCTTGGAATTTAAACAATGGTAATTTTTAATACCAAGATATATACAAGAGTAAGTAAAAAAGACTACAGCTTTTAATATAGGTTGCACCTTAATGTAATGAAAACAAATATCTTTACAAATGGACCAATGAATAGCATCATGATAAATTGAGAAACAATTGAAGTTATCAAAGACTTCATTTTGCTTGGATTCACAATCAACACTCATGGAAGCAGCAGTCAAAAAATCAAATGACATATTGCACAGGGCAAATTGATTGTGACAGTTGTCTTTAAAGTGTTAAAGAACAGAGATGTTGTTTTGAGGACTAACATGCTCCTGATCCAGGCCACAGTATTTTCAGTTGCTTCATATGCATGTGAAGTTGGGCAATGAATAAGGAAGACAGTAGAAGAACTGATGCATTTGAGTTCTGGTATTGGAGGAGAATATTGAAAGCAACATGGACTGCCAGAAGAATAAACAAATCTGTGTTGGAAGAAGTGCAGCCAGAGTGCTTCTAAGAAGTCAGGGTGACCAGACTTTGTCTCTCGTACTTTGGACATGTTGTCAGGAGAGACCAGTTTCTGGAGAAGTTTCATGTGTGGTGAAGTGAAGGGTCAGTTTAAAAAAAAGGAAGTTCCCCTAGGAGATGGATTAACAAGTGGCTGCCACAATGAGATGAAAGGTAACATCAGTGAGGTGGCGCAGGACTGGGCAGTGTTGTGTTCTGCTGTGTACAGGGTTGTTATGAGCTGAAACCAACTCGATGGCACTAAACAACCTAATAAGTAAAAAAATGTTCCTACAAAATCATAGAAACCTACATTAAACAAATATATCAAAATGCGAAGCTACTGTTTCTTGACATCTCCTCCATCTAGGCCTAGACACTTCTGAAGGTGTGTTTCCAACTCTCTGACCCTTCCCAAGAATTTTGTCTATTGTCGATTGACACCACATCCAAATGGCAATTTAGGGATTTTGAGAGACTCAGTTTGTGTTCCTTTTCATTGCTCTTTGAGTTTTGGGAACGGAAAGAAGTCTGAAGGAGCAAAAATCAGCGCTGTAGGATGGATGGGATAAGGTTTCCCAACAAAATTCTCCCAAGACTCTCCTTGCTACCCTCAACGAATGCATTGTCATGGTGGCTAAAAAATTCCTTGGTACAACTTTCCTGGCACTTATGTCACTAACACAATTTTCCATTTTCTTAAAACTTCTTCATAATAAAGCCCCCATGATTGTCCTGTGTCCTTAGGGAAAATCTATCAAGATTCAGAGTGCCCCTGTCTAGAGTTTCTAAGGAGTGACTGGTGGGTTTGAACTGCTCACCTTGCAGTTCACACCAACCTTGCTATCCAGTGCATTATCCTGCAGGGCAATGCCAGGACTCTACCTAGATGACCCCTTAGGAATTCCAAAAAAACTGTCACCATAACCTTCTGAGCTGACATCTCTTCTCTGAATTTAACTGGCCCAGCAGATCCCCTCAGAACCCACTGCTGTGATGGGCCCTTTTATGTTGTTGTTATTGTGAAGTGCCGTCGAGTCCATTCCGACCTACAGTGACCCTGTATAGGATTTCCAAGGAGCAGCTGGTGAGCTTGAACTACCAACCTTTCAGTTCAAATGGTTTTGCAGTCTGGCGCATTTGAAGGCACCCTAATGAGACCAAGGCAAGAGTGTTATGGAGAGAACTTGTTTGCAGCCATCCGATAATCAGAGAGTCGTGTTTAAACATGTTTTGCTTGGAAATAAACCTGGACACGTATGAACTGGAACCCTAGTAGCAATACTTTTTGACTGACTTTCATTATACTCTTGGAGTCCTGGTGTGGCACTATGGGATAAAACACTGGACTGAAAGGTTGGTTTGAACTACAAAGCCGGCTGTTTAAATACACCAGTCCTTTCTTGGAAACCCCATATGGGTCGCTATGAGTTGGAACCAACACAACAGCAATTAACAACAACAGTAGTTATGTTCTTAGTGATGATGGGGGGGGCGGGGAATAAAAAAGATGTGTTTGTATTTGGAAAGAGGAACAACTGAATAGGATTGTGGGAATATATCCTCAAAGGGATCTTCCAGCTAACCTCTGCCTGGTGAGCTGGGCTGCTTGGAACACAAGGTTGTAATCAAAGGTGGTTTTATTTGCAGGCGGTGTGCTGTGGGGAATTTGTGCTGAGCAAGCAATTGCGAACCAGTAAAGTGGTAGCTAAGGAGCTCTGGTAGCGTAGTGGTTACGAATCGGGCTGCGAACCTTAAGGACAGCGGTTCGAAACTACCAGGTGCTCCGCGGGAGAAAGATGAGGCTTTCTACTCCCGTAAAGATTTACACCCTCGGAAACCCTGTACAGGGTCGCTATGGGTCGGAACCGACTCGACGGCACTTAACAACAACAACAACAAAGTGGTACCTAAAGTCCCAGCGAGGATGGGCCCCCATCCTCGCCTGCCCTGCAGAGGGAGGGTACAGAGTGCGGACGGACTGCCTTTCCTCACTCCACACAGGCAAAGGCCTTCTGAACCCAGAGCCTCTGCTTACTTCTTCTTCATTGAAACGAAAAATAAAACCCCAAACCAAACCCATTGCTGTGGAGCTGATTCCAACTCACAGTGCCTCCCTGTGGTAACGAGTGGAACTGGGCTCCTTTCTAGGTTAGCATCTTTATGAAAGCAGACTATGGAAATGGACTCTAACTGCCAATTTCTAGGTTAACAGCCAAACGCAAACCATTTCTCCCACCCAGACATCTTTATTTAAAGGTGGTGGAGAAGAAGAGCCATGATCCAGGTCTCCATCCCTGTTCTTGGGACCGATATTCTGTGAGTTGATTCTCTGTGGTGCAGATAAGGGTGGTGTGCCGTGGAGTCATTTCCAACTCATAGTGACCCTATGCAGGGTTTCTGAGTCTGAAAATCTTTATGGAAACAGAAAGCCTCATCTTTCTCCTGCAACACAGCTGGTAGTTTCAAACTGCTGACCTTGAGGTTAGCAGCCTGACTCATAACCAGTACGCTACCAGAGCTCCTTGAATTTGAACCAGAATGCCTTGGAGCTTCCAGAAGGGGCAGAATCCCTTTTCATGCAGACCGTCTGCTCTCTTCCTTAAAGTTGAGGCAGGTAAACCAGGGAAGGAACTTAACGATGTCTTTACTCTCCAAACTGGGCTTTTGGAGGCTCTAAAGTTGGAAGCATCCTTCAGTTGTTTCTCAGTATTTCATATTAGTCACCTGCTCACATTCACCACGTGATGGGAGGAACAGAGACATCGCTGGGGTTGTCCAAGACTGGGGTTCTCACCTGAGCTCTGTACCTGCCCCAGGTGGGATGATGATGATGTCATCGACCCACCTGGAATAGTTAGGTGTCATCTGTGAAATGGAACCACAGTTTCACCAAACAAGAAATCTTTTTAAAAGAAGGGCAGTGTCTTGAGAAGTGCAGATGGTTAACGTGCTATTCACAAAGAAGTGAACGTCCACCGGAGGCCTCTCAGAAGAAAGGCCTGGAAACGTACTTCTGAAAAGTCAAAACCAGAAAAGAAAAAACCCTGAAATCAAGCTCGTCGTTGCCAGAGCTTATCCTGACTCATGGCAGCATCATGTGCTGTAGAGAACAACTATGCCAGGCAGATTTTTAAGAAGTAGGTTGCCAGGGCTTTCTTCCGAGTCTCTGGGATGGGTCCAAACCACCAACCTTTCACTTAGTAGCTCCATGCTTAACTCTCTGTTCCACTCAGGGACTCTCCCTCTGAACAGTCACAGCCTGAAAACCCTGCGATGTTACACATGGGATCTCTGGGAACTGACTCAAGACAACAACTCAAAAACCCAAAACCCAATTCACTGCCATCCAGTCGGGCCCGACTCACAGCATTCCTGTATAGGGTTTCTGAGACTGTGAATCTTTATGGGAACAGAAAGCCTCCTCTTCATCGGAGCAGCTGGTGTGTTTGAGGAGCCAACCATGCATTTAGCAGTCCTGTGTTTATCCTACAGCCCCATCAGGGCTCCTCAAGAGATCAACTAGAGCAGAGACATCTCTGACAAAGGAGATAAGCTATGTCTAAATGTTTTGGCATTTGCAAAGTCTTGTAGAATCAGAAGTTCTTTCTGGAGAATGTTCTTGAAACTTGGAGTACGATGACCATTCCCTATCCCTTGTGTCCTGGAGTTGGACCCTTCACCCTCAATCTCCACAATCTGGATTACTCTATGTAGGGCTTAATACAGAGAGAGACAGAGAGAGAGAGAGAGAGAGAGAGAGAGACAGAGAGACAGAGAGAGAGACAGAGAGAGAGACAGAGAGAGAGACAGAAAACAGCCTTTTCTTGTTTTTTCATGGTTAACAGAGAGCCAATGCCATCTTAATTGCTGGTTTTTAATATCTGAATAAAGGGGGTGGGTACTATGAGGAGAAGTCCCAATTCAGAAACTTCAAGAAAAACCCACAGGGTGTGGTGTGGTGCGGGTGGAGGGGGTTGCATTTCCTGTTTTCCGATGGTGTTGGAAACATTGCAGGAAAACCATGGCTACTTAGCAAGAAGTTCCCACATTCATTCTCTCTGCCACCAGGGGCCCAGCCCTAAAGGTGACCAGTAAGGCCAAGTGGTTGCTTAATTTTTTGAATCTGAAGAGTTGGGGTTTGCAGGAACCCAGTTAACCACTTGTGGGGTGAAACTGCATACTGAGGGTGACGTCAGCCTGTATTGGGGGCCAGGAGCAACAGGGTGAGCGCGTCTGGTTTTCATTTACTGTGAGGAGGGGAGTGGAGGGAGGGCGAGGGGTGGGGGAGGAGCTGGAGGAAATCCTGGCAGTGTCCTTGGACCCCTTCCAGTCCAGAGCTCAGTCTTCCACCAAAGGCGCTCAGTCCTTCTCCCGGGAGCCTTCCCCTCTGCTCTTGGGGTCCCTCTGCTCTGGTGGTGAAACTTCAGGAAGAAAAGAGGCTCAGAGCGTGGGGGAAAGTATGCGTGGGATTCCAACATAGTTCCATCTACGAGAGTTGAGTCAAGGGACATTGAATCTCCGGACGTGCTCAGGGGTGAGTCCTGGTCCCCAGCTCTGCTCCCCAATGCTTGTTGTAAGTAGGACATGCTTTCAGGTGGGTTAGCGGCTCAGTTAGAGCTCATCTAGGTCTCTGTTAGACTCTTGTGAGTTTTGGGTCTCCTTCACTTGGTAAAGGCCATGGCCTGCCACACAGAGCTTTACCTGGGCTCTGGTTGTGGACACCTTGTCTCTGTCTCTGAGGGTCTGCCAGCAATGCCGTTTTCTGCTCATGATTTATGTGAAGCCGTTTCCTTCTCCTATAACCCAGTTGGAATCTGCTTTTTCTGAATAAGGGACTTGAGGAGGGTTACCTACGAAGCATCTGCATTTGGAGAACCTCTGAGCTCTGGGAGTGGGGTATCAGGTCTGACTGCTTCCCTAGGAGTTTCTGCCCTGGGGGAGCAGATGGGAGCCTCCATGGAACTGGGGTGACTTTTGCCCACGCTGACTACCAAGTCACATGTTTCTCTTTAATTCCCGCTGGGTTTGGTCTTTCAGGAGCTGAGGGTGCTGCCGGAGGCTGTCCTCTGGGGTTTCTGAAAGGAGCTGAGGGCTCAGTGGAGGAGGAATTTGGTGTTTGGGCAGCCTGCCGGGTGGACGGGGCCATGCCTCTGGGGCCCTGGAGGTTGGTTTGTGCTGCCAGATGTGAGGCTGCTACCAGGCTCAGGGGTGGGGATGCATGGGCTATGGCAGGGTTGGGGGGTGCAGGGTGGGTGATGGTCCCCACAGGCATAATCAGCCACCAGCCTTCTGGGGACCTGGTTCAAAAGTCAGCTATATTGAAAGATAGACTGAGATAGAAGCAGGGTGGGGTCACTGGGGGGAAGTTGGTGGGAGTATTGGAGAGCAGTAGGAGACAGGTCAGCATTTGATAGCTTATGGAGCAGCCGTGGCCAGTCTGGACCCCAAGAAAAGCTCTTAGTGTGGAGTGTGCCTCCAACCAGTGGGAATATACGCCTGCCATCCTCTGGACATGGTTGGCCTAAGATGAGGACCAGCAACTTGCTCAGAGCTCATGAGGACAGATGATTCCCCAGTCGGTCTCCCCTAGCTTCCTACACCTTCATTCAATACCCTTCACCAATTTAACAGAAATGTATGCTTTGCTCCTATTCAAAAGAATATTGGAAACTGGTGGGCTGCTGGTGAGCGTATTGAAATTCGCGGACTTTTTGCTACAGGAAACAAATAGGTTCTTGGTTGGACATCATTGGCACCATGGTTCTCTGGTTTTAAAGATGAAGCACTAGGGGTCAGAGGAGGTACATTGCACGCAAAGCCAGAGAGCCAGGAGGCGGCTGAGGTGGCGATGACATCTATTGAGGGAGCACACAGTGACAGGGGAATCTCGAACTACTTGTGTCTAGATTTGCAATGCCATGTTTGGTTTGTCCCCCTAGCATGCTCTGTAAGAAGTAAGGCTGATGCTCTCAAGGGTTGACCGACTTGTAGATAAAGAAGGGCCAGGCCCAGGAGCGAGTCTGTTGGAACAGAACATGGTGACGGAATACTGGAGGGGGCTCTTTAGGCCTCCTGTGGGGTCTGGGGGTCGAGGGAGGGGGTTGAGTTTTGTGTCCTTCTGGTGTGGACATGTGGTGGAGGGTGAAGGCATGGGGTTGGGTAGGAGAAAGGCTTTGGTAGACATTTAAGATGTAAGCATGGCCATTCGCTCTCCATCTTTTTCGTTTAGACAAAGGGTTCTCATGATCCTAAACCTCCTTTTTGCTCTTTTCTTTACTCACAGCAGGACAGAGATAGTGGGAGAACATGGAGAGGTCATTGGGTGGGGAAGAGGATTTTGGGAAAGAATTCTGAAGCCAGGGTGAAGCGAAGCTATCAATCAGGGAATGGCTTGCAGAAACTTCTAGAACGTCCACCCTTGACCAGGGCTTTCCCGTCCCTTGGGATATATGGCAATCACCCCCAGCTCTCAGGGTCTTGATGATGTTTTTGATAAACCCTAAGTGTCGGAGCTTCAAACTCACGAGCTGCTCCCCAGAAACCTGATACAGGGTTGCTATGGGTCAGAACTGACTTGACGGCACTTCACAACAATATCTTCACCTTACTTATGGGCTAGGCGTCTGCAGACCCTCAGATTAGAAGCCAACTTGAAAGATTGGCTCCTTCCCCTTTGGAAGTTGCCAGAGGTTTCTGTGGGTCTTGTTGGCCTGATGTTTACTCAGCTGCACAGAAGACAGTCCTCAGTTTCGCTCTGTGTCACCAGCTACTTTGATGTGAAATTCCACATTTAGCACTTAGAATCCACCACCGGTAAGGGACAGATTCCATCTCATTCGAGCTTTTGGCTGGCATGCTGAGGGTATCAGCCCAAAGCGTGCTTGTAATTAATTGTCCCTTCAGGAAGAAGGTGTGTATCTGGTATCTCTCGGCGAAGTATCTTTCTGCGGGCTGTTTCGCTGTCGGAGTGGAAAGTTCTGGACCACATGCGGCTTTTCCACGGTGACGCTGTTGGAAGTTTTTGGTGGTGTCTTAGCTGTGGAAAGAAGGCGGTGAAAACCACCCCACTGCTGTATAAATAACTAATGGTTTAAAAAGTGGTCTGACATTAAAAAAGAAACAAAAAAATCTATTAGGAGCTCCAGGTAAGGGAATGAAAACCCCCAAAAAATTCAAATTGGAAAGCCTTAACAGTTTCCTGCTACTTCGGATGCCTGTGAGTTACACAAGGGTAGTTCTCTTTTTCTCTCCAGTTCTACATTTATTTTCTCGGTAAACATGTAAAAAATCTTGTAAGGGTAGCGTGGAACTCAGCCCAGCTGACTTTCAGAGAGGAGTTCTAATTCAAGAAATCTTTTATACTTTCTGATGTGCCTCAGGACAAAGTTTGAGAAGCACATTCATGCTGGGATGTTGGGTTTTATTTCCTCTAGAGGGCAGTATATTCCTCCAAGCTCTAGAAAAAAATCTCAGAGGTGTTTGCTGGGAGTGTGTCTCCCTGAGATGGGAGTCTCACTGAATCAGTTAATGCATATTTGCAGGAGCTCCTGGTCACTTGAACTCAGACTTAGAGGCGGTTCCAGCTGATTCATTATTTCTTTTTAAAAAATGGTTGTTCATATGTTGTTGGGTGCTGTGGAGTCCTTTCCAGCTCATAATGGCCTCATGTGACAGAATAGAACTGCCCCAGAGGGTTTCCTAAGCTGTCATCTATTGTGTCACTATATACTCATATATACTCTTATATATCATCCACTCACAGCACCCCCTGGTGTAATGGAGGAGAGCTGCCCCACAGGGTTTCCTAGGCTGTCATCTATTGTGTCACTATATACTCATATATACTCTTATATATCATCCACTCACAGCGTCCCCTGGTGTAACGGAGGAGAGCTGCCCCATAGAGTTTCCTAGGCAGTTGTCTTTATGGGAGCAGATGGCCAGGACTTTCTTCTGCGGGGCCAGTAGTGTGGGTTCGAATTGTCAGTCTTTCCATTAACAGTTGAATGTTTAACCATTGTACCACCAGGGGTCTTTGTTCTTAATACCAGGGGTCTTCAAAAAGATTGTGGGAGAAATTGTTTAATTCCAACTTTCCATGGGACTTTTCTTTTTTTTTTTTCCCCTCTTTGTGTCAGAAGTGGATATACATTTGAAGTTTTGCTTTAGGGCTATGCTCAGGTATTTGAGATGAGATTATTCCTTGAAATGGGACATTCTGCACCATGGAACTCTTGCATGACAAGGACATTCAGTAATAGAGAACCTTGACAGAGAATATTGGTCTGTATCTAATGATGGTGCAGTGGAGTTGGGTTGCTAACCACGAGGTGGACTGTTGAAACCCACCAGCTGCTCCGAGGGAGAAGGATGCGGCTGTCTGCTTCCATTTAAGATTCACAGCTTTGGAGAGCTCATGGAGTCTGTCTGCTCTGTCCCATAAAGTCCTGATGAGTCAGAAGCAGAGGTTTAAATAAGAAAAACTTAAATGAAGAGCGAGGTGCTTTGGAAACAAAGCAACATCACACATTCCGGCCATATTCATCCATGTGGGCTGCCAAAAGAACCAATAGATCCATTTTGAAAAAGTGCAGCCAGAGTGCTCCTTGGAGGCCAAGATGGCCAAACTTCATCTCCCATACTTTGAATATATTGTCAGAAGGCTCCAGTCACTGAAGAAGGATATCATATTTGGTAAGGTGGAGGGTCAGAGAAAAAGAGGAAGACCCCCAACAAGATGGATTGGCCAAGTGGCAGCATCAATGGACTCAAGCGTGGCAACAGTAGTGAGGTTGGCCCAGGTTCGGGCAGTGTTTCGTTCTGTTGTGCATAAGGTTGCTATGAATCAGTATCGACTCGATGGCACCTAACAGCAACAAGTATTTCTTTGATTGTAGGACAGAAAGGATGTTAAGAGCAACTGATCTAGTCACGCTCAAATTTTTCACCACCTGCCTGCCTTGCTATTTCCTTTACTAGGCAACTAATTTGAGCATCTTTTCAGAAAATATTAGCGCAGACTATAACTATGGCTATCCTGTTTCCTCTATTTGTAAAAATATATATTACTTACCCATAGACATTCGTTTGTTAACCTGAGCCAGCTATTGTTAAGATGCTGAGTTACAAAATTCTAGCAAAGAAGACCAACATTTCACTCAGTCCATGTTCTCTCTTCCAGTTAAACTTAATGTGCCCCACTGGGCTCCATAGTTCTATGCTTGGGGCCAGGAGGGAGGAAGGGACAAAAATGACCAAGATACAGTGCCTGCCATTCTGGTCAGCAAACATGATTACAATTTGGATATGAGGCAGCTTAACAGTGCAAATGATTTTCTCTCCACAGCTAACCTAGGCTGGCCGTTCAACCCACCCTGTGGCACAGTGGAAGAAAAGCCTGGGGATTTGCTTCCCTAAGGATGACAGCCAATAAGATCCCACAGAGCAGTCCTACTCCATAGCACAGGGTGGCGTCATGAGTCAGCATTAACTCAATGACGCTCGATTCATGTGTGTGTATATTTTAAATATTTTCATTTTGAAAGATGGAATTCTTTCTTCAGGCCCTTTAGACTTCAGGAGAAGAAATGGAACCCAGAGAAATGCATTCGTGGTTTAAGGTTATAGTAGCTTGTAGTAGCTGCACAGTCCATGTTACTGAGCACTGTCTAATGTATCAAACATAATGAAGTCAATAGACAGACATCTGGGACCCATACATTAAGGTGAGGGGCGGGTGTGGAGTGATACAAATCTTTCGAGTAATGTGTGCAGAGAGATGTCTCTCTTCAGTTACTGGTCTTCAGTGGAGAAGCATATATTAACTTTATTTAGCAGAGGAGAAATTACTGTTTTTGATTTTTAAATCTGGAAAGAAAAGGAAAGAAGGAAGTTGAAACAAATACTGAGCGTTCTGCCAAGCCCTCTCCCAAAAGTAAACTGCTAGTCTTTGTAAGGGGGTCTGGTTTTAGTTAACACAGCATCCTTTTGTGACTCTCTTGAATGTTAAGTTCAATGAAACACAGAGAAACAGTTGCAAGTTAGGTGTGGCCGGACACCAGTCCAATGTCAAATAAAGTCTTTGAAATCATATGCATTTTGAGTTTCTTAGACCCAGGACATAGCGATTTGGCCCCTGGAAGGAAGAGCTCATGAGTCGGTTTGATTTCAAAACTGAAGATTGAACAGCTGCTGGAGATGACTCAGGTCTCCAGGGTTACCATTCCAGGAAATCTGGAATCTTGCTTCTGGAATCTTCATTAGTTGATTCAGCAGCCTGGTGCAAGCACCCAGAGCTAGGGCCAGCTCAGCCTTAGCTAAGCCCAGAGATAGTGTTAAGTCCCCAGAGGGAACCAGGGGGAGCTCTGGATCCTATAAGGGAGGCAGAAAACCTACCACCCTTCAGATCTAGGATAAGGAATAGTGGAAGAAAGGAGCAGAAGCTATATTTATTGCACCAGGAAAATGGATGAAATGTCCATGCTGAGTGAGACAGTCACAGAGAAGAATATTCCCAGGATATTGTACCCACTCCAGTGCTAACCAAATTCTATCCATGTCTCAACTTGATTTTTCTCAAAGTCATAATTTAAATAATTTTTACTTCAATATTTGATTTCGGGAGTCTGTGCTGTGCAAATGGTTTGCTCTCAGCTGCAGTTCAAATCCACCAGCCACTCCTCAGAAGCCCTACACAACAAGGACAAGGTCCTTATGTGTCAGAACTGACTGGGCAGTACTTAACAGCAACAGCTCCTTGGTAGAAGGATTTTCTTTTTTAATGTATGCTCTTCCTTAAACATCATAACTGAACTAGTTTCTAATGTTTATAACTAGCAATACGAATGGAGAAAAAACGCTGGTCTTGCTGCTGTATATTTAAGAGTAGAAATACATTTCTTGTATTTGCGTGGTGCAATAGAGCTTTTCAAACTACAGCAGATGTACTTAATGCCTATTATCACGGATCCTAGGAATACAGTTTTTAAACCTCTCATGACCTGTGGTTTATATAGTGCCCACCTACATTTTCCAACCCTAAGGTTCGGTGGGAAAATGCTATCCCACTTTTAGTGTGTACTGCCACCTGGTGGAGGCCTGTATAACTGTGTGAATCTGAAGAAACGGGCTTTATCCCACCAAACGAAACCCAGGACTAGAGACCCCTTGGGACTTATGTGTCCCAGTAATTATATCAAATCCAAATTATCTTAAATTATTTATTTCTTCTTGTTCAAAATGCCTTCCAATATTGAAAAACAACAACAACAAACAACTAAATAATAATAATAAAAAACACAAAAACCCATGGTTTCAATAAGAAGTTTCATAGCAGAAAATAATTTGGTCTTGAAAGTGCAAGAGAAATTTCCAAGTATTTGGGCAGTTAATTTGGAGGCTCTTAAAGCCTGGTGTGGCACTGTAGGTTAATGCACCAGACTGCAAAGCCATTTGAACTGCAAGGCTGGTGGTTCTAGCTCACCATACGCTCCTTGGAAACCTTACACAGGGTTGCTATGGGTCAGAACTGATTCGACAGCACTTAACAACAACAACAAAGTTGTCATTATAACCTTTGCTGTCAAGTCAGTTCTGACTCATGGTGTTACCAAACTGAACTGCCCCACTGGGTTTTCATCTTTACAGGCGCAGCTCTCCAGAGCTTCCTTCACATTGCCCTGGGCAGGTTTGAACTGACAATCTCTGTTAGCAGCTGAGCTCAACTCAGCTGTGTGTGCCATCCAGGGACCTTTATAGGAGAAAGGAGACTAACCTTTAAGAAGCCTTCAGCATTTCCACATTCTGTCATTGATGGAGGCAGCCAACGACTTGGGGAGGTCAAAGCCACTCTTCTGTAGTATTTATTTTAGTCCATGCACTGCTGAAAAAACATCATTTTATTTGCTTTTACCAGGAAGAATTGAGAGTCTCAAGTCGAGTCAGGTATGCAATTCTTATGCATACATTCATCAGCTAGCGAGGCAGGGTGGCTGACCTTCACCAAGATCTCATCAGAAGAGTTTTAAAAGCACATTCAGACTCTGGCTCAAGTCAATGATGGTTTACAGATACTGGTGAATGGCCGATCTTTTCCCCATTTAGAGTAGTTCCTCAGCTAGAAACGTGAGGTTGGCATCGTCAAAGGAAACAACTAAAAAAACATAAGCAGATATATTTCTTCAGAGTGCTTTCCAATGACTTGTTTCTGAGGAGTCCCCTAGAGATCTCTCAGATGGCAATGGCATATCTAAATATCCCTAGTTTCCCAACCTGACTCAAGCCAGAAACCAACCCCACTGCTATTGTGTTGAGTCTGAATATAGTGACTCTGATTGTGTAGTGGTTAGGAATTGGGCTGCTAACCTGAAGATCAGCAGTTTAAAACTACTAGCCATTCCACTGGAGAAAGATGAGGCTTTCTGCTCCTGTAAACAATTTACAGGCTCCCATGTTGGAGGAGAATATTGAAAGTGCCATGGGCTGCCCATAGAACCAACAGATCTGTGTTGGAAGAAGTGCAGCCAGAATGTTCCTTGGATGCCAAGATGGCCAAACTTAGTCTCTCATACTTTGGACACATTGTCAGGAGGAACCAGTCACTGGAGAAGGATATCATGTTTGGTAAGGTGGAGGGTCAGAGAAAAAGAGGAAGATCCCCAATGAGATGGATTGGCAAAGTGGCAGCCCCGATGGATGCAAGCATGGCAACAGTAGTGAGGTTGTCCCAGGATCGGGCAGTGTTTCGTTCTGCTGTGCATAAGGTCACTATGAGTCGGTACTGACTCGATGGCACCTAACAACAACAACATTTTGCTGTAGGATAAACAATGGACTGATAACAGCAAGATTAGAGGTTCAAAGCCACCAGCTGCTCCTTGGAAACCCTGTACAGGGTTGCTATGAGTCAGAATCGACTGGATGGCACTTCGACAACAAACAGAGGATTTCAGAGGTTGTAAATCTTTATGGGAGCAGACAACCTCATCTTTCTCCCTTACATAAGCTGGTGGGTTTGAACCAACCACTTAGAAATTAGCAGCTCAATACTTCATCTCCCATGTCACCAGAGCTCCTTATCCGTAATTGTTGTTAAATGCCACTGGGTCGACTCTGACTCATAATGACCCACTATAGGGTTTCCGAGGAGCAGCTAGTGGGTTTGAACAGCTAACCTTGTGGTTCGCAGTCCAGTGCTGATCCTACAGTATCACACCAGGAGTCTGGTTTAGAACTAAAATCTTTGCATTTCCTCCCTGAGGAAAGGAGTGGGTACATCCTTTTCCCAAGATTCAGGCAAGAAAAGGGAAGATGGAGACAAAAGTGGTTGCCGTATTCTCACTGCCAACGAGCTCTGCCAAATCCGGATCACCAGGGTTGGCAGAAGTACCACTCCCCCACTCCCTGGTTGTAGGCTGCGGTCTTGTGCCTTTGAGTGTTTCTACAGACCCCAATGGAAACTGAATGCTTGAGGGTTAAGGGATGTCTGAGAAGGTGAGAGAAGGACCAGTCAGCTTTTTAAATGGCTTCAAAGTGGGCTCTCTGGATGTATTTCAGCCTTTGTTTCAAAATCATTTCCTTGTGTGCATGTGCGCGCCTCTTTCTTTTTTTTTTTTTTTAAAAAAAGAAAAAAAGACTTCCAGACGTGGCAAATGAGAAAGGCTTTATGGAAACGAATGTCACAAGATTGCAAAATACTTTGTGAAAATCTCTGGAATGTGCTTGAATATGATTGCAAACGAAGGGCCCAGGAAGGCAACCTTTATAATAAAAGGCATCTTACTATAAAGTAAATTTAAAGTAGGCAGCTACTCAGTGGAAAAAGGCACCTCTCTGAGCCTTGACAGAAGGAGGCAGAGTAGAAAATAAAACAGGACAAAGCTGGATTAATAATGTGAAGTAGGAAGATGAGAAGGGGAATTTAATGAGCCCCTATTATTAGCAGTGCTGTCTCTGGGCTGAGGCTAGGACAAAGCTGGATTAATAATGTGAAGTAGGAATTTAATGAGCCCCTATTATCTGCTGTGCTGTCTTTGGGGCTGAAGCTACAGGCTGAAAACCACCAAGGACCACACCCAGTCTAACTGCCTTCGGCAGGCAGGCTTCTTCGGACTTCTTTTTTCTTATTGGAATCAGCGGCACCAAACAATTGCATTCTGTTGACATGGAGTCTGTGGCTTGTCACTACCCAGGAAGTCTATTTTTTCCCCCAAAGACATGGGGAGTTTCCTCGAAATCAGGGCCAGATCCGGCATAGGCTCTTGCATTTCCTGGGGTTTGAAGTTGCAGACATTCACTTAGAGTCCGGTTCTACTGGGAACTATCTCAGCGATGTTCGGAAAATCAGTTGGTCTCACCTGGATTTGGACTCTCAGAAAAGAGGGGGTGCCGCTCTTCAAAGCTGCTGGGAAGAAAGGAGAGGAAAGTTGTAGAACCAGAGCTTGGGGAGATTGTAGTTATGGGTTCTTGGGAGCAGTGCATGAAATCCCACCTCCATAAGTGCAAGCCAACTACCACTGACTAGATCCCAACTCAGTGTCCCTGTGGGACAGATTTGAGCTGTCCCTTAGAGTTTCCAAGGCTGTAAATCTTTAGGGACCACCACTAGTTTGTCAGTTTCTCATGCTGTGGTGGCTTGCATGTTACTGTGATTCTGGCTTGCATGTTGCTGTGATTCTCAAAACCATGCCACCAATATTTTAAATACCAGCAGGGTCATTTAATTGTGCTCATGAGGACCCTGTACACAGACTGAGAGGCAGTTATTTGAAAAGAACAAGGGAACACTGAATGGTTTAAAATTAGGAAAGATGTGTGCCAGGGTTGTATTCTTTCACCGTACTTATTCAATCTGTTTGCTGAGCAAATAATTTGAGAAGCTGGATTATATGAAGAAGAATGTGGCATCAGGAATGGAGGAAGACTCATTAACAATCTGTGATATGCAGATGATACAACCTTGCTTGATGAAACCCAAGAGTACTTGAAATACTGACAAAGATTAAAGACTACAGCCTTCGATATGAAGAAAACAAAAATCCTCATCACTGGACCAATAAAAAACATCAAGATAAGTGGAGAAAAGATGAATCATCAATACTCTTAAAAACAACAGACAAGAAATCCAATGATGTAATGCATTAGACAAATGTGCTTCACAAGACCTCTTTAAAGTGCTGAAGAGCAAAGATGTCGGTCTGAAGACTAAGTTGTGCCTGATCAAACCATTGTATTTTCAATAACCTCATATACATATGAAAGCTGGACAGTGAATAAAGAAGAGTGTAGAAGAACTGATGCATTTGAGTTATGGTGCTGGAGGAGAATATTGCAAGTACAATGGACTGCCAAAAGAACAAACAAGTTCGTGTTGGAATAAATACAGCCAGAAGGCTGCTTAGATGCCAGGATGGCCAGACAGACTTGGTCTTTCACATTTTGGGCATAGTATCAGGAGGGACAAATCCTTGAAGAAGGACATCATGCTTGGTAAAGTGGTGGATGGAAGTCCTGGTGTGGCGCTGTGGGCTAATATGCTGGACTGCAAAGTCGGTTTGAACTACAACGTTGGTGGTTCAAGCTCACCATAGTGGAGTGTCAGCAAAAAAAAAAGGAAGTTCCCCAATGAGATGGATTAGCACACTGGCAGGAGCAATGGGCTCAAGTGTAGCAGTGGTTATGAAGTTGGCGTAGGGTCAGGCAGTGCTTTCTTCTATTTTGCGCAGGGTTGGTATTGCGTCGATGGCACCTAACAACAACAACAACAACAAAATCTTTACAGAAGCAGAGTGCTTTCTTCTTCCCTTGGGATGGCTGGTGCTTTTCAGTTTTTTGGTTAGCGGTCCAATACTTAATCCATTCCTTTCTATGGAGATCAGCGCTCCAAAAACATAACTCGTGTCCTTGTGTCTCTCTTCCATGGAGTGAGGGTGGAGGTGATGGGGGAGGGGACAGTGGTGCCCCAACCTCCCGTATGCAAATGAAGCAGACAGGCCGTGGTGATGGTGGGCTGGGAAGTCACTACAGAAAGTCAGAGCTCCCCTGGGCCGGAGTCACCGGAAAATCTTAGTGTGGTGAAGTAGTTGAGGGATTGAGGGTGGGCTATCTGGAAGTGTGGGGGTTTGCTCTGATTGGTTCACAAAGTCGATGTGGATGGCAGAGATTGGATGTTATGCATCATGGGAGAGGGTCACAAACTGCTTACGTGCTGGATTTTCTGAGAACAGACATTAGCTCATTTTACATACCATAGTCCCACATAGAACTGTGTTACATGCATATGAAGCACATAGCGCACACAGGAAACTGACGTCCAAACTTTGCAAAAGCCTTATAACACATGTGATATTTGTATGAAAATGTGGTGATGAGTTTTGTTAGCTTCCTCACCCTGATTTCACATGATGTATCTTTGACTTTGGTGGACTAGCTACCACTTCTACAAGAAGGATATGTGCTAAAACATAAAAAATAGAAAATTAGAAATTGTGCTACAACTATGGTTAGATCAGTGAACTTCTGGAGTTTTACAACCAGCAAATGTTCATTCATCTTCTGTTTTTCT
This sequence comes from Chrysochloris asiatica, assembly GCF_000296735.1. Lineage (NCBI taxonomy): Eukaryota > Metazoa > Chordata > Mammalia > Afrosoricida > Chrysochloridae > Chrysochloris > Chrysochloris asiatica. The sequence continues at coordinate 9,702,736 of NW_006408614.1, read as the reverse complement.
GAAAGAACAAGCTGCAAGTGTGTGGGTAAGACCAATAACTTAACTACACTGCCGTGAACCAAGGCCAGATGTTGCTGAAAACTAGTTAGAGTTTAAGGAGAAACCCACTTCCTTGGTGTTTTGGTAGCCAAAATTGAACTGTTGCTAAGAAAAAAACCAGGACAAGCAAAATGGAGTCTTAAAGACACAAGCTAGAGTTGTTTTTAAACCTTCTTATCCCTTGTCTCTACCCTCCTCCCCTCTCTCCTTCCTGACACCTGGATAACTTTTGTAAACGGGCATTCATGTTCACTACGTAGTTTTCATTACTCTCTATCCCAATGGGAAGCCATCTCACCACAATCCTGAAGTACCAGGCCCCTAATTGTAAAACCCCTTGCCCAAGGGGACATGGTGTTTGTTGGACACCTTTTACCAATCTAAATTAAAAAGTTCCCCAAGCTTCAAGGACCAAAACTTTGGTCTTATTCATTGGATTCCAAGACATGACAGATGGGAGAAGTGGTCTGACTGAAAGCCGTCCTGTGGAATTGGATAGTCTACAGTTGGGCTGCAGACCCTTGAACCACATGAGTGGCTCCTAAGCACGATGGCAGGAAAGGTGTGTACCCCAGACATTTGCTCCTCTTGGGAATGAGCTAAACTAGATCTTGCATATTGGGCAGTCATGGTGAAGTCTGCGTCCCTGATTATCCCCCAGGCTCGTCTCCTGCCCATTCTTGTGAGAATTTGCAGAATGCCTCCCTTTTCTTCTTCCTCATCTCCCCACTCTATCCCCGCTTCTCGACCTTCCCCAATACCTGCATGTTATTATTGGTTCCAACTCTTATAGAGGGTTTCTGAGGAGCAGCTGGTGAGCTTGAACTGCTGACCTTTTGGTTCGAACACTTTGCAGTCCAGCGCATTAACTCGCAGTGCCACACCAGTACTCCTGCACAGACTTTGGCAACGATCATTCCTGTCCACTACATGTTTATTTCAGTACTTCGTGTCCCAATGGGAAGTGGTTCATTTTTAAAGTTTAATGTCTTGGAAATGAAAATCTTTACAAATGACTTCCAACCAATTTATAATTCACTCTCCTTGGAGAACAGTTGAAGTAAGCAAACAGTGACTTGAAATGGCACTATTGATGTCACACTGTTACAATGTAGATTTCACTTCAGGGGTACAAATGGTAAGCGTACTTGACTCTGACCAAAAGGTGGAGGCTTGGGTCCACCGAGATGCACCGTGGAAGAAAACTGTCTGAAGTGGTCTATACTGCCAGCCCTTCGGAGACAGTTCTACTCTGACACACAGGGGATCACAATGAGTTGGAATTAACTCAGTGGCAACTGTTTTTGTTATTTAAAACTCCTGATCAAAAGTCTGATGTTCAATTTTGATAAAAAGAAACAAGAATAACAAATGCACAATGCATTGTTGCATCCTTCCAAAGTGTAGCTCATCCATTAGTTGAAGAACAGAATTGCCCCATAGGGTTCTTTCTCCCTCAGAATGGCTTTAAACCACCAACCTTTTGGCTAGCAGCTGAGCGCTTAACCACTGCACCACCAGGTCTCCTTCCATAAAGATTCCCAAACCCTAACTCACTCCTGCTGGGTCAATTCTGACTCATAGAGACCCTATAAAACACAACCTGGTTTGCAGTCCATGTGGGAGAGAGTGTACCACATAGCAATGAATGCTCATTAAACACACCCAGGCTCCCTCCAAGAACCCTTGTGGCGCACTGGTTAAGTGCTGGGCTGCTAACTAAAGGATTGGGGAGAAAGATGTGACAGTCTGCTTCCCTAAAGGTGACAGCTTTGTGATCCTGTGGGGCAGTTCTGCTCTGTCCTCTAGGGTTGCTAAGAGGGAGCGTGCTCTCAATGGTAAGGGGTTTTTGGGATTTGCTGCATTCTGAAATAGGAGGTTGGCAAACAGCAGGCTTTGTTGGAGAAAAAGTGCTAAGCATGAATAGAGGATACCAGTTATTGTGGTTTACACACAGAGCTGCTAGAGCTTTCTTAAGACACTGGGTGTCACAGCAGGAGACTTTGGGCCTCTGACTATCTTGACCTTGACCCATTTTGCCATTTGTTTATTGTTATTGTTAGGTGCTTTCTTGTTGGGTCCAATTCATAGTAACCCTATGCAAAACAGAATGAAATACTGTCCAGTCCTGCACCATCCTCAAAATCATTGTTACACGTGAGCCCATCGCTGCGGCCTCTGTCCATCTCGTTGGGGTCTTCCTCTTTTCCACTGACCCTCCACTTTACCACGAATGATGTCCTTCTCCAGGGACTCGCCCCTCTTGATAACATGGCCAAAGTATGAGAGACAAAGGTCTCACCATCCTGGCTTATAAAGAGCATTCTGGTTGTACTTCTTCCAAATCAGATATGTGTATCTTCTTGGCAGTCCATGATTCTTTCAAGATTTTTTGCTCACATCTTAGTTCAAATGTCTAGCTCTATTTTGGAGAAACAAAAAGATTTTTAGGCATAGTTACTATTGTTATTCAGTCGAGTTGGTTCTGACTCACAGCGACCCTGTATAGGGTTTCTGCCACTACTTGTCTGTCAGTTTACTGTACTGCGGTGGCTTGCATGTTGTTGTGAGTCTGGGAGCTATTCCACCAGGTGGACAGGGTTCAGATGAGCTTCCAGACTAAGACAGACAGACTAGGAAGAAGAAGAGACGAGCTACTTCCAAATATTTAGGCGTTGAAAACCTTAGGAAATGGATATCGATAGAACACTGTCACATAGCACCATAATATTGAATCTTTCATGATGAAGATCTTCAGAACACTGTGAGATATAGTGAAGATGAACCCCCAGGTTGGAAGACACTCAAATACAGCTGGGGATGACCTCTCTCCTCAGAGTAGAGTTGACTGTGATGACATGAATGGAGTAAAACCTTCCGGACCTTCATCTCCTGATGGGGCACAACTCAAAATGAGAAGGGACAGCTGTAAATATCCACTAATAATCAGAATGTGGAATGCATGAAGTATGAATCTAGGAAAATTGAAAGTTCATTCAAAATGAAATGGAATGCATATAAACATCTATATCCTAGGCATTAGTGAGTTGAAATGGACTGGTATTGGCCATTTTGAATCTGATAATCACATGGTTTACTATGCTTGGAATGACAAATTGAAGAGGAATGGTGTTGTATTCATCATCAAAAAGAACATTTCAATACATATCTTGAAGCACAACGCTGCCTGTGATAGGATAATGTCCCTGTATCTATGGGGAAGACCAGAGTCCTGGTGTGGGCTGCAGGATAATCCACTGACCTGCAAGGTCAGTTTGAACCACAAGGTTGGCAGTTCAAAGCCACCAGTCACTCCTCAGACACCCTACACAGAGTCACTATGGGTTGGAATCGACTTGAAAGAACTTAACAACAACAAGAAAGACCAATTAGCACAGCTATTATTCAAATTTACATACCAACCACTAAAACTAGTGATGATGAAATTGAAGAATTCTACCAACTTCTTCAGTCTGAAATTGATCAAACATACTATTAAGATTATTGATGATTGCTGGTGACTGGAATGCAAAGGTTGGAAACAAAGAGAAAGAATCAGTTGTTGGGAGATATGGTGATAGAAACAATGCTGGAGAGCGTACGACAGAATTTTGCAACGTCATTGACTTCTTCATTGCAAATACTTTTTAAAAACATCATAAAAGATGACTATACACATGGGCTTCACCAGATGGAATATACAGAAATCAAATTGACTACATCAGTGGGGAGAGCCAATGGAAAAGCTCCATATCATCAGCCAAAACAAGGCCAGGGGCACACTGTGGAACAGCAATTGCTCATATGCAAGTTGAGGCTGAAGTTGAAGAAAATTAAACAAGCCCCTGAGAGCCAAAATATGACCTGAACACATCCCACCTGAATTTAGAGGTCATCATAAGAACAAACTTGATGCATTAGACACTAAAGACTGAAGACCAGAAGAGCTGTGGGATGACATCAAGGACTTCTTACAGGAAGAAAGCAAATGGTCATTAAGAAGACAAGAAAGAGGGGAAAGACTCAAATGGATGTCAGAAGAGACTCTGAAACTTGTTCTCCGATGCTAAAGCAAGTGGAAGAAATAAGAACGTAAAAGAGGTGAACAGAAAATGTCAAAAGGCAGCTTGAGAAAACAAAGTCAAGTATTATAATGAAATGTGCAAAGCCTGAGAGACAGCAACATCTGTCCACCTCTCACTCACCTACCAACTTTCTCTCTTTCCTCTACATGATTCCTCATTTGCTCTAACCTATCTTTGTTTCTTTTTTTCCCCTTCCTTTCTCTCTCTCTTTCTTTCTCCTGTCATCTATGTATGTATGTATGTATGTATGTATGTATATATGTATGAATGTATGTATGTATCATCTATCTATCTATCTATCTATCTATCTATCTATCTATCTATCTATCTATCTACCTATCTCTATCCACCCATCCATCCATTCACCCATTTATCTATCATCTATCTATCTATGTCTTTGTGAGTGTATGTTTCTATCTGTTATCTATATATTTACTACTGGCTCAAAGAATAAGTCAGAAAGTCATCTTGAAATCTAAAAATGGCACAGAAAACAGTGTTTGTTTTTTTCCAGTGGACTATGTAGCACTTGTAAAGCTGATAATTCCCATTTTCTCTGCCCGTTTTCTCTCTTAGGTCCATACTTGGTGCTTAGACAAATTCAGAATGAGGAAACACCGACACTTGCCCTGTGTGGCTCTCTTTTGCCTCTTTCTCTCAGGCTTTTCCATGACTCGTGCCCAACAACAAGCAGGTAAGATCCAGAAACACCTCTTGGTATCGTGAAAAGAAACAGTGTTTGCTCACTAATGCTAGACTTTAGTCACCAGGAACTTGAGGTGAAGTCTAGATACATGTTAAAGAAACAGATAAGCTATTTAGTGTAGGATATTTGTTTGTTTAGTTACAGGCCTTTTCAGATATGCTTTATTTAGTAAGAGAACATGAGTTTGATATTCTAGAGTTGGTTTGTCAGTAGCTTGTTTTGACACTCGGTGTGAACAGAATGCTTGTTGTCTTGAATGTTTCCCCATACAATGAATCTCATTAAGAATTTAGTTGTAGAGTTTTTAAAAAGTGGAAAATGTCTCTTGCATTTGAAATGGTAGTCTACAAGCTAGATGGGTTTCACTCCATTATCTGGGAGCTGGGACCTCTAACGGAAATTATCTGATTACATGGGCTGCCCTTAGATTAAGGGGAAGCAAGCTGCACCTCAATGGCAAAGGCACGCTGGTGAGGGCATCAGCTCAGCCAAGGTACAAAGAGTCAAGGAGACTCTGGCCCACAGTCGGAAGAACACAGTGTTAGACAGTGATGCCTGAAACCCTGAGCCTCCCACTTTTACTCTTTAGAGAGAATTGGATTCATATTAGAAAATCATAAATGATATTCAACATCTCTGCATGGCCTTCTGACAATTAAGAACACCTAGTAACTAGTCAGGATTCCTTTCATCAGACTCAAAACTCTGAGATCAGTGAGACACTTGCCTTCTCTCCACACACAGGTCTCCCTCACATTTATTTTTCTAGCAAAGTACCCAAGACATTGGGAGTTGGTTATGTAAAACAGATGCGGCTTTCACGTTCCTTCTGTCAAAGCCTGGTTTCATATCCCTAACAGAAGAATGAATTTGGGAAGTGATGGTTGGTTTTCTGTGGGAGGATATCCTTTGGGTCTGATCAGGTGGATCTTGGGGCTCAAACTGCCATGAAGAATCATGACTGGGTTAAAAAAAAATCACCTCAGATATTGCTGACTTTTTTTCCATCTGGGACGCATTATCTGCAGCATCATTATCATGGGTAGTGTGGTCATTGCATACGGGGCTTGGGTCAATGGCCAGGCACCATCAGCTGTTGAGTCCATGTGTCCAGGTCTTCAACTTCTCAGGTAAGTTGTCTACCTACCTGTATTACAAGTGCCTTGTAAGATATTTAGCAACAGCCTAGTGTAAGCTGAATCCTTCTAGGAAGGCTTTGTACTGGTAGGAAGTAATTTCTTGAACAGTAGAAAAACCTAAACCAATGTCTTTTTTTAAAGATGTCAAAAATGGTGCCGCTGCTGATATAATATTTCTAGTGGACTCCTCTTGGAACATTGGAAAGGAACATTTCCCACTTGTTCGAGAGTTTCTATACGATGTTATAAAATCTTTAGCTGTGGGAGAAAATGATTTCCATTTTGCTCTGGTCCAGTTCAACGGAAACCCGCATACGGAGTTCCTGTTAAATACCTACCATACTAACCAAGAAGTCCTTGATCATATTTCCAACATGTCTTATATTGAGGGAAGCAATCAGACTGGAAAAGGATTAGAATACATAATGCAAAACCACCTAACTAAGGCTGCTGGAAGCCGGGCCAAAGATGGAGTCCCTCAGGTTATTGTAGTATTAACTGATGGACGCTTGGAGAATGGCCTTGCCCTGCCCTCAGCTGAACTTAAGTCTGCTGATGTTAACGTGTTTGCAATTGGAGTTGAGGATGCAGATGAAGGAGCGTTAAAAGAAATAGCAAGTGACCCGCTCAATACACATGTTTTCAACCTAGAGAATCTTACCTCACTGCATGACATAGTAGGAAACTTAGTGTCCTGTGTTCATTCATCCGTGACTCCAGAAAGGGCTGGAGACACAGAGACCCTTAAAGACATCACAGGTAATGGCAACATGGCCAAGCTGCTCCCTGCCCTGCTGTTCTTTAGAGATAAGCTTGGCAACTTGACAACCGCTGACAGCTGACATTAAAGCAACAGTATGGCTGAAAGATGGTGGTGGGAGGTGGGATTAGGAAGAGATGAATATTCACAGGTATAAAAACAAAGGTTTGAATATTCTTCAGTTGTCTCTTTCTAAAGTAAAGCATTTACTGACAGTCAAGAGAAGTTTCTTGAACTTTTGAGACAACAAATATTTAACTCTAAAAAAACACATTCTATCATTATGACTCTTTAAGAAATATTTCCATCTTCCTTAGAAAAGAGATCATCAGCATGGCTGGGCAGGCATCCCATAAGAATGTCTTTGGTCTGTTATTGGAATGGGGTGCCCAGTTCCTTAAAGAAAGTTCGACGTCCCCAAGTCATGAGCTGAGAGGGACAAGAATCCATCCACCAGCATCTACTGGAATGACATCGAGCTCTTGTTATCTGCTCTGTAGAGTCAGAGAACTGATGGATACAAGTAGAATTGGAGGAAACCTTAGATATGATCTAGCTCAAATCTATTTTGAAGAAATTGAGCCCTAGATAGAGTAAGTGATGCGCAGTTAGAGGAAAAGCCAAAGCTGGAACCCCTAAGCTTTTCCTCCACTTCGATTCTCTCTGTACCATAGCCACCGCTGTGCTCACAGAGACTCTTCTGATTGCAAGGGTGCTCATCAGTGTTGCACTAGAAGCATGAATCATGCATAGGCATTGCACTGGCATGCAATGAACACTTGAGGCAAGTTATTTAACCATTGAGCCTGTTGGCACTCTACATTTCTATGTGACTAAGAGACCAATGGTGAAGGTGTGTGATAAGTAAACTTAAAAATGTACCGTAGCAGGATAATTTAGAATAGCATCCAAGGATAGGCTTACTCATAAGTGATGGGCAGGGCAGAGATCTTTCCTTTGTTAGAAAATGAGTCCATATGGCCATCTGATATTTGATTGAAGCAAATTCTGGGTTGAGTGGGCATGGAGTTAATATGGAATCAAAAAGATCAGAGAAGATCCAAGCTTCATAAAGGAGAGATGGCACCTTCTCTGAGATGGAGAGGAAGGAAAAGAAGGAGAGACAACATTTCTGAGAGTTGACTGTGTCAAGAAAGAAAGTGGGAGAATTGAATTGGCATCAACTCTCATCATAAAGAAAGATGATGGAGAGAGTGAAGCAGTTGGGCTTGGAGACTTGGAGAAATTGAAGTTATTTTTAAACATTTTCTACAGTGATGGATTAAGGAGTCAGAGAATGAGGAGTCTGACCTTTCATAATATTTAGTTGTTGGCAGAGAGTATCAGCCATTCATGTGACTCCAGGACTTTCTGCAGCTATCTCAGGAACTCCAGATCAGAGGGTGTGGCCAAGTTGAATGTTACTGAAGAAGGAATGGCAGAGAGACAAGGAGAACATTTTCTTGGGAAGAAATCTAATATAGTAGTAAGTAAGTTCCTGAACTAGCCCACCATGGGGTCCTGGTTTGGTAGAAAACTGGACTAGTGGACTTCTAAAGTGTCAGAGCATGAGAGGGCAGGATGACGGAGAAGAACCTCAGAGGTAGCTGAGTGTGAACAGAAGGATAGTGCATCTGTAGAAGGAGACTTCAGAGGACTGATCGAGGGGTAGAGGCGTCCCAAGTGATGCTGACAGTGTGGCCTTCATGTGACTAGACCACAATAAACTGAGACCACTGAAGACCCAAGAGGTGGGTACTCAGAGGGGTTATCCACACACGTGTAAAAATCTCTGCAGATGATGGGGTGAGGAGTGTGGACACCGGCTGAGCATGATGTGGCTGAAGGTTGGAGAACTTCTTCTGTGTACATAGCTGCAAATGAAGAAGTGATAAGTATCTGAACAAAAAAGAGTAAATGGGTGAGCAGACATAAGCAAGCACCGTGACAGAGAGGATATGATCAGAGGGAAAAAAGGTGTTGTGGCCAACTCTTTCCCTAAGTTTGTGAAAGGGTTTACCCTCTATGGGATTTCAAAAAGCAGGTGGCAACTGGCTGAAAGTCAGCTTTGGCTAATTCAAGATGGCAGGTGGAGTGGGAGGAAGAAAGAGTTGTGGCTTTATGGTATAAACCGTGCAATCGAAAGGGCCAAATTGGAGGGCCTCATAAAAGGGGAGACAGAGAAAGAAGGCTAGAGAAAGGTGGAGCTTTCTAGTAGCACAGTTGTTCAACGTTGGTGGACCCACCAGTCCCTCTGTGGGAGAATGATGTGTTTGTCTGCTTCTGAAAAGATTTCCAGATTTGGAAACCTATGTGGGCATTTCTCCTCTGCTCTATCAGGTTGCTGTGACAATGGGTCTGGCTTTGGTTTGAGAAAGAGTATTAGACAATGAGTTTTTATCACAGGAGTTCAGAAAGCAGAAGACAAGAAGTGGGGCAATTTGATGTCAGCAGAATTAATCTTTCTCTTAACTAAGTCCTGCATAGGCATGGCCTAGTTATGAGAAAGATTTCACATCTAAATTACTCCGAGGAGTTTCAGGAGGTTGTTTGCACAATGGTTTCCCCAAAGGTCTCATGTGGTTTCAACTCTAAAAGGGATGAGTGCTAATGTTCTTTCTGACTAGACTCCTCCTCAGTGGGAGGAGTGTGAGTAATATTCAGGCTATCTGTATCTAGTCTTAAATTGAGAGTGTTTTTAATGGGCATTTGTAAATGGGGAATGTGTCCCAATTCCAAGTGACATGCCCCACTTCTAGAATGACGACATGGGATCCATCTGGCCAGATTGCAGGAAAAGAAGACGGGAGTCTAAAGAGCATCCCAAACCAAGCTCTTCAGGTGACAGTGAAATGAGAAACGGCATCTACGATGACTACTCTTTATTTTCTACAATATTGTTAGGATCACTGATTCATCCAGTCTATGAATGTAGAGAAAAGAAACAAATCATCCTTTACAAACAGTGAAGAGACTCAATAGAGGAATGGTGTCTTTTCTTTATTAATGTGTTCCAAATCCCAGAGTAAGAATAGATGAGTTTTCCTTTATGTCTAATCATGATAAAAATGAGCAAACAATTAGATCCCCATATCAAACTCTAAATGAGCCAATAAACATAATATGTTTCCACATAGATGATAAAACCTTTGTTTTTATGCCAAGAAAGCATCTCTGTCTTCTAGTGTTCAAGTCACTAGCAGCGCCATGGTGGACTATTAATCCATTTATGTTGTCTTTTCTCATTAACCTCACTTCTCACTTCCTCCAGTATCATTTCCCACTGCATGCTCCATAAAAAAATCACAGGAATAATAATACATCTCTGCTTACTGTTTTTGGGAAGGGTAGTTAGGAGGGCATTATAGTGATTGCTAGTCAGTTAGGGTCTATTCTTCCCATTGATTACCTATTGCTAGGTAACTTTTTCCTGTAGAGTGCAGCTGATCATAAAACAAGCACACACATGTAGAACATGTTAATGATCACCACTGTTCTTCAGGAACGCAATCCATCTCTAAAGGTGATCAGTGGTGTTTTTTGAGATCCCTTTGTCATAAAAAAACATGAAGATGGATAAGACTAAGGGACAAATATTTTTCTGAACGGAGAAGTCGAAATGATATAGAATTGGTAAGGATGCCAACAGGAGCTTTCCTGTCTGCAAAATATGAAGATTTGAATCGCGATTCTGCAGTTTGCGTAGGAGACAAGAATGTGCAAGCTAAGGAGGGTATTCTGCTCACACAAATGGACATTTTCAAAACTTTCCACCATAAAAAATACCACAGAGATGCGTGAGGTATGAGTCATAAGAGTAGAACACCAGAAAACTTCCGGTTCATTTTTATTTTAGGTAGAACGGGTCACTCTCAGCATCACGTTGGTCTTTGGTATGCCTTACTCTATACATGAAACCATGGTCCTGTGTCTACTTGAGGCTTTGGCTCTCCTGGATAACCAAGCATGCTCTTGTGTGTCCCATCACTGTGTGTGTAAGACAATGATGTTTTATTTTCGGTGATGACAAATTATCCAACGTTTTTCTATGACCCTCTGGGGTAGATGTTCAGCCTTTTAGAAGAGAAATGGTTTAGCATTATTTCTTCAGGGGCTTTTAGCCTTATTTATTCTACTGTAAATTGCAATCCAAAAGCAAGTCATAATTTAACAAGAGATAGTGTTATATCTAAGATTTATATATAAATCCTAAGATTTAGAAAACTTCTCTTTTGTTGACCCTAACATTATAATTGGAGTCCTAGTGTGGTGTTGTGGGTCATGGTGCTGGACTGCAAGATCAGTTTGAACCACAAGGTTTGTGGTTCAATTTCACCAGCTGCTCCTTGGAAACCCTATACAGGGTCACTATGAGTCGGAACTGACTTGACAGCATTTAACAAGATTATATAGTTAATCCTTCTTTTAAATGCTATTGGCATATTATTATGTAGAAAATTCTTCCATGTCCCTCAAGATCATTGATTTGGGTCTGAGAAATGTTGAGGTTTTTTTTGTGGTATTATTTGCAGTATTTTTTATCTAATAGGATGATGCGGGGCATTTCTATGACTCACTATGTAATTCATGCTCCCTAACAACACTCCCTCCCAAAGATCTTTTAAAACTCTTATACTTTGGCTGAAGATTGCCACATACCTTGGGTTTCTTAGCAAATGCTCAGTCTTATTTAATACTTTTGTGTGATAATTGTTAAAGTACAGAGTCATTAACCTTCACATTAGATGCTCTAATGAGGGTTATGACACCAATGTTTTCAAGCAAATAGCTTTCCCTGTGCAAAGAATTCATCCACCAATCTGTTGTCAGGAAGCTTTCTGGAAGGAAAGGAAGAACGCAATTCTGAATCTAGCGATTTCTGTTTCAACTTATATAAGGAGAGTCAGTACTTGAGTAATAATTTAAGTATATTTTAGCAACATTCTTCAATTTTATGAGAAAAAATCTGTATCCTGTTTCCACAGTGAAAAGAAAGCAATTTTACTGGTACAAGGACAAAAATAATTGTAATTATGAAATGTCCATTATAAAGAACAGAAAAATAAATATCATAAATGTTGATGGGATATTTATATGGTGGTGTTGTTAAGTGCCATTGAGTTGGCTCCAACTTGTGGTGTCCCTGTATAGGGTTTCCAAGGAGTGGTTGGTGGGTTTGAACCACTGATCTTGTGATTCACAGTGCCACATGTCATTACAAAGATCATAACATAGATTCATATATGTTCACACAAAATCTCTTCCTGTTTCAAGCCATGCTTAAGCTATTCAACATATTTACTGGATGAACTTTGTTTCCTCTCATTTAAATTAATAGGGTTTTAAATGCTCTATTTGGATCTCTGAAGTATTTTTGCCTGTGGTTTTAGATTTCTCTTCCCTGCTCCTCAGTGCTTTTGTGAGCCCTATTCTCAGTAATGGCATGGGAGTTCCATGCTTATCATGATAGGGAGAAAAGAGGTCTTGGTTCACCATTTTTATGGTACCAGGGCTGATCCTCATTAAAGGTGGGTTAGATGCTCCTTGTCCCAATAAGGAATCTGTTTAGGACGTCATAAAAATACTGTTGGATAATAGTGTCATGACTGGATTCATATCGCCCTGTTTAACATTATTCTGCATTGTACGTTTGGATAGAGGCAATGGCAAAATCAAATGCACAGCATCGTGGGGATTGTGATCAATGCCACATATCAAAACGTGATGAATTATTTAGTGGAAAACTCATTTGCTTTGTAAACTTTCACCCAAAGCACAATAAATTTACAAAAAGAAGAAAATCAATTTGGTTTGTAAACATTCACCCAAATCACCATAAAGAGTTAAAAAAGAAAGAAAACCAATTTGCCCTGTAAGATTTCAACTAAATGTTCCTCTCTCTCACAAACCAAAGGAACAAAACATTGAGCTCAGTCCTAGACTTCCATCAGAGTGTCATGCAACGAAGCAAATTCTGAGAGGAGGAAATCAAACCACAACTCTCATCCAGGTGTTTTAAAGACAGAGGAAGCAGCAGCTGTTGCTTCACATGAGGTGACACATCACAAGAATCAGAATTATGTTTTGCAGCTGTGGAATTGTACTAAAAAAATCCCAAAACAAAAACCTCATATTCACTTAAGAAGTCTGGAGCAATGGCCATACTTTTGGAATCGTCTTTGGCATTTCCCTTGGAGGTATGGGAATGCAGAATTCCTAAAAACTGCATTCCAGTCCACTTAGTGGCACTCTCCAGAATAATTCCCCAAGATTTCTGGAGAATAGTGAACACGATGCTCTGAAATTTGACTGCAAAAAAGACACGTGGGAAACGATACCTCAGCGCTTCTTTGCTGCAAGGTCATTTCTACAGTTGCCTCTTACCCATTCAGAATGCAGACCTGAGAGAGAATGTCACATTTCTTAATCACTGTGTGTTCCATTTGTCCATATTTCGTGTTTCTTCTTGGTTTCCAAAGAAACACGTCAGAACACAAACAAAATGCATGTTGTCACTTGTTCTAACGCTTTCACATTTTTTTTTTTTTTTTTGCGTTTCTTTCTCTTAAAGCACAAGACTCTGCTGACATTATTTTCCTTATTGATGGATCAAACAACACCGGAAGTGCGCATTTCACAGTCATTCGAGACTTCCTTGTGAATCTCCTTGAGAGACTCTCAATTGGGACTCAGCAGATACAAGTGGGGGTGGTCCAGTATAGTGATGAGCCCAGAACCATGTTCTCCTTGAACACTTTCTCCACCAAGGCACAGGTTCTGGACGCAGTGAAGGTCCTCAGGTTCACCGGTGGGGAGTTGGCCAACATTGGCCTTGCCCTTGATTTTGTGGTGGAGAATCACTTCACCCAGGCAGGGGGCAGCCGAGTGAAGGAAGGGGTTCCTCAGGTGCTGGTCCTCATAAGTGCTGGACCTTCTAGTGATGAGTTCCATGAAGGGGTGATAGCCCTGAAGCAGGCTAGTGTGTTCTCATTCGGCCTTGGTGCCCAGGCTGCTTCCCGGGCAGAGCTCCAGCACATAGCTACCAGTGACAACTTGGTGTTTACTGTCCCGGAATTCCATAGTTTTGGGGACCTCCTGGAGCAATTACTGCCGTACATTGTTGGCGTGGCCCAAAGACATATTGTCTTGCAACCTCCAACCATTGTCACTGAAGGTATGTATCCTCTTCTCATCAAAGGGGAGGTTGGGTGGAGGGTGTTGTGTATATGTGAAATATGGCCGGCTCTAGAGTGATTCGCCTCAGGAGAACTTGTAAGTACCCGCAGTCTAGTCATCCTGTGCTGAGCTCCTAGTAAGATGTTTGTGATAACTGATGTGTTTGAAAGAGTAAAGGATCGGTGAGCAGGTGAGTGGGAAGAGCTCGCTAGAGTATGAGTGGGCAAGAAAGTGTCCCTTTTAGGCTAACTCAACACAAAACTCAACACAAAACTCTCTCTTTGACAGCAAACACCATTGTATTACCTACTTAGAGTCCAGTCACTCAAAAAGTAGATTTGAGGGGGGGTTGTTGGGTGGTAAGGATGGTTAGTGGGGTTAGTTGCTAACTGAAAGGTTGGCAGTTATAGACCACCCAAAGATACCTCAGAAGCGAGGATTGATCGATGGTCTACTGCTTCCAAAAAAGCAGTCATTGAAACCCGTATGGTGCATGTTTCCATTCGGTCATACATGACTGGAGTGGATTCTATAGCAAAAACAAAACAAAACAAAACAAAAAAAAATGTTTTTTTTTTTGATTTAACAATTCTGAGAAGATGAATCCAAGATCATGGTGTTGACCTGAAATGAGCCTGTTAGAGGTGCATTCAGGCATATACAGTGTCTCTCCAGAATCAGTGGTGGAGCACAAGCCGGGGCAATCGGGAGTCAAATGTTTTTGGAAGGTAAGAAATTACCAAGTATTCAGTTAGTGGAGTTTTTATGAACATTTTTTTTTTTTCTTTCTCTCTGTGCCTATCAAATTTAGGGAGGATTTGTTTTAGTGGCAAGATGATGACATACACTCAGATGGAGGGGCCTTTGTCAAAACAATGCAAAGGCGTGATTTTGGGAAAAAAAAAAAAGTCAAAAAAACAAACAGATTCACATGACCAACATGCATTTAACAAACATAGAAGTGGAAGGGGAGGTGCTGAGTTTTCAGAATTTAAATTTAAATTGGAGGATACTTGTGCTTAATGCTGTGGTAGTTACAAATATGTCAAATCCAGTTACACCAAAATATGTGAACTGTAGATTTCTTGGAGGGTCAGAGATTTTATTCCTGATGGTATTAAATATGCTGTTGGATGGGAAAAATCAGAGTGGATGCAGATTTAGATTTAGAAAATGCTCTTGCTAGTTCATGAAATCCCTCTGGTTGGGATCATTTTGACATTGATGTAATAGAAGGGGACTTGGCGTTCCATCTAAAGGACTTCTGTGAAGGGTAGACATGGGTGTCTTCATCATTCCCAGTTGACAGAAGAGGAGAGAACCGGAGCCTCAGTTGTTGATGGTTGTTCTCAAAACGACACACTTATGGGGAGGCAGCACTTGGTTTACAATCCAGGTTTTCTGCCTGATGGGAGTGAAACCTGTGAGCATGAGCTTTCTGCTTCTCAGAAGCAGGAGAGGATCTGTGGCTGTGTTGGGAGGTCTTCACAAAGCAAGCAGTGGAGAAGAGGGGAGGAGACACAGGCTCCTTTCCCTGATCCATTCCTCTCTGAGACACCAGTGTCTGCAGGCTGAATTGGTTCCATGGTCAAGGTCAACAGGACTTCACACAAAGAATTAATTACACAGTATCCCCTCAATTGTTTCCAGAAACACCTAACTCACTTCCCAGTGTAGCTAGCTACACATTGGGAGACTCTAACAAAATGAGTTCATGAATGCAAAACTTTGTCAGTCTGATCCTCACTATCCTTCCGGTGAGCACACAGTGGGGGCTCAATGAATACTTGTTGAATGAATACTGAGGTGGATATAAAAGACCCTGGTTGTCATGTGCAAACAATGACTCCAATTTTCCTGGGTATTTCAACACAGTTTCATAGTTCTTATTTACTAACTTTTGAACTAAATTCTACATATCTGAGACTACAAAGTACAATTTCCAGTAAAATAGTGATGTTTTTACCCATTTTGTAGATTGGAGTCATAAGGAGGCTTTCCTTTGAAATGGGGTTGTCGATAAAAGAAATAATTTTGTTTTTAGAAGGTACTTGTATGAAATGAGGAGAGAAACACTTGAAAGTCTTCATTAGAACATCTTTATCCACTCGTATATATGGAACACATCTCTGCCTGATAACACTTCATTAGTAGTTAATTGTGATGATTGTCTAGAAGTGAAGGCAATTATTACTGCATATCCATGCAAGGGTTATAAAGTTTAAACAGAACTAGCTCAAACCCCTCCCAATATTTAAAAAATAAGACCTTTATCATAATGACAATTGTAGGAAGATAGCTCAGGACTGTGACCTCTTCTTAAAAGCACACACTTAATTTTGAACATTGAAACTGCCCTGTGTACTGCTAATGTGGGAAGAAAAGCATATCTGAAGTGACCTTTTCACAGAGGATCTTTGATAATATTTATTTCAATCAGTAAGACCAACCCAGCATGCCTTACTTTTCATCTTATTTGGGTACCTATATTTTCCTCTCACTTGATGGGCCCCTAGCACTGACCACCACATCCTTCAGGTGAGCTGAGAGAGGGTTAGAACTTTGGGCAAATGTGAAGTGGAAATGGATAGGGGAGAATGATGGAGATGGGGTGTCTGGGACCAGCCACTCAGGGCTTTGATTTGCCTGAGATAGTTTCCAACATGGTGCCATTCCTGTGATGCTGGAAAATAGGGAAACAATCTGGTGAGACCCTACAATCTACTGTGGTTTCCCTGGGACTGTATACTTTTGGAAACCAAGAAATCACTTACAGTAAACATTGAGGAAGCTCCAAGGCTGTGGTCAGGGAGATCTGGCCTCTAGTCGTAAGTCTTGTGTTAACCAGGCATTTGATCCTGAGCAGGTCACACAACATCGCTTGGCTATGGGTTCTTGAATTTGTAACAAAGGGGTTAAAATAGATGAAGATGTTTTTGTTCCAGAAGAAGATTCCAACTCCTTGTGTTTAATGGGTAACTCACTGCCTTTATTTATTTCTAGCTCATTAGCATTTTACAAATGCCATCTTTAATCTTAGCAATTAATTTATAGTCAACAAGTGTTGAAGAGGTGTCTATATGTCTATGTGTATGCCAAAGTCTACAGGTCTGTCTGCATCTGTATCAGCTACCTAATGTTGCTGCAACAGGAAGACCCCAAATGGCTGGCTTTAAGGAGCAGACGTTTACTTTCTTACAGCTCAAGAGAGTACAAATCCTAATTCGGAATATGGATCTATGGGGCGGTTCTTCCTTGTTTATTTCAGTTTCTAGTAGCTGTGGCAACACTTGTCTGTCCAGGGCTTGTCCATATGTCTGTCTCTGTTGTCTGCATCGTTTGTCTTCTTCTCCCCGTGTGTCTCTGTGTCCATTTTTCTCTTTGCTTAACTCAGAAGTGATTCTATTTAGAATCAACCTTACTTGGGTAATTAACACAACAAGGAAAACCCTGTGTCCAAGAAAGATGCCATCCACAGGTATAGGGGGTAGGATTTCAATACATATTTAGGGACACCACTCAATCCACATTAATACCTATCCCTAGCTCCACATCTATATATCTATATCTATGCCTATGTCTATGTATCTACATTTGCATAACTTCTATCTCTATTTGGAGACCCCTAGAGGGAGAAGGGGAAGACAGAAAGGCATGTGTGGTGAGAACTCCACACGTCTATGCGTCTACTCGAAGGTTGAGGATTTGGTATTCACTGTGTAGGACACAACTTGCCAAAACACTTATCCTGGAAGTGGCTGTCACTGGACTCATCGTATTTCTGCATGCATCTGTATATTTTTTCTTCGAGAGTTTAGACCAATACAATTGACACTGTCACATCTCAGATGAATTGGAGTGTTATAAAATAAAATAATTGCCCCAATCATATGCTGAACCTTGTAGAGTGAATGACTCTTGAAGTCAGCATATTGACTTAATAAATTCCTTTAGCAAATGGATGGCACACCTTTCTGCCTTGGGTTTCAAGTTCTTCAAAGCTCCCTCGAGTTTCTGGGTAGGAGCTTTGGTGCAACCCATCCTTTGTTCCCATGACTCAGGAGGGTCCTATATGCACTGATACAGCATTTCTCCAGCTGGAGAACAGCTCACAGGCCACTTAAGGAGGTGACTTTATTGACATCTCTCCGCATGGTGACTTTCCTTTAAGTTATGACATAATTTAAGACCTCCACAAAGAATGGTACTTTAATGAACACACTACTGTGGCACTTGCTGGTTTTGAGGTTTATTTCCTTTGAATATATACACGTAGCCCAGGTTTTTCATTTTGATTTTTTTCAACTGGAAAACAGAACTTGAATGAATGGAGATGACTATTCTTGTTCTACTTTGACACTTGCCATTGTGTGTGATTTAAAATCAAGATCATGAAGTCAAGGACTCTCCAGTTGCTCCTTTGATTATTAAAACAATGGCTTCCTTTTGACCTCTCAAATCCAGGCTACAGATTTATGGTAGAAAAGAATTTACTTTCTTTTAAGTATCAGCATGCTAAAGTGATGGTTGTGGTTGTTGTTAAGTGCTGTTGAGTCAGTTCCAACCCATAGAGACCCTTTATGGGATTTCCAAGGAGTGGCTGGTGAGCTTGAACTGCCAACCTTATGGTTCAAACCAACTTTGCAGTCCAGTGCATTAACCCACAGTGCCACACCAGGACTGATGGTTACTAAAGCAAAATTTGTTTTTGTGCAAATTTTGTAAAAAGCACTAAGAATGGGCTGGCTAGGCGTGGACTCCAACCTGCTGTGTAGGGTGTAATGACAATTTACTACTACCTAGTGACTTCACATTGGTCAGAGTAATGGGAGCATCCCTTCAATGGAGTTCACTCTGTAGAAAGACATTGTTGAGTGTGATTGGGAAGATCCCCTTTCTCACTGTGTCTTGTTGCTGTCTGCTGTCACTGAGGTCAACAAGAGGGACACAGTCTTCCTAGTAGAGTAGAACATAGACACTCTTTTTCATTGTCTCCTGTTGCTACATGCTGTCACTGAAGCCAACAAGGCGAACACAGTCTTCTTGGTAGAGTAGAACATCATTGTTGAGCATGATGGGTAAGACCCTCCCTCCTCATTGTCTCATGGTACTGCTTGTTGTCACTGAAGTCAACAAGGTGGACACAGTCTTCCTGGTAGAGTAGAATGTCATTGTTGAGTGTGATGGGTAAGACCCTCCTCATTGTCTCATGGTACTGCTTGTTGTCACTGAAGTCAACAAGGGGGACACAGTCTTCCTGGTAGAGTAGAACATCATTGTTGAGCGTGATCAGTAAGAACCTCCTTCTCATTGTCTCATGTTGCTACCTGCAGTCACTGAAGTCAACAAGAGGGACATAGTCTTCCTCGTAGATGGCTCCTCTGCAATGGGACTGACCAACTTCAATGCAATCCGCGACTTCATTGTCAGGGTCGTCCAGAGGCTGGAGATTGGACAGGACCTTATCCAGGTGGCAGTGGTTCAGTACGCAGACACTGTAAGGCCTGAGTTTTATTTCAATAGCTACCCCAACAAAAAGGAAGTCATAACCGCTGTGCGGAAACTGAAGCCCATGGAGGGTCGGGCCCTGTACACGGGCTCCGCGCTGGACTTCGTCCGCAACAACCTGTTCACTAGTACAACTGGCTACCGGGCCACTGAGGGGGTGCCTAAGCTCCTAGTGCTGATCACAGGTGGTAAGTCCCTAGATGAGGTTAGCCAGCAGGCCCAGGAGCTGAAGGCCAACAACATCTTGTCCTTTGCCATCGGGAACAAGGCTGCCGATCCAGCTGAGTTGGAAGAGATCGCTTTCGACAAGTCCCTGGTGTTTGTCCCTGCTGAATTCCAGGCTGCCCCTTTGCATGGCATTCTGCCCAACTTGCTGTCGCCCCTCAGGACTCTCACTGGAACCAATGAAGGTACGGTGGGAGGGGAGAGCATCCGATGCAATAGGGTGGTCTTCAAGTGGAATCTTTGAGATTAAAGAAGAAAAAGAAAATAAGTTTTATTTGTATTTGCTAACAAACAACTGATACAGGCACATGTTGTTAGATGATAAACACAAAACAATCAACAGGTTATGTTTCAGGTTCCCTGAGTTGGGAGTTGGATGACTTACCATGTGCTCCAGGAAGAATGATATGACTTAGGCTATAGGGCCTGGGGCCACCTACTATTGAAGCATGGGACTGAAGTAGTCACTTTAGCTCCTGTCCCTGGCCAGTCCCCACCATTGTTTTATTTCTTTGGTGACTCCTGGTCACCTTCCTTCTCTGTACCACCAAGATTTAACCTGCCCCCCTTTCCTGTCCTGACTCTACTTCTAAGTGGTTAAACCACCTAGGGTAGGACTGGACGTCCTCTTGGAAGCTTCTCCTCTCATCAAGAGATTTCATTCTATAAGAAAGCATACTGAATGAATGGGTGTGAAGACCACAACTTAGTGGTTTTCAAACCCCTCATGTGATAGGCTTATTAGGAAATGTTTTTAAGACAAATAAAGGTCTCTGGGCTTGTGAATTGAAGATGTAAAATTCACTGTCCTTAATAAAGATGACTATCGTAGAAGCAAACCTTTTCACCTCACAAGCTCCCGTAGGATTTTGTTTGAGCATGAGCTGTTCTGCATGGTTGCATGCTTTCTCTTGAGACTTTCTGGACTTTCTACAACATCACTCTAATTTTTCCCTCTTCTTTCAAACACCTAACACTCACCGTTGTAGCTAAAGTTCAACTTGATAGAACATAAGATCCAGTTAGTTATGAGGTCTAAATATTTAAGGAGACATCAAGAAAGAAATGGGTAATACTTTTTTGTTTAAGGGCAAATGCTAAGTGTGTTGGGAGAAGCTCACTAATCTGAGGATTCTACTTCCCTTGTGGATGATCTCAGCCAGAGAGAGCCAACAATTTCTTTTATTATAATCACACCCTGGGTAATTTCTATGGGTGCCCTGTTTGGTTATAATGCTGTGACTCCTGATAGGGCAAGAATACCATTAGAGAATGACAAATGGGACTTCCTAGGAATACTTTAAGGTGAGAAGAGTCTTTTAAAATTTATTTTATCCTTAATGGGAGACTTGGGAACAACCTCTGAGTCCCTGGTTGGTGCAAAGGGTTATTACTGTACTTGGCTGCTAACTGAAAGGTTGGGAGTTCGAGTCAACCCAGAGGCACCTTGGGAGAAAGACCTAATGATTTAATTTACTTCCAAAAAATTAGCACTGAAAACCCTACTTAGAACAAACAGTTCTACTCTGACACATATGGGGGTTGCCAGGAACTAGAATCAACTTGAGGCAGTTGGTTTTTTGGTTTGGGGTAAATAGCTTTAGGTAGGGTGCTGGGTCCAGTTGTGAGCATTCCCACCTGGCAGTGACCATGGTCACACTCATGAGCACCCTGGTAGAAACCATTTCTAGAGGAGGGAACGCTCTGCTCCAAGGGATGCCAATCATTTTGGTTGGCTACAAAAAACTTGAACTTCGGCGCAGCCAACTTGGCCACCAACACGCCTCACCCACACCAGCCACCACTGGAGGAAAATATGCAGCCGCCTGTCATATTTCACGAGAAGGACATGCTTTGCCACCCAGCCGGTTGTCTTGTGTTCTCTGTGTTGGCATGTGTGCACGTGTTGTGCGCACACATGATGAGACCCTCTGTGGTCACGTGTGTCTCACCCTGTTTTCTGTGCTCCACTGCAGTTCGCGTAAACAAAAGAGATATCATCTTTCTTTTGGATGGATCGCTCAACGTTGGAAAAGCCAATTTCCCTTATGTGCGTGACTTTGTAGCCAACCTAGTTCACAGCCTTGACGTGGGACAGGACAATATTCGCGTTGGTTTAGTGCAATTTAGTGACACCCCCGTAACGGAGTTCTCCCTAGACACATACCAGACCAAGTCAGATGTGCTGGCCCGACTGAGGCAGCTGCAGTTCAAGGGGGGCTCGGGCCTGCGCACAGGTTCGGCCCTGAGCTTTGTCCATGCCAACCACTTCAGTGAAGCTGGCGGCAGCCGGATTCGGGAACACGTCCCCCAGCTCCTGGTCCTGCTCACGGCTGGCCAGTCCGAGGATGCCTATTTACAAGCTGCCAATGCGCTTGCGCGCGACGGTGTGCTGACCTTTTGCGTGGGCGCTAGCCAGGCGAATAAGGCCGAGCTTGAGCACATTGCTTTTAACCCCAGCCTGGTGTATCTCATGGATGATTTCAGCTCCCTGCCTGCTCTGCCTCAGCAGCTGATTCAGCCCCTCACCACCTATGTTAGCGGTGGTGTGGAGGAAGTGTCCCTCGGCCAGCCAGGTAAACCCACCTCATTGCGCGCGCACACTCCCTCTCCCTCCTCGCCCTGGTGACCTCCGCGGAACCCAAGAGTGTTGTAAATACTTTGAATGGGGGTGAGAAATACTGTACCAGCAAGGTGACATTCTCCATCTTTGGATCCCTGACTTTAGAGCACTCTTCCGGGTGTTCATTGCCAGTACGGCACATGCAGCTGCTAGACTGCTCTGTGGCCTCACAGTAAACACAGAAACACTGGTTGATTGACTTTTTTCCTTCCAAAGCCCTGTGAAGATTCTGGAGTTCAAATCCACATGAATATGATGGAAATGAGAAAGAGAGAGTTTCCCTTTCATGCCTGAGTATACATTGGGGCCATTTATTTATATGGAGTCCTGGTGTGGCGCTGTGGGTTAACGCACCAGACTGCAAAGCCGTTTGAACTGCGAGATCGGCAGTTCAAGCTCACCAGCTGCTTCTCGGAAACCCTAGACAGAGTCGCTATGGGTCGGAATCGACTCGACTGTACTTAACAAGTTCCACTTTATCTAGAGAATGATTTGGTATAAGCCCAACGGAGGCTGTACCTTGATGCCATAGTAAACGGGTTTCCTAAAGAACCCCAGATGGTTTTATTCTTTCAAAATTAACAGGGCAGAGAGACATGAAGCTTGGGTCTAGCAACCCGATGTCACACTGCTGAGTAGCAGATTGAGCTGACTGAGACCTAACCACAGAGCTGCAAGAACCCTTGGAGATAACAGTAGATTGCGCTGGGGGGCCATCGCGTACACTTTCTGTCCCCTGGTTTCACCCCCAGAGCGCTAAGCACAGAGAGGACTAGCCACAGAGCTGTGGGGGGCACTATTTGGGGTTATAATCTATAAAGTCTGGTGGACTAGTAACCTCAAGGTTGGCAGTTCAAACCCACCAGTCACTCTTAGAAACCCTATACAGGGTTGCTGTGTGTCAAGTCACATTTGATGGCAAGGTAATCCAATTAGAGCAGAAACATGACCAGCTACGGTTGGATGCTTAACCCATGTCGTTTTTCATCACTAGAGTTGTTGTTGTCAAGTGCCATCGAGTAGCTTCTGACCCATGACTACCCTGTGTAGGATTTCCAAGGAGCAGCTGGAGAGTTTGAACTGCCAACCTTGTGGTTCAAGCCGATTTTGCTGTCCAGCACATTAACCCACAGCGCCACACCAGGACTCATACCACTAGAGAGGAGGTCAAAAGTTTTGCTTAAGTACAACGAAGGCCACATTTTCAGTAGTTTTATGTGTAACAGTTAAAAATGCAGCCTGCTCTCCTAGTGGTATTGCCAGCTAGTATGAGAACAGAGCCGTGTGGTTTGCCTTCATTGGCTCAGTTTGTTGGAGAAATTCAGTACCAGATTAGACAGACTAATCTTGGCCTCTTACTGCTTTGAGATAGGACCTTCAGATGACAGGGCGTGGCTCTCTCTTCTCTTGCTGGTACAGTGGTCACTGGATGAATTTTTTAAAACACCCCTTATTAGATGCTGGTGATGCTGGGCTGACGTCCACTTGGCGCCTGCTCCTCTCTCTCTCCCTCACTGTGTCCTCACCCACTTTTGTTGTAGAGAGGAAGCAGCGAGACATCCTGTTTCTCTTTGACGGTTCAGCCAATCTTGTGGGCCAGTTCCCAGCTGTCCGAGATTTCCTCCATAAAGTCATTGATGAACTTGACGTGAAACCTGATGGGACCCGGGTGGCGGTGGCTCAATACAGCGACGACGTAAAGGTGGAGTCCAGCTTCAGTGACCACCAGAATAAGCCTGAGATCTTGAACCTTGTGAAGAGGATGAAGATCAAGACTGGCAAAGCTCTCAACTTGGGCTATGCCCTGGACTATGCACAGCGACATATCTTTGTGAAATCTGCCGGGAGTCGGATCGAGGATGGAGTGGTTCAGTTCCTGGTGCTCTTGGTGGCAGGACGGTCATCTGACAGCCTGGACAGGTCCGCCAGTGATCTGAAACAGAGCAGCGTGGTACCTTTCATTTTACAAGCCAAGAACGCAGACCCTGCGGAGCTGGAGCAGATTGTACCATCCCCTGCCTTCATCCTGGCGGCCGAGTCGCTCCCCAAAATTGGAGAGCTCCAACCCCAGATTGTGAACCTTCTAAAGACAGTGCAAAACGGGGCATCAGCACCAGGTATGGCATAGGCATAGACATTCTGACTGCTTTCACAACGCTGTTCTCCTCTGCATGAGCGGGAAATTGAATAAGTGGATTCTATAGGAGCAATGGCACGATAGATTAAGCGTTGTTTGCTTTCCTGTACTCTCTGGTGATCTGTTTCCGTAAAGATCACAGCCAAGGAGACCCCTTGGAGTAGTCTACTCTGTAAGCTACGAGGTCACCGTGGTTCAGAATTGACACAATCACAATGTTGTAGTTGTTGCTTTGAACAAATGTCATTATTTTTAACTCTTGCTGATCCTTAGTGCAAAACAGAAGAAATAGGGTGGTTATTTTATAACATGGCACACTATAAAGACTTAGGTACATTGGTATTTAAAAAAAAAATCCTCCTTTTTAAAGTGAACCTTTTATTACCAGGACCTGGGTCAGCCTTGCTGTCTCAGAATGGACCAATCACATGGGCTGCTGAGCATGCTCACTCTTGCTTTGTTCTGGACTGGATCTTTCCCACTCATTCACTCAAAACTCCAGTCTCCCACCTATGGGATGACCGTGGCTCTGCCATCCAGTATGTCTCCCCGTCAAAAAATAACAAAAACATTTTTTTTTTTTTCTTGAGGCACTTTTGAAGGTTTATAACACAAATTTATTATTTACAGTTTGGGAGGACAGAGGTCCAACATGTCTCACTGGGCTAAAATCGAGGTGTCCACAGTCTGTGTACTTTCTGAACACTACAGGGGATCAACCATTTCCTTGCCTTCTCGAGGTCACTTGCAGTCCTTGGCTTGTGGCCTCTTCCTCCAGCCTCACACCTTTCTGACTTCTGCTTGCACCTTGCCACTTTCATGGACTCTGACCCCTCTGCCTTCCTCTTACAAAGATCCTGTGATGACACTTGGTCCACTCAGGTAGTCCAGGACTCAGGACACTCTCCCATGTCCTCTAAAGATCCGTCACTAATTGCATCACTGATTGCACAGCCTCGCTTTGACCCTGTCATTGGACATTTCACCAGCTCTGGGGTCATTATTCAGCCCACTACATTTGCTATGACGTTGTCTTTCTTCTGTCCTGTGGGAGTCACCCGGGTCTTTGTCTCAGTTTCAGCTGAAAAGGACGTGGTCTTCCTGCTCGATGGCTCTGACAGCGTCAGGAATGGCTTCTCCCTGCTGAAAGAGTTTGTCCAGAGACTGGTGGAGAGCCTAGACGTGGGCCAGGACCGGGTTCGTGTGGCCGTGGTGCAGTACAGCGACAGGACCAGGCCTGAGTTCTACCTGAATTCATACACGGACCAGCAGGGTGTCATCAATGCCATCCGCAGGCTGACCCTGCTCGGTGGGCGGGCTCCCAATACCGGGGCTGCCCTGGATTTTGTCCTCAGGAATATCCTCGTTAGCTCTGTGGGCAGTAGGATCGCAGAAGGCGTCCCCCAGCTTTTGATAGTCCTCACAGCTGACAAGTCTGGGGATGATGTGCAGGGTCCTTCGGTGGTTCTCAAGAGGGGAGGGGCAGTGCCCATTGGCATCGGCATAGGGAATGCTGACATCTCAGAGATGCAGACCATCTCCTTCATCCCGGACTTTGCAGTGACCATCCCCACCTTCCGGAATCTGGGGACTGTCCACCAGGTCATCTCTGAAAGAGTGACCCAGCTCAATCGTGAGGAGCTGAAGAGGCTGCAAGCCATCCTTCCCCCAACAAGTCCAGGTAAGGATGCAACACTTTGTTTCTTTGGTCCTAGTTATCATCTGAGTCTACTTGTTTGGTTGGTGGGTTTTAAAGGGTTCTCAATTTTGTTGTCTCTGCCCAAGCATAGAAAAATTAGGAGCCATGTGTCTAGGAAACAGAGATTACAACAGTGACCTCAAATAACAGTGGTGTGGGATTGGTCAACTTGAGGGCATCAAACAACAAAGTCTTCGTTGGTTTATTGGAGCAAGGTTAAGATTTGTTTGCTTAGCCAAAGTAAAATTTCGAAGGGGAACATACAGTGTTTTTGTTGCATGACATTGATTCAGTTCTGACTCAGCAATCCTGTATAGGTTTCCAAGAGTGGCTTATGGGTTTGAGCTGCCAACCTTTCAGTTAGTAGTACAGTACTTACTATATACATTGTCACACCAGAACTAAAGGGGAACATAAACTTGATTCATAATTCTGACTTCCTAACTCTACATAAGACTCCTGGTGTGGCACTGTAGGATCAGCACTGGACTGGGAACCACAAGGTCGGCAGTTCAAACCCACCAGCTTCTCTCTGGAAATCCTATACAGGGTCACTATGAGTCAGAACTGACTCAACAGCACTTAACAACAACAACTGTACATAAAGTGTTGTATACAGATGTCAGAAGGGAGAGTTCATACCATACAGATTCCAATTTCCCCCTGGTAGATCTAGCCATCAGCCTCTGTAAGCAGGAATGGAGTCTGACCATTGGCTTATTTCCAGGGGATCCCTCTGCTTTCACTCCATCAACAGGCACTTTACATAGAGTAGTTGCTATTACGACCCCTTGCCTGTCACACATGCTCAACGTGTATGTGGCCCATGAATGCTCAGAATTTTGTGCCAATGAAGATGAAATCCATGATATGTTTGATTCACAGGTTTTGGCAGCAAGAAAGATGTGGTCTTCCTCATCGATGGGTCCCAAGGGGCTGAACCTGAATTTCGGTACATCCGCACACTCATCGAAAACCTGGTTGGTTACCTGGATGTGGGCTTTGACACCACCCGGGTTGCAGTTATCCAGTTCAGCGAGGACCCCAAGGTGGAATTTCTGCTGAATGCCCACTCCAGCAAGGATGAGTTGCAGAATGCCGTGAGGAGGCTGAGGCCTAAGGGAGGCAGGCAGATCAACATTGGGGGGGCCCTGGAATACGTGGCAAAGAACATCTTCAAGAGGCCGCTGGGAAGCCGCATTGAAGAGGGTGTCCCACAGTTCTTGGTGCTCATCTCATCCAGGAAGTCTGACGATGAGGTAGATGACTCGGCCGCAGAGATCAAACAGTTTGGGGTGGCGCCTTTGACGATCGCCAGGCATGCCGACCAGGAGGAGCTGGTTAAGATCTCTCTTAGCCCCGAGTATGTGTTCTCTGTGAACACCTTCAGGGAGCTGCCCAGCCTGGAGCAGAAGCTGCTGACTCCCATCACCACTCTAACCTCGGAGCAAATTCAACGCATCCTGGCCAGTACACGTTATCCTTCCCCAGGTGAGATTTGCTCGTTTCTCTGAGTGCTTCTGATAGAAGAAGTATCAGTTTCTATCATGACTGATTGTAATGATCACAATTTTTCATGTGATAAAACAGGTAGAAGTTTTGTAACCAAAATGGGAGAGTAGTTAATCTTACAGTCCAGGAACAGAGGACCCTAGGACCATCAAGGGGGAACAGCATGAGCAGAATGTGGGACCTTATCCAGAGAAACAGCAACACCAGAGATGGAGGCAGAGATGAGGACATGGAGAAATAGAGCAGCTGACAACTCAAGACTCACAGAAAGAGAAAGGCTGTGTGCTGGTGGCCAGGAGGCAGGGTTGAAGAATGCACACTTTGATTGTCTAAATGATTATATATTCCTCAGTGTTTTTGTGTACATTCAAAAAACAACAACAACAAAAAACAGAGGGAATAGAAGCAAATACTATGAAATGATGATGTATGGAGGGGATTGTCATCATTGCAATGAAGCAAATACAATAAGATGAGCATAAAACCAATGTTCCCCCATGTAAACTATCAATCAATTCACAATAAAATCTTTTTTAAAAAAAAAAAGAAAGAAAGAACAGTTTCAAGGACTATGGTAACCATGATAAACTAAATTAAGATAAAAGGATCATTAGGTGATGCTCTTTGCCCTTTATGTGGTCAACACCCTCCTGCCAAAACTATTAGGGCATACCAGTGGTTGAACAGGTTGGGATGAAGAAGATAAGAGAACGTTAGAAAGGACTGAAAATAGGCTTGGAGCTTGTCGAAGGTGATTTGGGGGGAGGGTTTAAGGAATTGGAGGTTGTCAAGAGCAAGAGACAATTCTATGATCTGTTATCTTATGAAACAGATGTGTTGTTGTTAAGCGCCGTAGAGTCAGTTCTGACCTATAGCAACCCTGTATAGAGTGTCTGAGGAGTGGCTGAAACCCACTAGTGAATTAGCCCGCAGTTCCACACCAGTACTCCTTATCTAGACGGAGGGAAGTGTAGAGCAAGGGTCAAGCTCTGACTGTTCTATGTGCTAGAGGTAGGGGTGGTGTGTAGTTATTTTTGTGGTTTGGACAATGCTCTTTCGGTCTGTGTTCAGACAGGATTGTAGAGTGGTCTAGTTTGTGTCTTGGTGCATCATGGTCATATCTGATGTTGATGTGATGGAGTTTAGATTAAGAAGGAGAGTCCTGATGTCTGGTTGGATGTACCAGGCCCACTCTGTGATGTCCAAGGCTGCTTTTCTCATTCTCAGTGACATGGCCAGCTGGGCTGCATTTTTCCTGTAAATAATTCACTGATTTAGGAGGCAAAAGACAGGCTGGAACTTGTCGAGTAGCAGCGTAAGAGTAGTCCCATAAAACGGTGTCCAAGAAGTACCTCGAATCCTAAATTTTTCTAGGACTTTAGGATTAATTGTGTAGTCAAAAATTGATTCAGGTAATGAAAATGGGGGAAATGATAAAGAAAAAATAAAAAAAAACTTTGTATGAACACTATTAATAAGTGACCGTGAAGGAATTTTGTGAAGTGGACATCTGGGACGATTTCCTCGGCCTTGGTGTGTGTACATTGTACTCTGAGGACCCTGCTCTGATGGGTTGGGGCAGGGTGGTAGTGACAGCTGGACAGATGTCATTGCAGGTCAGGTCAGAAGCTGGACAGTCAGGTGTAACCAGTCAAGTGATGGTGGTAGTTATGTGCCGTGGAGTTGGTTCTGACTCATAACGACCCTGTACAGGGTTTCTAAGGCTGTAAATCTTTACGGGAGCAGAAAGCCTCATCTTTCTCCCACGAAACAGCTGGTAGTTTCAAACTGATGACCTTGGGGCTCGCAGCCCGATTCGTAACCACTACGCTCCCAGAGTCTTAGACAAATCACTTAGATTTGCCTCTCTCTGTTTTGTGTAGAACAAAGATGTTGGTGCAAAGGGCCTTAATCTTTTCATGTAGTAACTGCTCATGGTTCTGTAGATCATTGTAATATGGGATTTGCTTCTAAATACTGTTTAATTGTTCAAAATTAGCAGTAACTCAGACCACAAGTCAAAATTAAAATAGCATGAACTGAGAAAGAGAAAGTTCTGGAGATCTTAAACTATTTCAGAACATGGAAATTGTGTTGGTGAAAAAGCCCTAATTTTTAATGATTAATTTTTTAAATACCAAGAGATAAATAATACATGCGTGTTGTTATTCTTATTAAGTGCCTTGGAGTCGGTTCTGACTCAGCCACCAGGAGCAGCTGGTAGGTTTGAACCTCCAACCTCTTCATTTAAATCGAGCTTTGGGTCCAGTGTTTATCCTGCAGTGCCACGTATCAAGACATAAGTTTAATGTTTATGGATGTTGTGGTGCAGTATACTGCAGTGTTCTGAAAATAACGCCATGGGCAGAAGCGAAGCCAAATGATGTCTAGTCGTGTACTGAACTTTCCTCTTTTACTTTCTCTTCTCTTCTCAGCTGTTGAGAGTGATGCGGCAGACATTGTCTTTCTAATTGATAGTTCTGAAGGTGTGAAGAGTGATGGCTTAGCACACATTAGAGATTTTGTTGGCAGGATTGTTCGAAGACTCAACATTGGCCCCAGTAAAGTGAGAATTGGGCTGGTGCAGTTCAGCAATGACGTCTTCCCTGAATTCTACTTGAAGACGCATAAATCCCAGGCATCAGTGCTCGATGCTGTGCGCCGCCTGAGGTTCCGAGGGGGTTCTCCGCTGAACACTGGCAAAGCCCTGGAATTTGTGGCCAGAAATCTCTTTGTGAAGTCCGCTGGAAGCAGGATAGAAGATGGAGTGCCCCAACACCTTGTCCTGTTTCTTGGTGGAAAATCCCAAGACGATGTCTCCAGGTTTTCACAGGTGATCAGCTCCTCAGGAATTGTGACCTTAGGAGTGGGAGTCCCCAACATTGACAGAACAGAGTTGCAGACCATCACCAAAGACCCCAGAATGATCTTCACCGTGCGAGAATTCAGAGAGCTTCCCAACATAGAATCCCGAATCATAAATTCATTTGGACCCTCTGGGGCCACCCCTGAACCTCCGGGTGTGGATGTACCTGCCCCCTCACCACCAGGTATGAGCTCTGTGGCTTGTGATAACAGAATGTCACTATCCAGTGTTCAGGAAAATTGAAATGATGATTTTTCAATGAAATATTCATTAAAGTAAATTAAAATGTAGATCAGAGATTAATTCAATGGACACTTGAATTTAGATCATAAATGGAAATAGTTACCCTTCATTTTAATATTTGTCTTCTCTCGGAGTTGTTTCTGCAAATATTGGAAATATAATCCAGTTGGAATTGTAGAAGGAAATATACCCCACAAATGGCTGGTCACTGATTCTCTTATCATTCCTGAGGTTAATTACTGCCTTACTGAAAAGCTCTAT
Organism: Chrysochloris asiatica; assembly: GCF_000296735.1. Lineage (NCBI taxonomy): Eukaryota > Metazoa > Chordata > Mammalia > Afrosoricida > Chrysochloridae > Chrysochloris > Chrysochloris asiatica. The sequence goes on along the minus strand of NW_006408614.1, from coordinate 9,671,757 downwards.
AGAGGTGCATTGAGGGTTAATTACAGACTCACCGTAGTTTAGGATTGGATGGAATCTTTGAAGTCATCACCTTATACCATGTTGAGCATGACCTTGTGGTTATCCCATGCCCAATGGTAGGACACCCACTGTGGATGGGTAGCCATCCTTCTTGGTCAGGTCTGATCATCAGGAAGGAGCTCCCCTGGTGGCAAGTCCACCGAAGTCTCTACTTCACATTCCTGGTTGTAACTTTTGAGGCTGCCAAGAGCAAATGGAATTCCTCCTCAATTCCACATCTCTTGACAGTCGTCTAGTTGATGGCCTTTCAACATCCAAAACACATGACCAGGTCTGGTTTCTCAGGGAGAAGCTGCACTCTGGTTTCCTGTTTAGCCTTTTCAACCACCTCACTCCATAGCAGTTTTGACCTCTCTCTCTCCACCTCCTGATCTACCCTTCTCTCGGTGCCAACTTCAATTACATGATAATTGGGAAATTAGTCCCCAAGGCCATTCATTTCTAGAAAGTTTTCAACATGATGACACTCATTCCTCCAAAGATTCTCTGGGAATTTCCCACATGCTTTGTTCCAGCCCTTTCACATCCTGCCTTTAGCACCTCTCCTCTTGCTCTGGTTGGAAACCACCATTTATATATGGCCAGAAGGGAAGAGCATAATGATATTCCCTGAAACACTCGAGATCATGAACCATTGACTTTCTGGAGGACTGCCACTCTGTCTGGAATAACTGGACTCATTGCCACTGAGTTCTCATGTCTCCTTCCCTTTTTGTTCAGATGAATTAGCATTTACTGTTTTAGTTATCTAGTGTTGTTATGACAGAAATACCAACAAGTGGGCGTCTTGAGGGAAAGGAACTTTATTTTCTCATGGTTTAGGAAGGTAGAAGTACAAATACAGAGTGCTAGCTCTCGGGGAAGGTCTTTGTTTCCTTTCAACATCTGTGCACCCAGTGTCCCTTGAAGGTCTCCATGTATCTTGTCATTGATCTTCTCCTGGGTCTAGGAGGTTCTCAGCACAGGGACCTTGGGTCCAAAAGACAGATGCCACTTCCAACAATTCTTTCTTGGGGGTAGTCCAGTTCTTCCTTCCCTGTTTGCTTCTCTTTTTAGCTTTTGTAAGATTAAAGGTGATGCAGGTCATACCTGCACCAGGGCTGTGGTCTTTCACTATACTTCTTCACTCTGTATGCTGAGCAAATAATCCAAGAAGCTGGATTATATGAAGAAAAACATGGCATCAGGATCGAAGGAAGACTCAGTAACAACCTGTGATATTCAGATGACACAACCTAGCTTCTGAAAGCAAAGAGGACTTAAAATACTTACTGATGACGATCAAAGACTATAGCCTTGAGTATGAGTTGCATCTCAATGTAAAGAAAACCAAAATCCTCACCACTGGATCAGTAAACAACATCTTTATCAAAAGAGAAATGATTGAAGTTGTCAAAGACTTCATTTTACTCAGATCAACCATCAACACTCACAGAAGCAGCAGTCAAGACATCAAATGATGTATTGCATGGGGCAAATCAGCCACTACACAAGGCCTTTTAAAAGTATTGAAGATGTCATTTGAGGGACTAAGGTGTACCTGACCCAAGCCATAGTATTTTCAATAACCTTATATGCATGCAAAAGTTGGGACAGTGAATAAGGAAGACAGGAGAATAATTGATGTATTTTAGTTATGGTGTTGGAGGAGAATATGAAAAGTACCACGAACTGCCAAGAGAACAAACAAATCTTTGTTGGAAGAAGTACAGCTAGAGTGCTCCGTGGAAGCCAGGATGGCCAAACTTTGTCTTTCATACTTCAGACATATTGTCAGTAGGGACCAGTCCTTAGAGAAGGATATCATGTTTGGTAAAGTGGAGGGTCAGAGAAAAAGATGAAGACCCCCAACGAAATGGATTGGCAAAGTGGCAGCAGTGATGGATTCAGATGTAGCAATGATTGTGAGGTTGGCCCAGGACCGGGCAGTGTTTCATTCTATTGTGCATAGGGTCTCTGTGAGTCGATACCGACTCAATGGCACCTAACAATAACAGGTCATACCTGAGGGAAACTACCCTTACATCAGATCATGGCTGTGACCTAATAAGGGTGTTGTATCCCACCCAAATCCCCGTACAGCTGGTTGTCTATTTACATCAGATCACATCAGGAGGAATGATTACATCATTGCATACCTGCCAAATTGCATCAGTACATAACTACCAAACCACTAAGAATTATGCCTAGCCAAGTTTACACATATTTTTGGGAACACAATTCAATTCAATCCATCACATCTACATTCTTGGCTTTAACATAGTATTTTGGGCACAGGTTAACCTTCCGTTCATTCTCATTAGGGCATGAGGTAGCTGACTTCAAAGGTTTTGACCCATATAAAAAGCTGATTAATGATTCTTTGATTAACCTTCAGTGCACCTTTATAGAGCTTTTCAATAATGGATGTGGATTCAAGTATTAGAAATAACATAGGATAGAATTAAGGTTTTCATGCCAGTAACTTGTTAAGAATGCCGAATGCCTCATTTTTTTTTTTTTTTAATTTTATTTCACCTCTTGTGTATTCATGTTCTGATATGGAAACCACATTTCTATTTTGATCGTGTTTAGAGAAAAAGAAAGCAGACATCGTATTCTTGTTGGACGGTTCCATCAATTTCCGGAGAGACAGTTTCCAGGAAGTGCTCCGTTTTGTGTCTGAAATTGTGGACACAGTTTATGAAATGGGTGACTCCATCCAGGTGGGGCTGGTCCAGTACAATTCTGACCCCACAGATGAGTTCTATCTGAAGGACTTTTCCACCAAGAAGCAGATTATCGATGCCATCAACAAAGTGGTCTATAAAGGGGGGCGGCATGCCAATACCAAGGTGGGCATCGAGCACCTGCGGTTGAACCACTTCGTGCCTGATGCAGGCAGTCGCCTGGATCAGAGGGTCCCACAGATTGCATTTGTGATCACGGGAGGGAAGTCAGTGGAGGATGCTCAGGAAGCTAGCCTGGCACTCACCCAGAGTGGCGTCAAGGTGTTTGCGGTGGGCGTGAGGAACATTGACACAGAGGAGGTTGGGAAGATAGCATCCAACAGTGCCACCGCCTTCCGAGTAGGGAATGTGCAGGAACTGTCAGAGCTGAGCGAGCAAGTTCTGGAAACCTTGCATGATGCGATGCATGAAACCTTATGTCCTGGTGTGACTGATGTCTCCAAAGGTAGGTCCTCTTACATACCTTCAAAACTTGAGTCCAAATGTTTATTCATTTTTTGGTGACAGATATTCAACCAAGGATACATCATTTCAAGAAATACTGAATGTACAATTCAGTGACATTGTTTATATTCTTCAAGCTGGGCAAGGATTCTTGCTGTCTTTTTAGCCGATTTACTTCATCATCATGCACATAGATGCTCTGATCTTGCTCCTCTAAACTTTCAAGTTGTTCTTGCCAATTTGAGCCCATGTAGAGAAATCTTGGAAGAGTTCAAAGGTTAGAGCAGATATACTCTACTAAACATGCTGAGCGGCTGGATGGTTCAAAGCAGACTTCCGGGGAAACGTTTGGTTTCAGATATAAGGTTTGAAAGTGATCTCAGGGCATTCATTTAGGGTGTATGTCTAGCCTTTGTGGCACTTTCATATTTGTAAGGCATTTAATTATTCTTGTTTTTGTTATTAAGTGCTGTTGAGTCAGATCTGGCTCATAGTGACCCAATATAGCGACTGGTGAGTTTGAACCACTGACCTGTGGTTCAAGCCAACTTTGTGGTCCTGTGCTTATCCTACAGTGCCACATCAAGGTTATTATATCCAATGGATTCCATAAAAAATTGGTTGCTTCAGACATTTGCTCATATCGAGACCTAAGTTGGTTGATACTAGTGGTCACCCAGACACCATTGTAGTACATTCTTCCAGTTAATAATGGAAGTCTATCTTTTCTTATCCTTACAAGATTTACTCTTCTTATCCTATTCTTTAATCCCAGAAATGATTTAGACTTCTCGACCCCTACTTCCATTTATAAGTTTATTAGATTAATTGCTTGAGATCAGAGTATTTGAGTTCTCAATTGTGTTTAATTTTAATCACAAATTGGGTTGCATCTAAAGACCTGTTGAAGATTTATCAGGCCAACAATGATTAAAATCACCTAAAGCAAATAAGTAAATAAGTATCAAAATGGCCTATGGCTTTTCCCCCCTAATAATTGGCATCACTTTTCTCCATGAGAGAAGCAGATCTAATTGCTTCTCAAAGTTCAGATGTAGAAGACCCCACTTTAACCATGAACACCATTCCCTGGCCCATCGTCAATGTGTGTCCACCCTGGCTATTAAGTAGGACTTGTCTCTACAGCTTCAACTTGGAGCTCATCGCTTGTGTTCCTCCCTTTCAGCCTGCAATGTGGATGTGATTCTGGGCTTCGATGGCTCAAGTGATCAGAATGTATTTGTGACGCAGAAGGGACTTGAATCCAAGGTGGAGGACATCTTGAATAGAATCAGCCAGATGCAAAGGATCAGCTGTACCGGCAGCCAGTCACCTACTGTTCGTGTGTCTGTGGTGGCCAACACTCCTTCGGGGCCAGTGGAGGCCTTTGCCTTTGATGAGTACAAACCCGAGCTGTTTGAGAAGTTCCGGAACATGCGTAGCCAGCACCCCTATGTCCTCACTGCAGACACACTGAAGGTCTATCAGAATAAGTTCAGGATGTCCTCACCGAATAGTGTGAAGGTGAGTGGGAGCTGCCCTTGTTTAGACACATCCTGTGTGTCTGGAAGCCCCTCTCCCAAATAACAGTCATTCACTTTTTGACAGACCAGGTTGGTAATATGTATACACAGAAATCCTTTACTTATTAACTAACCTTCAGAGCTTGTAATGTAATTATCGTCCTAATTTTTACTAGTTTAAAGTCTTTGAGAAAAAAATCCTAAGACTCAGTAATTGAGCTTGATGGAGTTGAATGGGTGGCAAATTCACATTTATTGATAGTCCTGATCATTAAATGGTCTATGTTCTCTCCTTATTTTTATCCCCAAGTTGATTCTGGCTCATGGTGACCGTATGGGATGGGACAGAGTCGAACTGTCCCATGGAGTGTCAGTGGTTTTCAATCTTTACAAAAGCAGACAGTCACATGTTTCTCCTGTGGAGTATCTGGAGGGTTCAAACCGCTGACCTTTGGGTTAGCAGCCAGGCGCTCTAAGCACTGTGCCACCAGAAGTCTTATCTCTCTATTGTTGTTGTTGTGAAGTGCCATTGAGTCAGTTCAGACTCATAGCAAGCCTGTATAGGAGCAGCTAGTGGGTTTGAACCACTGACCTTTTGGTTTGCTGTCCAGATACTACAACACCACACCAGGAGTCCATATCTGCACTTGTTGTTGAGTGCCACCGAGTTGGTTCCGACTCATAGAGACCCTGTATAGGATTTCTGAGGAGCAGCTGATGGCTTTGAACTGCTGACCTTGTGGTTCGCAGTCCAGTGCTAATGCTACAGTGCCACATCAGGAGGCCTGTGGATATCTTATTGTTAAATGTCAGAAATGACTCAATGATGCTATATAAGTTTTCCAAGGAGTGGCTGGTGGGTTCGAACTGTCTACCTTGAGGAAGAGTACAGTACTCATCCGGTAGTGCCATTCTATGCTATTGTTGTGTTGTAAGTGCCATCAAGTCTGTTCCAACGCATAGCAATCCTGTTTAGGGTTTCCAAGGATCGACTGGTGGGTTTGAACTTCAGACCTTGTGGTTCACAGTCCAGTGTTGGTCTTACAGCACCACCCCAGGAATCCCATATCTATAAATATCCAAACCCACTGTCATTGAGTGAATTGCCAAGGCTGTAAATCTTAATGGGAGCAGAAACCCTCCTCTTTGTTCAGCAGAACACTTGGTAGGTTTGAACTGCCAACCTTGTGGTTATCAGTCTGGTGCTTATCCTACAGTGCCACCAGGGTTCCAATATATAAATACGCACACATACATATTACATGTGTATATACGTGTATATTATTGTTGTTAAGTGCTGTTGAGTCAGTTCCGACCCATAGTGACACTGTATAGGGTTTCCAAGGGGCAGCTGGTGAGCTTGAACCACCAACTTTGTGATTCAAACCAACTTTGCAGTCTAGTGCATTAACCCACAGAACCACACCAGGACTCCATACTCGTATATGCATGTATATATATGTATACATGTGCCCACACGCATACTCATATATGTGATTCCCAGACTCTAGCGTAGGATAAATTAGAATGAGAGGAACTGTTTTTATTGTCATTGTTGGTTTTGTGTTTTTATAGCACATAGTTATTTTACATCTCGTTTAGTCCACAATCTCAAAGAGCTGCAAGCATGGGAAAATCATTCCTTGAGCTTGGCTCTCAGTTTCCGCAGTTAGAACTAGATAATCTTTGTTTCCTCGTGCTCATCTCTGATGCCGGTTCCCCACTTGACATTTTGTCTTTTCCAGGTGGTGATTCATTTTACTGATGGGGTGGATGGAGATCTGAATGCTTTACAAAGAGCATCTGAGGAACTCCGGGAAGATGGTATGTTTGATGGTGTTCTACACATGAGAGGCAACCTGGGTGAGGCAGGCGTGTGTGCGCTGACCTGCCGCGAACAGTATCCTGGAGGGTCCAGCATCTGCAAAGACTTGGTCCTTCATTGCCCGTGTGGGGCAGTGGAAAGGGGCTAACAAGGGTTGCTTATGGATATAGAATTGTTTTATTACAAATCCTTGGTATTGCAAATGCTTGATAAAGTAGAGGGTCAGCAAAAAAGAGAGTCTCCCCCCCAACAAAATGGATTGGCACAGTGGCAGCAGCAATGGGCTCAAGCGTACAACAATTGTGAGAAGGCACAGAACCAGGCTGTGTTATGTTCTGTTGTACCTAGGGTCGCTATGAGTCATAACTGACTCAATGGCACCTAACTACAACAACATTACAAATCCTGGTATGAGCCTCACAGACTCTCAGACACACTTAAGAGTCTGGAAAGCATGATGCTCGTTGTACAACAAGAAGACTTCATTCACTTAGTTTTGGGATATAAGCCAGGGATTGTTTTGCAAGCACAAAATACAGATGCATTTTTTGTTTGCAGTTATTCCACTCACATACATGGCACCACTTAATATAAAAATGCACTTAAATAATATAAAATAGATACAAGCATACTTATCAATGATAAGGTGAACTCATCACATGCAATGTCTGACTGCTTATTAAATTTGGAGTATGGTAGCTTTGACTATCAAAAAAAAAAAAAATGCTGAACAACACCAAAGGTTTAAGACCATGTGGAGACATCACTTGGTGTAAGTGATGTCTGTTTATTACTTCCGCTTTCCCTGTACAATGGGGATCAGACTATTACTTTGGGGGTAAAATATGAGGCAGCATCTAAAGTTTGTGGGAAAGTGGAACTGAAAGAGAATGGAATTTTTGAACAAACTTTTTGGAGCCCCTCATAGTTTACTTCTTACCAGGTATATATAACAATATCTTTAGTTTGGGGCATGGCTGAACCGATTGATTACCCAGTTGCATGCAAATTTTCTATAGTTCAACTCTTAAAAGAGATGTTTGCGTTAAAGACCAAATTATTAAATTGTTATTGTTAAGTGCCATCGAGTCGACTCCGTCTCGTAGAGACCTTGTATTATATAGGGTTTCTGAGGAGCCGCTGGTGGACTGGAACTGCTGACCTTGTGGTTCGCAGTCCAGTACTTATCTTACAGTGCCACTCCTTTCTAAAATAGAGAAAGAGATAAAAGAAAGTCAGGTATGAAGGTGCTGCCTGGTTGATCCTTGTTAAACACGCTTTTCCCGGTAGGTGTCCAAGCTCTCATCTTTGTGGGCCTTGAGCGGGTGGCCAACCTGGAGAGACTGATGCAGCTGGAGTTCGGGCGAGGGTTCATGTACAACAGGCCCCTGAGGCTGAACCTCCTGGATTTGGATCACGAACTCGCTGAACAACTTGTAAGTCTTCTGGGTCATTGCACACAAACTAAGTTTACATGCCGCTGAGGTTGACCTCTCAAGATAGTCAAGTCAGCTACCACGTAGGCACTAGACCAACTGTGTGTTTTATATCTCATAAATTCCACAACATGGAAGAACTATGAAGATGGGAGAAGCTCTACTTGACTTTGAACCCCAGTTTCCTCCACTGTAAAATGAGGAGTTTGAACAAGATAATTTCTCCCATCCCTCCCAGTTCTCACGAGGTGAATGGGTGTGGTGGGTGGCTTGGCTCACTTAAGTTGCTTGAACCAGTTGTCTCTGAGTTGACTCTTACTATAGCAACCCCACGTGTGTCAGAGTAGAACTCGGCTCCGTTGGATTTTCAGTGACTGATTTTAGGGAAGTACATCTCTAGGTCTTACCTTCTGAAGAGCCTCTGGGTGGACTCAAATCGCTAACCTTTCAAATGTCAACTGAGTGTGATAACACTTTGTACTAACCAAAACCAAACCCAAACTCGCTGCTCTCTAAAGGATTCCAACTCAGAGACCTTGTAGGGTAGAGTGGAACTTCTCCATAAGGTGTACAAGGCTGTCATCTTTATACAAGCAGACTGTCACATCTGTCTCCCACAGAACAACTCATGGATTTGAACCACTGACCTTGTGCTTAGCAGCAGAGTGCTTAAGACACACTGCCTCCAGGGCTCTTTGTTGTACCAGTCAAATACACCCAATTCACTAGGGACCTGTCTTATTGCCATACCGTAGTGAGAGTTCTGGGTGTGGAGGTATTGGATCACTGGAGAACAGGTCTCTAGGGCTTCCCATACTCTCTGGAGTAGCTGCTCTTTTAATAACTTTTGGTTCATAACATTTCTGGGCATGTAAAACATTATCATTGATCATCCCCAAGCAGGAAGCAGTGTTCACAGCACCTGAACACGTCTGTGCTGAAAACACAATGTCCAGGCAAAGTACGGTCCCTTCTGAGTGGAGAAGGACTTGTATGGCCTTCTCCTTTCATTTCCTTTAGCTTCCTGGTCTTCACTGAGTCAGAGGTACTAACTCTTGTGGGTGGACAAGGACTTGGTAGAACCCAGGGCTTTGGAAGTGAGGGATGGATATTGGGAAGATGTGAGGCTGAGCCTTGGATTTGAAGAGTCTTTAGTGGTGATAGAAGTGGACTCCACTCTGAGTAGGATGGACTGAAAGAGGTGACTAGATGAATAATATGAGTGAGATATAGGAGAAAATGAAAGCTTTAGGAAGTTCATTGCAAGAGAAAGCATGTGACTACTACTGGTTTCTAGTTGCTTGATGTTGAGTTGATTACAAATCATGGTGACCCCATGTAAAACAGAACAAAATGTTGGCCAATCCTGCATCATTTTGATGATGTTTGGTATGGTTGAACACACTGTTGATTGTCTGCCAACCTAGGGGGCTCATCTTCCAGTACTGTATCAGACATTACTCTGGGGTGAGGCTTGCATTTTCAGTGGCTATTATTCAGAAAAAGATTGCTAATCGATTTCTTCCTAGTCTGTCTTAGTTTGGGAGCTCCACTGAAACCTGTCTACCGTGACTAACCCTGCTGCTATTTGAAATACTGGCACCAAAGCTTGTAACATCATAGAACGTACAAGCCCCCTTGGTAGAACACACTGACGGATGGGTGGTGGACCTAGGTGGTTGTTAAGGGCCGTTGAGTCGATTCCGACCCATAACAACCCTGTATAGGGTTTACAAGGAGCAGATGGTGAGCTTGAACCTTGCAGTTCAAATGACTTTACAGTTTGCAAATATGCTTGGAGTGTGCACTTTTCTACTGGCTAGACTGGGATGGGAATGTTGAGTGTTGGATGGGTGTTAGAGGCTCTGGTGACTGGGAGTGGGTGTATGGGACTAAGAGGTAAAGACCACTCTTGTTCCCCACCCCCAACCCCACCCACGCTGTTCTGGAGGCTGGCATCCTATTCTGTAGTGTAGTTCAGAGACAGGAGATGCCATGCATCTGTATTTTAGAACCACATTCAGACCTGGCCATTTGCAATTTGTCAGGTATGGCTGTTTGTTATTTAAAAATATGTGCATAAGAAATAACATTCGAAACATGCATATCTGTGCTGGAAACTTCTAGGAAGAAGGTCCAACCTAACAATGTGAACATAAGTTCTTTTACTCTGGCTGCTCTTCAGTCATCCGTTAGTGACACCCTGATTCCCCAACTCCACCATCCCCGCCATGACTGCCAAGAGGGTGAGGGAGCCCTTCTTGGACTGAGCCAGTCCTGAGCTCATGCCGTGGGAAGTGAGCCCCTCCCTCACTGTGAGAAGTCACTTGTATCAGATTCCGACTTGCACAGTGTCTTCATGCTTCTTTCCAGGCATTTTCTGAGCCTGTAACTTTTTGTTTGTTATTTTGCTAGGACAACATTGCTGAGAAATCTTGCTGTGGAGTCCCCTGCAAGTGCTCTGGACAGAGGGGAGACCGGGGACCCATCGGAACCATTGGACCCAAGGTAAGGTAATTCCCAGTTTTCTTTCAGAAGCCCGGCATCGGGCATTACTCCAGCCGGGCGGTTTCTCTAATACCACCTCAGGGTGATGGGTAACGGAGGCGGAAGGATATTCCCCCTTTATAGTACAGATAATCCCAGGTGCAGACCCTCCAGTGAGGATGACTGCCCTGTTGTCGCTGAGTTATCCTGCTTCAGCTGGCCCTGGAGCAGACCTGCGCTCTGTACGGTTTTCAATGACTGTGACCTATAGGAAGTACATTACCAGGATTTTTTTTTTTCCCGAAATGCCTCTGGATGGACTCGAACCTCCAACCTTTCAGTTAGTAGCTGAGAGCATCCGTCGTTTGCACCGTGTCAGGGACTCTAAAGATGGCTTAGGCAGGTCCCATGCTTGTCACATTGTCCCTTTCTGAGGGTACATGTGACAGTCTTCTCTTTAGCACACGGACTCTGTTGCAGAGAAATGTGGAAACCCGCAGACATCACTGACTGTTTACCTCTCTGAGGGTGTCAGTGGTTTCCTGGGCATTTTCCCCTAGCAACTCCTTTTTATAGGAAACAGGCTTTCTTGGCAGTCCAGGAGCCTGAAAGAACCCCATTACATGCACTCAGTGGGTAGAAGTTCTAGAAAACAGTGAAAGGCTTGTGCATGTTCAGCACCCTTCTACAATGAATGGGGACTGGAGAGCTACTTAAATGAACAACAAGGATATCACAAGATTAATCAAGAACCTTCTTTGCTCTGTTGTAGGGCACATCCGGAGAAGATGGCTACCGGGGTTACCCAGGAGATGAGGGGGGACCGGTAAGTGAGGGCTGTGTGATATCTTCTGTTCTACCCCCTTCTTACTCCCAACAAGTTGGGATTGAGTTGTGGGGCTCTTAACCCCTTCAGTTTCCAGTGGTTTCCCTATGGAGGAAACATAATTTCCTAACAACTGTTGGGATTTCTGTGTTATGGAAAATAGTATCATCTCCGTGGAGCTAGGAGCTCCCAGGAAACCAGCCAGAGCTATAGGGTTGCCCCCTTCTGGCAGAGCTTTTGGCGGCGGGGGGTAGGGGTTGGGGCGAGGAAAAGGTTTGTCTGAATAGGGTCCTGGATAATAAAGTAGCCCAGCTGAGCATGGGGTGGACTTGAGAACCAGGGCCCCTCTGACTGGGAAGTCCATGAGGAGCAGACTGGGGATACTAGACAGGGTCTAGCTCTGGGACCGAGGAGAAGGGGTCTCGGGAGGCAGGTGAGTTCAGGACCAGCCCCCAGTGTGGTGTCAGGACTGAGTTTGGCCCATGGAGAGCTGAGGAACCAAGAGGGCAGCCAGGCAGTTCAGGCCCCACTGACCCTGGGTGCCCAGAGCCATCTAGACCCTGTTCCTTAGAGAGTTTTAGGCTCCAAGTGCAGTTCTGTGCTGTAACTTGGGATCCTGGGAGGGGCAGTCAGCCTGGTGTCTTCTCCACGGGGACCCAGTGCCCACACTGACTCAGTCTCCAGGCCTCAATGACCCTGGGTGTGGAGCCCCTACTTTCTCCAGGGGTGGAAATACAGGCTGATCTAGACTCTGGGTCGGTGAAATCCCCAGTCCAGTGTGTGCCTTACCCACGACGCAGTCTCTCAGTGGACAGACCATGACACGGAGCTCCACCTTCTGCTTTTCTGTCTTCAGGGAGAACGAGGTCCTCCAGGTGTGAACGGCACTCAAGGTTTCCAGGGCTGCCCGGGCCAGCGGGGGATAAAGGTACGAAGGTGGGGTGATGCTATGGTTGAGGAGGGCCAGGGGTGCAGCATCCCAGCCCAGCATGAGTGTGTGAAGTGGTGGCGTAGGTGTTTCCGAGGTGGGAGGGGGAGTAGGAGGACCGGGGGCTCCTCGTTCCCATCACACAGGGGCCTCCATGAAGGAGGGGTCCAGGAGTTCCCCCACAGCTAGAGGGGGGCTAAGAGCAGAGACATGGTTTCCAATGTAGACATAGAGCAGCCAGGGATGCTTCAGGTTAGAGGGTGATATGGGCCAGGATGAGGGTCGGCTGGGACCCGCTGTGTTAGAAATGAACCCCAATATCACACAAAAAGACACTCGGTGAGACTAAATTGCCTCGGCAAGGCAAAATTTACTTCTGCAGAAGGGTGCGTGTGTGTGTAGCTGTATAAGAACAAGCCAGCGAGCACACGGAGCGGGCAACTCTCCACTCAGGTTTTATCCCTGACGAAAGTCTTAAGACCATGTCTCACCCCATTGGCTAGCGCTTTGACCACACGGTCTTTTTCCTTATCCGACTGGCTAATTCAAATTTCTGAGGTGCGCATTCTTCTTACTCACTTCAGGAAGTAGCAAAAAGTAAAAGAAAGGTCACACGAATGCACTAAACAGGACTATAAGAATTTTGAAGAAAAGACACTTATTCCCACAATTGCAAGGGGCCATGGGAGAGGGACTGGGAGGATGGACTCTGTTCTTTGATGGTAAAAGATTGGATTTAAGGGCTTCTTTGTTTGGGGATGTCAGAGTGCTGCTAGGACCTAAAGTCATAAAGTTTGCGAAACTCCTCTCTGGCACCTTTGCGGCCCCTTCCTCGGCTTTGTTAGAAGACTAACTTTTTACCAGACCCATGATGGGGAGTGAGTACTCCAATGGATGCAACTTCAACTCTGTACTTGCTGACACAGTGGCTTTCAAACTGGGCAGGAAGGACAGATGCCCGTTGCCTCTTTGGCCATGAGTGACCTTGTAGAAGGGGAGCTAACAGTTTCCCCTTTTCCCTTGCCTTCCAGGGCTCTCGTGGATTCCCAGGAGAGAAGGTATTCATACTTGACTTTGTTTTGTATGTGTGTTTAAAATGTTCCCAGAATTTCTTACTTTTCCTTTGTTGGATGACTTTCTCTCCTAACCCATGCGTCTTGTTGCCTCACAGGGTGAATTAGGAGAAATCGGGCTGGATGGGCTGAATGGTGAAGATGTGAGTGATTATATCTTCTAAGTTCTCATGCTTTGGCTCTGAAGATTGCATTAACTAACAGCTGTCCGCTTCAGAAATCACATAGGAAATGACGTGTTATCGTTGTCTTTGGCAGGGAGACAAAGGGATGCCTGGGTCTTCTGGAGAAAAGGGGAGCCTTGGAAGAAGGGTAGGTATTTTTCCATTGAGTTGTCATTGTGGAAAAAGTAGGAGCATTTCATTAATTGGTTGTTGTTGAGTGCCATCGAGCCGGTTCTGACTCATACCGACCCTGTTTGGGGGTTCCGAGGAGCTAATGGTGAGTTTGAACCTTCAACCTTGTGTTTAGTAGGCCAGTGCTGATCTTATAGCACCGCCCCAGGACTCCATTCATTTAGGGCACCTTTGTTTCCTTGACTCTCTCACGTTAAGTTTGCTTCTTCCTGGCGTCTCCTTTGGTTCCCACCACATGTGTCTGTAATGTCTAACCTCCATATATGTGTCAGCTCTGACTTGTCCCATTGCTTGTTTGGATTGCATATACCGTAGAGCAGGAGCTGAGCTTGTTCCATGGTGAATAAACCTCCAGTGTCTGGCACACAGTGGGTCCCCAATAGATACCTGTGTACTGACTGTACAAATCCACAATGTTTATGAATTATTTTACCTTCATGGCCACCGAGTGACTGACCAACATCATTGTGCTGTGAAGACAATGTAATTTTAAGAGAAAAGTTTGAAAACAAAAGCAAACTTTCTCCTCCACTTGTGGTTTTTGTTTTGTTTTGTTTTCTAGGGTGATAAGGGGCCGAAAGGAGACCATGGAGAAAGAGGCGATGTTGGAATCAGAGGGGACCCTGTAAGGAGCATGTCTTCATTCACAATTTAGATCTGAGTCTGGGCAAGGCATGGGGAAAAGGGATGTGACGAAAGAAGACCAAGGGAAGAATTCTACTCTTAAAATTGCATGAAGCTTGATAAAATGTCCCTTTTCTGGGATTGTTGGCAATGCGCTAGGTTGCCAACTGCAAAGATGAGTGTTGGCAAGACTGTTATACTCGTACACAGACCTGAGAAGTGTCCCTACAATGTGGCCTCAGTTGCTGTTGTTAAGTGCCATTGGGTTGGTTCCGGCTCATAGTGACTCTGTATAGAGTTTCCGAGGAGCAGCTAGTGATCTTGAACTGCTGACTTTGTGGTTCAAATTGACCTTGCAGTCTTGTTGTTGTTGTTGTTAAGTGCCATTGAGTCGGTTCCAACCCATAGCGACCCTGTATAGGGTTTCCGAGGAGTGACTGGTGAGCTTGAACCACCGACCTTGCAGTTCAAATGGCTTTGTAGTCTGGCACATTAACCCACAGAACCACACCAGTCTTAGGAGGCTTTAAATTTGCTGTTGGTGAAGAGAAGATCTAGGACCTCTTCCCTTTGCATGCCTCTGTTAAGACTTGTAAGCAAATGCCAGTCACCAGTCAGCCTCCCTTGTCTGAGGTGGTCTTCCTCTGGGACCAGTGATGAGGACAGAGTCAGATTTAACTCAGTGAAGGCAGCCTTTTTGGGGGTTCCCTTTCCTGGGGAAGAAGAGCCGGTACCCCTGTTTGCTGATCTCTTAGCTAGGCTCTGGCTCAGTTGAATGGATACCACTTGGAAAGATGTGGTCCAAGGCTGTCCCCTCTGAGCCTTGCATTAGTGTGGTCACTGACTGTCCAGTCCATGCTGCAGTGATTTCCTGTACATGCACGTGTGCCTCATTTCCTCATGTATGTGTTTTCAGGGTGACTCTGGGCGGGATGGCCAGCAGCGAGGGCCCAAAGGAGAAACTGGTGAAATTGGCCCCATGGTAAGTTCTTCTGCAGTCTTCTGTGTTGAGGTCCCAAAAGTGACTCTCACCTTGGCTTATCCTGAGTTCTGAATGCTGGGCCAATAAGAGTTACCTCAAGGTCTCCAATAGAATAACATGAGGTCCAGAGCGGAGACCTTCAGAGATATGTGACCATACGCATCTGCAAGACCAGAGTGATCCTTCCCAAACAGAGACTTCTTGGCAGATTGTGCACCTGGGTGGTGTAAATGAGCAAGTTCCAAAGGTGTACCAGAAAGAAGACCTACTGATCTATTGCTACAAAATCATCCACTGAGAATCCTGTGGAGCACAGTTTTACTCTGACACACACGGAGCACCATGAGTGGGATCTACTTATGAAAAATTATCCACTGAGAACCCTGTGGGGCACAGTTCTATTCTGATACACATGGGGATACCATGAGTGGGAACTACTTATGAAAAATCATCCACTGAGAATCCTGTGGGGCACAGTTCTACTCTGACACACACGGGGCACCATGAGTGGGATCTACTTATGAAAAACCATCCACTGAGAACCCTGTGAGCACAGTTCTACTCTGACACACACGGGCACCATGAGTGGAGTCTACTTATGAACCATCATCCACTGAGAACCCTGTGGGCACAGTTTTACTCTGACATACACGGGGGCACCATGAGTGGAATCTACTTATGAAAAATCATCCACTGAGAACCCTGTGGAGCACAGTTCTACTCTGACACACATGGGGACACCATGAGTGGAATCTACTTATGAAAAATCATCCACTGAGAACCCTGTGGAGCACAGTTCTACTCTGACACACACAGGGCACCATGATTGGAATCTACTTATGGAAAATCAT
>NW_006408614.1:9631410-9655327 GCF_000296735.1 Chrysochloris asiatica | reverse complement strand
ACATACACTCACTCCCACATATAACAAGCATAGCACACACAGGAAACTAACAGGAGAGGGTTTCACACTTTGCAAAAACCATATAACACGAGCGTTATTTGTGTAAAAATTCAGTACAGAAAGTGCTTGTGGAGGCCAAGGCACAACAAGGTCTAATGACCTTTATCTGCTGGCAGTTGGACACTTTCTCTGTGTATCTGTTCCCTTTCCAGTATAGTCTGAGATTCAAGAGTTAGGCATTCTTTCCTGAAGGTGAGAATCTCACATCATTTCTTCCTTACCAGGGCCTCCCTGGGAGAGACGGGGTATCTGGAGGCCCAGGAGAACCAGGGAAGGAGGTGAGTATGTCTTGGGGCTACAGGAAGATTCTGATGCCATTTTCTGCACTAGCCCTACAAATCTGCCAAACCTAGTTGCTCTTCCACATTTTACTGAGGGTCCCTTATGGGGTTTCTGAAGGCATGGTTGCCCAAATCTATTTGCACATAGAAATTTTTTCTTATAATTTACTCTATCCTCTTTCATTTCCCTCTGCCTATCCGGTTCCTTCAAACAAACAAACAAACAAACAAACAAACAAACAAACAAACAAACAAACAAACACTTTGAATAAATGAATACCTTTGCTGATTTCAAATACTTAACCAGGTTTTATCCCAATAAATGTTTCCAAAATCTGAATGGAAATATTAGGGGAGGGAAGCAAGAAGGGACAGGAAGACTAAAGATGTTGCTTCTGTAATTTTTTTTTTTTTTTTTTCCTGTGCTGCTGAAACACCAACAGAATGAGTTTCAATTTCCTAGCTTAGGGCATCTTGGGACTGCGTTTTCTAGACGCTTCAGAAATGTTTGCTACAGAATAGCTCATTGGATCTCTGTACACTGAGTCTTTTGAAGAACTGCTTGGGGTAAGGTGATATCAATGATTTTATGAGGTTATTTAGAAGCTCCCAGGACCCTAAGACACAGAGAATTTGGACCCAGTGGCTGGGGGAGGTGGTCCCTGCACGGGAGTGGTGGTGTGGACGTTTGTCAGTGTTCGAGGGAGACCAGGCTGGTGGTGGGTACCTAAGGCTGGTATCTGCTCAGAAACCAGCTTCCCAGTCATTCCCCAGGTGACAGCAAGGATATTGAGGGTATCACCAGTTGGACCTGAATGGGAAGACTCTCTAGGGTGAGGAGGTTTTAAAAGAACAACTCTCATCCCTAACCCAATCATAGCGCCATAGAATGGGTCGATTCTACTCTGCCCTATTACATAGCCATGAATCGGAGTTGCTTCAAAGTCAGTGTGTTTGGTTTTCAATTTGGCTTTTAAAACCCAAAAGCAAACGTATATTTCTAAAATGTTATTTGAAAATGTTTGAGCATTAGTTTGAGATGATGCAGTTGAATTGTGTAACGAAAAAGAATTGAGGAAGTATTCAATCATTGGTCAGAATGTGCTGTTATCTCTCAGTTCTTGAACGGAGCCCAAACATACTTTCATGGAAAGGCTGAAAGTCCAGTAGTACAAACAGTTCTTTTAAATTCTGAGCACAGGGTAGAAACTTGGACTTAAATTTGGTGCAGCAGAGACTCCTGTAGATTTGATTCTTCCCTGAGGCCTTTTGCCCTGTCCCTTAGCACCAGGCTGATCCCAAAATGAGCGATGTCCTTCCCTCCTACCACCCTCAGCTTCTGTGAGACCTTAGCCTGAACAAGGCAGCTTAGAGTGCCGGTAGCCTCTATCATTCTTTCCCATGATCCTACGGGAGGGCCAGGTCAGACTGTTGCTTTATGGAAGAGGGGAGTGATCTCTCCCACACCCTTCCACTGGCCATGCGCCATTCAAGAAAGGAGACCAAGGTCTTCCATGAAGCATCTGACCCTAAAGCGAGGAGTGATCAAATGGGCATCCCATGGACCTTGTTCTTGGGATGATACAGCAGATGGACCAAGCCCCCTGATAGAACTGCCATGTTATAGTTTCCAGAATACCAACTCCTGCCCTTGGAAACACCTAGGTTCGATTCCTGGCCAGCGCACCTCATGGTAGTCACCACCCATCAGTCAATGAAGCTGTGTGTGCTGATGCTGGACAGGTTTCAGTGGAGACAGACTAGGAAGATAGGCTTGGTGATGAACTTCTGAAGATGAGCCATTGGAAATCCTATGGCTCACTGTAGGACACGGGCAACATTTTCTTCTTTGCATATTGGGATGCCATGAGTCACGGCAGCTAACATCCACCTTGAGATGGTACCCAGGACATTCATGGGTTCTCACCTGACCCCTCCAGCCACAGATGAAACAGTCCCAGAGTAGGAATGAGCCCATGTTTATCTGAAGGAAGGGTCACCTCTCGAGCATCGAGGAAGATGCTGCCAAGTCACGGGGCCCACCGGCAGGCCCCAGGTCTACACACGTGAACCTTGGATCCTTCACTCAGCTGAAGACATTTCTATTTGGCCAGGATATGTTAGATAATTTGGGAGTCCCTTCCACTGTATTTAATGCATCTCATTATTTATCACAACAGTTAGAAAAAAGAAAAAAAAAAAAAGAGAGACAAGTTGACATTTTCCCATCACATTCCTTATTTGAAATTGGGAGATGGATTGTGCAGCCAGAAGTCACTATTTTGCCTGGCAGGTCTGCAGTGGTCCTCAGAACTTCCGTTTGGGTTTGACTGGCAAAGGGCAGCATGGAAGGGAAAGTCTCTAAGATGAAGGGCAGGAGGAAGGTGGTCTTCTTCTGTGGGTGCTCCCGTTCCTGCCTGGGCAGAGACTCTTGCATTCCCATGGGTGTCCAGAGCCATCCTCTGAGGACGGCAGGTTAAGTCACAGAGATTAGCAGCCCAACCTGAGCTTTTAGCAGCTCTGTACCCTCTCATAGTCTGTGTGAATTCGCCTTCTGACACCCGCTCCCTAACCTGGGTCCCCAGCAATCCCATCACCCTCACAGTCTGGGTGACTTCCCCTCACAGTCTGGTGACTTCCTTTCTCAATCTGTGTGACTTCCCCATACATTCTGTGTGACTTCTTCTCACAATCTCTGTGATTTCCCTACTGAAGTCTGTGACTTTTCCACACAGTCTGTATGACTCTCCCTCTCAGTTGGTGTAACTTTCCTCACATTCTGTGTGACATCCCCCTCACAATCTGTGTGACTTCTCCATCTGACATCAGCTTTCCTCCATGGGTCCCCAGCAATCCCATCCCTCTCACAGTTTGTGTGACTTCTCCTTTGCAGGGTGGTCTTGGCCGAAGGGGACCAGCAGGAAGTAAGGTAAGCCTTGAAGGTGAACACCTCTTTCCTGAAGTCACAGGACACTGTTCAGGGGTCCAGATGCAACTCAATCCATGAATACAAAATGCTCTCCCCCTGAGACTTCTGGGCTCTGTAGCTCTACCCTCTTCCCTACCATTCCCTTGAAACGAGCAGTTTCTGTGAAGACCTGTGGACATGGCTGAGTGTGGATGTGGGGGGGATACGGGAGTATGACCAAGGATATAGGTCTTACATCTCTTCTCTGTATGCGCTCACTTGTCTGGTCATGGGCAAACCTCTTGCAGCCTCAGTTTCTCACCTGTGGGATGAGGTTTCAAGTCTAAATGATCCTTCATTTATGAAGCTGTCTTGAGGAAAAGTAAGTCCAGAGTATGAAACAACTATAAAAGTACGAATGACAGCCAGCTTCATGCTCCCAGTTACCCATGGATTAGCCACCTGTACCCCATCTCCTGGTCTAGAAAGACTTGTAGGATGAAGACCTGGTGCTGATATAAGACATTCTGACTGCTCTTGGCATCTCCTTTTGTTTCCAGGGCAACAAGGGCAATGCAGGCCAGCCTGGCTTTGCAGGAGAACAGGGGACCAGAGGTGCACAGGTCTGTACCCTCTCAAGTGACTGCATGCCTTGTGATAGCTTCCCAGATGCTTTTGCATTTTTTATAACGTGAGGTAAAATTCATATAACACACAATTAACCATTTTCATGTGTTCAATTCATAGCATTACTATATCTACATTGTTGTATAACTACCATCTCTATCAACTTTCAAGACATTTTCATCACCCTAAAAGAAGGTGCCAGACCATTGAAAACTTACTTCCCATTCTCCCCTCCCTCAGCCTCTGGAAACCACCAGTTGGCTTTTTGTCTCTTTAGGTGCTGTCGAGTCAGTTCTGACTCATTATGAGCTTATGCACTGCCCATTCCTTCTCCACCTTCACAAACGTGGTTAACCTTGAACCTACTGCTGTTGCCACGGTGCCAATCCATCTCGTTGGCATTCTTTCTCTTTTTCGTTGGCCAAGCATGATGTCCTTCTTCATGGACTGCCCCCACCCCATTTTAGCTTCTAGAATATCTAGAATAGGCAAATTCATCTGTCTCTGTGGATTTGCCTGTTCTTAGATAGCCCATGTCAGTGTAATCCTAAAATATGTGCTCTGGGTGTCTGATTTCCTTCACTTAGGATATGTCTTCAAGAGTCATCCTTTTTGTGTCTGAATGATATTCCATTGTGTGGATTGACCACATTTAGTTTGTCTATTCATAGTTGATGGGTGTTGTTTCCACCTCTGGGCTATTGTGAATGCCACTACCATGAATACTTGAGTATGAATATTTGAGTATTTTCTCCATATATTTGTATAATGTTCACACTCGTGTTATGGAGTGAGGTTGCTGTGATTGTAGTTAAGGCAGCAGCTGCTGCGTTTCTATGGGGTTTTTACATAGTGGACAGGCTCTGCACTGTGCATTACACAGATGCCTCATGGAGTTCATTGAACTCAGCAGTAATGCTGACCTTTTACCTCTGCAGGGTCCATCTGGTCCCACTGGTCCTCCAGGTCTGATTGGTGAGCAAGGCATCCCTGGACCTCGGGTGAGTCTGTCTGCATCCCACCACCTCTCCTGAGTAGAGCAGATAGGTGCTTCTCTATGAGGGTGAAGAGTTTCTGGGCTGATGTTACTATAGACAGATCTTTCCCTTAGCCCACTCTTGGGCAGCCTAGACCCCGGATCTCAGAGAGAGTGGCTAATAGACCCCAACGAAGTCAGAGACCCCTGTTTTCAGTGCATAGAAACTGCTAAACCCTAATGCATAGCCCAGAAATGACCCTGATGTAAATAGCAAAAAAATAGATAGTAGGGAAGTGTTGTTGGTGTTATTAGGTGCTGTTGAGTCATCTGCCACTCCTAAGAGCCCCATACACAACAGAACAAAACACTGCCTGGTCCTCTACTGTCCTCACAGTTGTTGCTACATCTGAGCCCATGGTTGTAGCCACTGTGTCAGCCCATCCCACTGAGGGTCTTCCTCTTTCTCCTGACCCTCTAAAATGATGCACTTTTTCCAGGGTCTGACCCCTTCTGATAACATGTCCAAAGTATGTGAGCTAAAGTCTCACCAACCTCAATAGGTGTAGTAGGGAGATGGTGTTATTGCTATTGTTGAGTGCCATTGAGTCAGTTCTGACTCGTATCAACCCTGCACAGGTTTCCAAGGAGGGTTGCTTTGAACTGCCGACCTTATGGTTAGCAGTTGAGTGCTTATCCTACAGCACCACACCAGTAGAGATGAATAAATGGCTACTCTCTGAAATGTAGGTCAGCGAGTGATAAATGAGATGCGATCGCGTAAAACTGTGTAAAACCTAATGAAACCAGTTGCAACCGAATCAGCTCTGAGTCATGCCAACCCTGTGGGCTCCAGAGTAGAACCGTTGGCTATAGGGTGTTCAATGGCTGACTTTTTGGAAAGAGATGAACAGATCTTCCTGCCTAGGTACCTCTGGATGTAATCTTAGCACCAGTCTTTTGGTTAGCAATCAAATCAAATCAAACTGTTTTCCCCACCCAGGGGCCCCAAATCAAATGATTTCTACCCAAACTCCTAGATAATGCCAAACATTTGAGGCTTGGTTCCCAGGGACAGCAATGAGGTTATTTTGTTAAGGAGTCAGTCCCCTATCCTCAAGCTCAATACTAAAAACATCACTTCACCGTTCTGTGACCTCAGATGTCAGTATTTATCTCAGCGATAAGGATGAACAAGCAGAATGTTCTTGCAGCGCTGGGGGCCAGCTGCCACATCTCTTCCCCTGTGGGCTTTCCTCCCGCGTGACATGACATTCAGGGGTCAGTCTGACATTTGTTATAAAAGTAGTGACTCATTTACTGGCCACCCCCCTGGCCCATTACTACACAAACGCACAGAAATAGTTTATTACCAAGTTGGCAGGCAGTTTATGAAGACTGCTGTTTGCTTAGAAACTCCTCCCCAAGCTTGAATTCTGATTAATACCTAGTTTCAAAGCTTGTGTATCTGTGTGTGTGACGTTGATTTAAGTTTTAATCTATCAGGATTTAATTTGAACAGCAAGGTCGGTGGTTCAAGCTCACCAGCTGCTCCTCAGGAAACCTTTATAGGGTTGCTATGAGTCGGAACTGACTCGATGGAACTTAACAACAACAACAGGGGCAAAGCTATTCAAGTAGGTTAACCAGGAGCTCCAATACCATTGATTAATCCCTAACTCCCCATTGGCTCTGGTAATGTAGTGGTTACGAGTTGGGCAGCAGTTCGAAACTAGCAGCGGGTCCGCAGGAGAAAGATGAGGTGTTCTGCTCCCATAAAGATTTACAGCTTTGGAAACCCTGTGCAGGGTCGCTGTGAGTCGGAACCGATTCCACGGTACTCAACGACAACAAAAACTCCATCGGCTCTGGTTTTCCATGTTAGGATCATTTCTGGACTCGGCATCTTGCACCACATTTTAAGAGTTATTTTCCTTCATTAATTGTTCTTTTGTCCCACTATACATGCCAGGGGCTTATTGTGAGGGGTCTGAAGAGTGCTTATCTTCTGGACGGCTGCCTAGGGATATGTATATTGAGGTTGTTGGGTGCCATTGAATCAGTCCCAACTCACAGCGACCCTGCATCCAGTGGAATGAAACACCGCCCAGCCCTAGGCCAGCCCGCCAATCATTGCTGCATTTAGGCACAGTGTTGCGGCCACTGTATCTGTCCATCTTGTTGAGGGCCCACCTTCTTTTCCCTGAGCCTGTTTACTTTACTCAGCATGATGTCCTTCTCCAGGGACTGGTCCCTTCAATATGTCTATTGATGTTTGTGCCATCGAATCAGTTCTGACTCATAGTGACCCCATATAGGGCTTTTGAGGAGCAGCTGGTGTATTTGAACTGCCGACTTTGTGGCTAGCAGTCCGGTGCTTATCCTACAATACCACACCATGACTCTGATGTGTTCATGAATCATGTCCATTAAATAATACCCATTAGTAACTGCAGTTAGTTTGTGAGCACCAGTGTAGGAGGCCATGCTGTTACTGCATTTGTGCAGTCCCCCCCAACCCCGCCCAAGACTGAAGAACCACGGCTGTGAGTGTTCACACTGAGTGTCCAGTACGGGTGCTCTGCCGTGTCCTGGGGAGTCATGGGCAACGCAGGCCACAGCTGCTTGGCGACTGAACTCTGGCAACTGAACTCTAATTGGGGCAGAGGTGGGATCGAGGCACTGAGAGAGACGTCTCCTCAGATGGTTGCATACTTAACTGACAACCTGTCTCCTTCTACTCCAGGGAGGTGGCGGCCTGGCAGGGGCTCCTGGAGAACGTGGCAGGACCGGTCCCCTGGGAAGAAAGGTTCGTCTGCAGCAATGTAGGACTCATTTCCCAAGGACAGGCTTCACCTCTTCCTCATCTGTCTGTGTGTCCATCTGTATAGTTTGGACAGACTTCCTGCTCACTAGGAGTCTTTCCCGCAGCAGCCCTACTGTTGAGAGACATCTTGACCAGTGGGATGACTTTCCCCACCAATGGGGATGCACAGCCAAGGCTCAGAGCGTTGGCATTCTGGAATGTCCCTTCAGCTGGTGGAGTCATCTGTGCCTTGGATGTGAGGGGCCTGGGAGGCTGGAGGGTCCTCTGAGCCTTCAGAGACATCACAGGGGCTGTGAGCATGGTTCTCTGCTGACCGTGTGTAGATAGCATCAGATTTGTTATCTGAAGACTGTCTGGGAACCTGCTTTCTGTCCACGTTGAGGAGAGCTGCAATGAATTATAAGGGATCTGAGAAGACAGCATATGAGGGGGCTTCGAAAAGTTCATGGAAAAAATAGAATTACAAGATAAAGTAAAAAGGAGGAGATAATATAGTTACAGAACTTCCAAATGAAGAGAAAATCAAATAGATTTCAAGAGAAAAATGAAAACAAATAAAAACAAAGCTAACCATAAACCTAAAGCTAGCGTGAGCCTTACTCTTAGCTCAATCCCAGCTCCTAACTTTAACACTAATCCTAGTCCTAACCATACACCTAACAGTAAGTGAAGTCCTAGGGCTAGCCTTGACTTAGCCAGTCTTAACTGTAACTCCTTACATCTCCCCACCCCCAAAGTAAAAAAAAAAGTTAAAAAAAAATAAGAAAGGCATTTTTCCCTAACCGTTTCAAAGTCCCCTCCTATTTCATGGTAATGATAATTTTCTTAAGAAACCTGCTTAGCATCTTTGTTGGACGTTTAAGGTCCCTCCCATCTGGTAAACCATTTTGCTTAAGACCTGAGAGAGTGTGGTACAGTAGAGGCAGCAGCCAATGAACAGCATAGATGCTTCTGTTGCTGCTTGTTTAAACATTTTATCAGGAAGAGAAAGGTGTCCGGGACTCCAGAGCCCTCTCATGAGCCCATGGGGTGTTCGCGCTGGGAAGACTTTCTCGGCTGAGTTCTGAGCCCACTGACTTTGTACCTCTTTCCTCCACTGATGTTTCTCTTTCCTACCAGAACACTTCCACCTCTATAATGATGATGAAAAGAACAAACACAAAGCTTTCTAGATTCTTTCCCAGGAGTTCACATATGAATGTTGAAATTAAAAAAAAAAAAAAAAAAAAGGGCTCAACAGAACCTAAAGGTGAAGTAAGGGGATCCCTAGCGTCTTGTGGCAGCCTTCCTTGTGACATCACCCAGAATGCAAGTAGGGCTTGAAATCTGTCTTAGACCACTGGAGTCTCAGTCTTATTTTTCTTCCTAGGGTGAACCTGGAGAGCCAGGACCACAGGGAGGCACTGGGAATCGTGGCTCTCGTGGGGAGACGGTAAGATCACTGTACACTTAGGACCTGGGGTCACTATGAAGAAGTCAAGGAATGAGGACCTAGGACCCTGCTCTGAGTTAGCTTTGTGTCCTTGCACATTGGGGGTAGATTACAAATAGAGAAGACTTGAACTCTGCTTTTTGTAGTATTGGGAGCCCTGGTGGCGCCGTGACTAAGTGCTGTCTACTAACCAAAAGGTAGGAGGTTTGAACCTACCAGTCGTTCCATGGGGGAAAGATGGCGCAATATGATTCCATAATGATTAGAGTCCTTGAAACCTTTTGGGGCAGTTCTACTCAGTCCTGTAGGATTGCTATGCGTTGAAATTGACTTGACAGTTACAGGTTTATGGTTTATCTTGATTTTTCTTATAGCACTGAGGATATGACTGAAAAACAGTGAGAACTGTTGCCCATGAATGGTGCTCAGTCCTGAAGGCCCTGCCTGAGAGCTTGATAGGGATCAATTGGCTTGTTAAGTTTCAGGAGGGCTGTGTTGGGGAAGGAGGACAGTCTAGATGCCTGAAAGGACACTGGGGTAAGGGGACAGGATTCGAGCCCAGAAGACCAAGAAGGGATTGAAGGATGGGTTACAGAAAGATGGTTGTCTGAGCAGAATCAAAGACTCATAGATGCAGAGAATCAAGAGGGCCTTCAAGACGCCTTTCAAGTCCAACATTGTCTGGTTCTGTGAGTCTTTGGTTCTACATCAAAACAATATTTTATCAAAAGCTACTAGTAGTATATGTAGTCTGAGCCTACCAACACCATTTGCTATGGGATTCCTCCACACTCACTTCTTAGGGACATGGTCTTGCTTTCCACCTGGAAGACAGGCAGGAACAGGAAGTGCTTTTGAACCTTGATCTTGGAACATTTCAGGGACCCAAGCCCCCTTTGCTTAGAAGGCAGTGGCCTGAGAAAGGCACGGTTTTGGCATGCCCCCAACATGACAGCTGCACTGATACCATGTTTCCCCTCTTAGGGAGACGATGGACGGGATGGAGTGGGCAGCGAAGGACGCAGAGGCAAGAAGGTAGGTATCCACTCAAGTTCTTAGACAGCCCATGCCAGGGCCTCCAAGAACAACTTTGGACGTGTCAGATTTTGAAAGGATTATTTTCTTGCATTTAATCATGTTTTAAGGAGCCTTGGTAATATAGCGGCTTTTGAGTTGAGCTGTTAACTCAAGGTCAACAGTTCAAATCTACCAGCTGCTCTGAGAGTGAAAGATGAGACTTTCTGCTCCCACCAAGATTTTCAGCCTCAGGAACCCTATACAGGGTTGCTATGAGTCAGAACTGACTTGAAGGCACTTAACAACAACAACAGTTGTGTTTTAGTGACTTTTTTTCCCCTCTTCTGACTCTACAGACAGGTTTTTCTTCTCAAGAGGAATTTCTTTTAGATGAATTGATATCAAGGCCAAGTTGAATCATTCAGTTTTCTTTTGTAGGGAGAACGAGGGTTCCCTGGATATCCTGGACCCAAGGTAACTATTCCCCAGTGGTAAAAGAACACCAGGTGTTTTAAGGGGTCTGCTTTGCCCCATGTACTGAACATTCCAGTATGTTGTTTCTGAACTTGGCTTTGCCACGTGCAAATCAGGTGACCGGGAAGAGCCCCTGACCTTTCTGAGACATAGTTCCCTCCTCTATTAGATAGTGATGACATCACACCTTGTCATGATGTTTGTGTGAATTGGATGAAATGGCACTGCCATAAAAGTACTTTGTAAAACGCTAGAATCTATGTGACATTTTCAGTTAAGTAAACTAAGACTGAAAGGCAGTGGCGGTTCAACTGAAAGGCAGTGGAGGTTGGGTGGTGATTAGAAGGCAGTGGTGATTAGAAGGCAGTGGTGATTAGAAGCCAGTGGAGACTGGAAGGTAGTGGAGACTGGAAGGCAGTGGAGACTGGAAGGCACTGGAGTTTGGAAGGCAGCGGTGGTTCAGGAGTAGAATTCTTGCCTTCTTGGGTCTGAGTTCTGTCAAATGTGTCTCATGTGCAGTCACCACCCACCTGTCAGTGGATGTTTGCATGTTGCTAGCTACCGTGTTTACCAAGTTTTAGTGGAGCTTCCAGACTAAGACAAGTAGGAAGCAAGACCTGGTGCTCTGCTGAAAATTAGCCAATGAAAGCCCATGGACCACAACAGTCCAATTCTGTTATGCATGGGGTCACCATGAATTGGAGAAGGACTCAGTGGCAACTGATAATAGCAAACTAACTTCCAACAGCCAACACCACCAAGTACACTGGCAACCAAAGGGAAAGTGAACCAGAGTTGACCATTGGAGGAGCTGCTCAAGACCCTCCACTAGATTGTCCCATGCCCAAACTTCATGTGCCTCTCCTTGACTCTCTTCCCAGGGCACTCCGGGTGAGCCTGGGACAGATGGACCACCAGGGCCCAAGGGGATCCGAGGTCGACGGGTAAGTCTGTCTGAACTTGGCTGTAGGTGGGAGGTGAGCACTTGAAAGACAGTTTGATTAAGCGCTGATGTCTCTAATGCATCTATCAACCTCATCCTTCTTCACCTGTAATTTGGCCAGTGATAGTCCGGTTTGAAAAAAAGGAATCGTAAGCCCCACAGGAGTCCTGGTATGGTGCTGTGGGTTAATGTGCTGGACTGTGAAGTTGGTTTGAACTGCAAGGTCAGAGGTTCAAGCTTACCAGCCGCTCTTTGGAAACCCTATACAGGGTCGCTGTGAGTCGGAACTGACTCAATGGCACTAACAACAACAAGCTGCACACCAGTGTTCTTAGAAGCTGCCCCATGGTTGTGGTCTGAAGCTGTCTTCTCTCGGCCATGCGCCCGTTATGAGGAGTTCCCAAGGGCCCCCTTCCTCTGAGAAACTTCAGGAGTCAGTCAATACTTAAGGTCACCCCAGCATGGTGCCAGAGTGGGTGTCATTCTGTAGACACAATGGCTGTGCGCACCGTATGGTGAGGTAATAGGGTGTAACTAGGTACCAGAGCTGCTCCTGACTCTCTGCCTGATGAGACTCCTCTTCCGGAAGCCATTCTTGGTTCTCAACTCTCATCTCTTCAGTGGATGTTTGCTCATCTTTTTAAGATGGCACTCTATGGCCCACCTTGTGAAAATGAATTTCTGATTTCAAAGACAATTAATTGAAAATGTTATTGTGACTCAGTGAAAGTTTAAAGAACAGATTGATTTGCTGTTGAACAATTCATACACATTTTGTTTTGCAACAGTGATTGCATTCCCCACTGCGTAACAGAAGCTCTTCCCACTTTCTCCCTGTGTTTACCAGTTCCTTTCATCCTACTTCCCTATCTCTACCTGCCTTCTGAGCTTTATCCCTAGGCTAAAGCTCTCTTATTGTTCTAATGAATGCATCCTCCTTGAAGTTGTTGTTGTTAAGTACCCTTGAGTCGGTTCTGACCCATAGCAACCCTGAACAGGTTTCCGAGGCTGTAAATGTTTACGGGAGCAGACAGCTTCATCTTTCTCCTGCAGAGCAGCTGGTAGTTTCAAACTGCTGACCTTGCGGTTCACAGCCCGATTCATAACCACTACGCTACCAGAGCTCCTTGAAGTTAGTGTTCCCTTAATTGGCCTTTCTATCCTTTGCCTGAATATTTAGCCACAGGGGTGAGTTTAGATCCAGTCTTGAAGAATATCTAAGGAACATAGTCTCAGGGGGTTCTACCAAACTCAGTAAGCCTGGTCTTTTGTATGATTTTGAGTTTGGTTCCACATTTTCATCCTACTCTATCCATGACCTCCTATTGTGATTCCTTTTAGAACAGTCAGCAGTAGCCGGGTACCACCTAATTCTTCTGGTCTTAGAGTCAATCGAGCTCTGAGTCTCACATTAGCAATTTGTGGTCTAGATACCGGTCAACATTTCTAAGTTAGTTTTAGCCTAAAATCCAGTTGTATTTTATTTTTTAACTCTCATAATTACCCTATTCATTTGATCAGTACAGATGACAAACTGTTTCATGCACTCTTCAAGGTAGAGTTTGGAAGCATTAGATTGATTATTCATTATCGATACTGACCTATTTAATTTCCAGTTAGCAATTCTCTTATTAGTAGTTCTGGGACCAGCATCTACCTTACTTTAATCTACTAGGGAACACAGATGTGGGGAGATGCATATCAACTTTACCTGTCACTATTCTTAAGTTCTGGGGACACTTGAGTCTCTTGAAGGAGAGTGGGAGGAAGTTAGACAAGATCACCTTTCCCATCTCCTCCAACTTCAGCAGTTGGGAAGTTTATGTTGTCCGGCCACAGTTTAACAATGTTTGTTCTGTCTTCTTTAGGGAAATTCTGGACCTCCAGGGACAGTTGGGCAGAAGGGAGACCCTGGCTACCCAGGACCATCTGTAAGTATCATGTTGTTTTCTATTCTTGCTTCTTTTGTTTTAATCACTTCTCTTTTGATTCCACACTGGAGAAAGGACTTTTGAGGCTTAGAAACTTTAAAAGAAAACTTGATTGTGATACTCTCTAGTCTAGGATGTATTATAATTTGCCTTTATAGCTTTTTGGTATAGGTTTGTTTACAGGTGAAACAAGGGAGAACCAATGCAAATACCTCCTACTTGTATATTGAAGAAATAGCCATAATTACATCAGATTGTGGCTTGGAAAATGCTTCTTCTGACTTATAAAATCCCCAAGGGTGTTCCTGACTCATGGCTTAAAAACCACAAATGACCCTGCCCTCAGAAGCCAGGATGACATCCTCTGCCGTCCTTTCATCATCTCTTTATGACCAATATCTTTATTTCAATATTTGAATTTTGTCTTATCTCCCATGTTGAAATTGATGACGTTCGAAGAAGAATGGAAAAGATATAACTCAGGAAGTAAGCAGCTCCCCCTAGCAGGAAGGATTAAGGAGTTAGTTTGGTTGAACACAGGAAAAGAAGACTGAGTTAGATGGATCCCATTGCTACCTTTAGGCCAGTGGAGTGCTTAATTAGGAACTTAACGCTAGCTTATTGACTATAGGAGATTAAATGAGTAGAAATTGCCACATGAAAAGACGCTCACTTGGCCCAGAGTGACTTCTTGACCATTAGATTGGCAATGCTTTGGGACCTGATGCTGAGGGCAACTGCAGGTCTATCCCTGGACCATCTTGGTGGTGGAATCCAGCTGGGATACTTTCGAGATGAAGGGGAAGGTTAGCCGAGCAACTCCTATGAGCCGGGCCTCTGAAACGGATGCATGAAGGAAAAAAGTAGAAGCAAGTTCTCTCACTCAGGAGAAGCCACGGTCAGGGTCAACTGTATGGTTTACATTAATGGTCTCAGTGGTGGGAGTAATTTCAAAAGTCAAATGGCCTCACAAGGGAGACTCTTATGTTCTGAAAGTCTTCTCATGTTTCCTCTTCAAGTAGTAAAGGCAAATTTATAAGGAGTATAGAGTGATTTCTTCTAAATGATTAAGGTTACCCAAAGCCCACCTTTACCTCCTCTGTCATGTTCTGGGAGCCACAGATGGTTCTTCTAAATCCCACCTCTGGTACTTCTGCTACAATTCTAACCCGTTTCTTCCTTGGTTCTACAGGGCCACAAAGGCAACAGAGGAGACTCCATTGATGTAAGTCGCTCATGTCCAAAATGGATCATTTCTTTGTAAGCCTCTTTCTAGCCTCCTTGAACTTATTCTTTTATTTCTTTTTAAAGCAATGTGGCCTGGTCCAAAGCATCAGAGATAAGTGCCGTAAGTACTTGATTTTTCTGTTTGTTTGGTTTGAGTGTGTGTGACACATTTGATTTTTATATTTGGAATTCTCACATGGTCTCATAGCTTTCATCTTTCTCTTTGTTTCTTTTATAGCTTGCTGCTATGGTAAGTTGATTCTGGTGGCTTGATTTTCTTCTGAGTAAAGAAGAATTTCTAGTCCAGTAAATAAAATGTGCCTTTGAAAACCCCCACTTCCCACAGGGCCACTCGAATGCCCCGTCTTCCCAACGGAACTAGCCTTTGCTTTAGACACCTCCGAGGGGGTCACCCAGGACACGTTTAGCCGGATGAGAGATGTTCTTTTGAAGGTTGTGGGTGATTTGACCATTGCTGAGAGCAACTGCCCACGGGGAGCCCGTGTGGCTGTGGTCACCTATAACAACGAGGTGACCACTGAGATCCGGTTTGCTGACTCCAAGAAGAAGTCGGTGCTCTTGGACAAGATCAAGAACCTCCAGGTAGCTCTGACGTCCAAGCAACAGAGCCTGGAAACCGCTATGTCGTTCGTGGCCAGAAATACCTTTAAGCGAGTACGGAGCGGATTCCTGATGAGGAAAGTGGCTGTTTTCTTCAGCAACAAACCCACGACAGCATCCCCACAACTCAGAGAGGCTATGCTGAAGCTCTCAGATGCTGGGATTACCCCCTTGTTCCTGACAAGCCAGGAGGACCGGCATCTTATCAATGCTTTGCAGGTGTGTTTCACCGTAGGCTCCATCTCTCCTGGTTCTCTGAGAAGATTTCTCACACACACTCACTCTCTCCTTGGTGGCTCACATCTAATAGCTCCTGAAGGTCTTAGGTGAAGCTGGCCTGACTGAGGCCTTCTCTTGTCAAATGTCCAGGTCTTCCTAATGACTCTGAGGTCAGTTAGGCACCTGTATGCCTCTGCCTAATTTCCATCATAAGGAGCTCTGGTAGCGTAGTGGTTACGAGATGGGCTGCTACCCTCAAGGTCAGCAGTTCTAAACTACTAACTGTTCCATGGGAGAAAAATGAGGCTTTCTGCTCCTGTAAATATTTATGGCCTCGGAAACCCTATACAAGGTCGCTGTGAGTCGGACCTGATTCCACGGCTCACCACCACCGCCACTACCACCAATTCTCACCAGTTCCCTCCTTCCAGGAGGGCTCTTCTTGCCAGTCACGATGTTTGCGTTGATATATACATTCTGTCTTTAGTGGGAGTGATAGTATGACTTCTCTCCTCTTTTCATGAGATCTCTGGAAATCTGGGTCAGTCTAGCTCTCCTTTTATGGGTGAGGGCACATCCAAGATGGCCCTAGAAGCCTCAGTCCAGGTGTGTGTCCTTATACTGAGCATGTACTTCTCAGGACAGAACAGTGGTGGGGTCTGCATCATCATTCCCATCTTATAGATAAGTTAGTGAGGGCCTCAAAAGAGGATGAGATCTTGGCCCATAGTCCTCTAGCATCTGTGTGCAATTAATACCCCAACCAGTCTACCTCAGCTGCCCTGGAGGAGCATCACTCAGGATGAGCCTGGAGACCCTTTGTTTCTTAGCGTTGACCCTGAAATCTCTGTGACCCCACCACCTTCATCTCCAAACCTTTCTCCAGCCCTGTGGAAGCCTTCGGGTCAGCCTGGGGAGAAGCCAAGTGCCCTTTGCCATGGATTAAAGAAATAAATCATTTAATTATTGGTTGTGGTGGTAGTGTGCTGTGGAGTTGGTTCCAACTCACAGCCACCTTATGCAGGGTTTCCGAAGCTATAAATCTTTATGGGAGCAGAAAGCCTCATTTTTCTCCCATGGAACAGCTGGTAGTTTCAAACTGCTGACTATGAGCAGCCCAACTCTTAACCACTATGCCACCAGAGCTCATTATTTAATTATTACAATTAACTAAGTACTTTTCATCTGCTAGGCATTGTTCAAGGCACATGGGCGGTGACAACGAAGGGAAAAAGCCTTGGCCAGATGTCAGGAGGCCTTGGGTCTAGTTCTCATCCTGTCATCCCTGGAGTTGAGCCATTTGACCCAATATTGTCATGTCACTAGCCTCTGTCTTGGGTGGCTCATCCTCATCGGTCAAAGCTATGTCTCTAATGTCTTTCCTTCCAACTTAAATGCCCTATATGTTACCATCGTCGGTGTCAGCAAAGGATATCTGTATCACTGCCTCCAGATTTATCCCACCAAACTGTAGGCCAACTTAAGCACAGACCCCTGAGTTTGAGAATCCAGTCTTACACGTGGACAGCCAGACACATACTTGTGAGGGCCCACTGCTGAACATCTTTCCTGGTGCGGACTGAGTGGCACAGAACACATAGTTTCCTAGCGTCAGAGTTTCAGCAGGACTGGAAAATCATCCTTCAGTTAGTGTTTGCTGATTGGATGCCAGGCAGGATCACATGGGTGGGACTTTCAGAGTCTTGTAAGAAGGATTTCATTACTTGTTTTGTCCTGACTTCACTTTCTAAACCTGGGAGATGGGGACAGATGGAGATAACCTTTGCTATTGGTAAAAATAATGAAGTCCTCATTGTTTGTTAGACTGGCCCTTGGCACACACAATCTGATTTAATTCTCCCAAGAACTCAACTTGGAAGATGCCATTACTGCCGTTTTACAACTGAGGAAGCTAAGTCCCAGAGAGGTCTGATACTGTTGCTATTAGCTCAAGCAGAAAGCATAGGAGAGGGACTTGAACACCAGTTGCTTTCATCAGAACAGAACCTATGATCTTCTGTTATCCTTCGTGCTCCCCCACTAGCCGTTCCCCAAAAGAAAGAAAGAAAATCCAAAGTGAAACAAACCCCAATCCAAACCTAGAGGACACCAGTGTACTGGAACATTTATTTTATGTCCATGACTTGGATCCATTCCTCAGCTCTGCTTTTACTTGTCATGCGCCTTCCAACCAGTGGTTTCCTTTTCTGTAAACAGATTAATAACACCGCAGTGGGACATGCACTCGTTTTACCTGCACGGAGGGACCTCACCAACTTCTTGAAGAATGTCCTCACCTGTCATGTGTGCCTGGGTAAGGTGTTCCTCTCCAGATATAGCTGTAGTAAGTGATAGGCATACAAGGACTTTTTTTTTTTTTTTTTAATGTTTTATTGTGAATTATGTGATAGTTTACGTGGGAGAACATTAGCTTTACATTCATCCTAGTGTATATCATTTCATTGCCGTGATTATAAACCCCTCCATGCATCATCAACCAACCAAAGGGTACACCCTGCAATCCTGCCCCCTGGTTGTTATCAGCACACAGCCCCTCTCTCTCTCTGGGTCTAGAGTCCCCAGCCACTCCATCTCTCCATGTCATCGTCTCTGCCTCCATCTCTGGCGTCACTGTTTCTCTGGGTAGGGTCTTGACTCCGCTTTTCTCCCTTGATGGTCCCAGGGACATTTGCTCCTGGACTGCAAAGTCAACCACTGCATACAAGGACTTTTGAGTGAATAATTATGAACCGTGTGTACAGTTTGAGTTAAATCAAGATTAGCAGAGCCTTTCACTTACCGATGCAGATGCTGCATACGTAGTTCCCATATTTAAAGTGGCTCTTCCAGTGGATCGTCTCATTGATGGGACACCACTCATTCTAAAGGTAGCCAAATATAAAGGGGGCTTCGCTTAATTTTTTTTTAACATGGAATCCAGAATTTCAGCGTCTGGTTCTAGTGACTTTTCTAGAACGCATTTCTTCAGAGTGGTATTTTTTTGTTTCTCTTGTCATGACACACTAACAAGGGTTTTTGTTTTTGATTTGGCTCATCTAAGAAGTATTAGATGTTGAAGACTGAATCCATGACAAAGTGGATTTGTTGTTCAGAGTTGTTGATAGATGACCTGTGCTCAACAAAGCAAAAGACTACTGAGTCTTGTGTCACCTTCCTGATCAACAGTAGAGTGAAGCCCATGGCGGGGACTGTTGTGCTAATCTGTCTCATTGAGGGCTCCCCTCATTTTGTGGTGGCCGAATATGATGTCCTCATTAACAACAGGTCTTTCCTGATGACATGTTCAAAGCAGGGCTTTGAACCAGCTCAGCCTAGATTAGTTATGGCCACAGAAATGACACCAGCATGGACCTGAAGTTCTGCTAGAAACAATCTCCTTCTTGAAAAACAAGGGCAGTGCACAGATGTGTTGCATAGCAACCAAAGCTGAGTCAGAAACAGTGGTGTCCACTGAAGATGGTGGCCTCACCTTGTTTGAATCCCATCTGCTGTATCAGGCTCCCTCTGCCTTTTCTGAGTCTCCCACTCCAGGGCTCCAACCTATAATTTGTCCCATTCTAGTTAGTGTTCCAGGTCACCGGAAATTTTAAAAGCTGTATCTGTTCTGGTTTTCCCTTTGTCAGTAAAGATTGAACCTGTTCTAACCGGTTTGGAGCTCCAGTCCAAAAGTAAGTGAGCTGAAGTCTTGCCATCCTTGATTTTAAGAAGCATTCTGGTTGTATTTCTTTGAAGACTGATATGTTCCACCATCCATAAATAGCTTTCTATACTATATGATAGTTTAAATGGCCTCAGACTTCTAGCGGAGTGGTATGCAGTAGCCTGTCCCCTCGCCCACCACCACCTGGGGCTCACAGAATAATGGGCTTTCCATACTTCTTTCTAGACATCTGCAACATTGACCCATCCTGTGGCTTTGTCAACTGGAGGCCATCGTTCAGGGACAGGAGGGCAGCTGGCAGCAACATGGACATCGACATGGCTTTCATTTTAGACAGCTCTGAGTCCACCACACTGTTCCAGTTCAATGAGATGAAGAAGTACGTTGCCTATGTGGTCAGACAGCTGGACATGAGCCCAGACCCTAAGTCCTCCCAGCACCTTGCAAGAGTGGCGGTGGTACAGCATGCACCCTATGCGTCCATGGGGAACGCAAGCGTGCCTCCTGTGAAGGTAGAATTTTCCCTGACCGACTACGGCTCCAAGGAGAAGCTGGTGGAGTTCTTGAGCAGTCGGATGATCCAGCTGCAAGGAACTAGGTCCTTGGGCAGCGCCATCGAGTACACCATAGAGAACGTCTTTGAAAGCGCGCCAAACCCACGGGACCTGAAAATCGTGGTGCTGATGCTGACGGGTAAGATGCAGAAGGAGCATCTGCAGGAGGCCCAGAGAGTCATCCTACAAGCCAAATGCAGAGGCTACTTCTTTGTGGTTCTGGGCATTGGTCGGAAGGTGAACATCAAGGAGGTGTATGGCTTCGCCAGTGAGCCAAACGACGTCTTCTTCAAGCTCGCAGACAAGTCGACGGAGCTCAACGAGGAGCCCTTGATGCGTTTCGGGCGGCTGTTCCCATCCTTTGTTAGCAGTAAGTCCTTTGTCAGTGGCCGTGGTCAGGGTTTTATTCAAGGGGGGTATGGGCATGGGAAGGGCAGTGAAGGTGCTGATGCTAACGTATTCGTTCATTCATTCAACAAATACCTGAGCACCTACTATGTGCTGGACATCTTTTAGGTGCCAGAGGTATCTGTGAACAGCGCAGACACAATCCCTTTCCTTATTGGTTTATTCAGCCAAACTTACCTCCCAGCTGTGAAGCTGTGTGTCATTGCAATTGCAATTTACCAGTACAATCTAGGTGAGCAATGAGTCACCTACACAGAGTGTGCAGGATCTAGCATGTGGCACGTCACACTGTTGTTAGGTACCACTGAATTGGTGCTGACTTATAGTGACCTTGTGCATAACAGACTAAGCACTGCCCAGCCCTGTACCCTCCTCCCAATTGTTATAGTTGGGCCCATGGTGTCAGTCACTGACCCTTTACTTTGCCAAGCATGAGGTCCTTTCCCAGGGACAGGTCCATCCTAATAACATGTCCAAAGTATGTGAGATCAAGTCTTGCCACCCTTGCTTCTAAGGGGCATTTCTGGTTGCACGTCTTCTAAGACCGATTTCTTTGTTCTTTTGGCCATCCACGATAAATTCAGCATTCTTTTTCAACATCACAATTCTAAAGCATCAGTGCATCCTCAGTCTTCCTTATTCATTGTCCAGCTTTCACCTGCTTATGAGGCGATCAGAAATACCAGGGCTCTTGTCAGGCACACCTTAGTACTCAGGAAGGGTGTTAGGAGGGACTTGGATTTATGCTTGGGTTGCCCCGAGCCTTGAGTGGCAAATCCACCTTTGTCTTGGAAACCCAGCTCGCCCATCCCTGCTCACCATGGATGACCACAGTCCTGAGGGTCATGACCCGGATGCTATGTCACCATGCTTTCTGCCTCTCTCACGGGGCCTGAAAGTCACTTGTTTATGGGTCTGTGGTCCCAGCAGGCTCTTTGAGGAGTAGTTTATTCCCCACATTCCATTAGGGACACCACTGAGAGTAGGCATGGAAACATACTGAACATACGAGGCAGATTTTTTTTTTAATGTTTTTCTGTGAATTATGTGATAGTTTATGTAGGAGAACATTAGTTTTACATTCATCCTATCGTATATAGTTTCATTGCTATGGTTACAATCTCCTCCATGCATCATCAACCAACCAAAGGGTGTACACTACAAGCCTGCTCCCCTACCCACCGGATCGTCAGCACACAGCCCCTCTCCCTCTCTGTGTCTAAAGTCCCCAACTGCTCCATCTCTCTACCTCATCATCTCTGATGAGGCAGATTTTTTAAAGTGTAAATTAATATACACATACTGAAAGACTCAGGTACTCTGGTGGCACAGTGGCTAAGTGCTTGGCTGCTAAACGAAAGATTGGTGGTTCGAACTCACCAGCCACTCCAAGGGAGAAAAATGACAGAAACTCTGAAAATATTCGCTTGTGAAGTCCTAATAACACCGGACTGATAATCACAAGGTCAGCAGTTCAAACCCACTGGCCGCTCCTCAGAAACCCTATACAGGGTTGCTATGAGTCAGAACCAACTTGACTGCACTTAACAACAACAACAACAACACTCTCCAAAAGAACTAGAGAAAAAAATGTGAAGCACAGATGAATCAGCAAGTTACCTAGGGTCATTGTCTCTGTCCTTAG
The DNA here is from genome assembly GCF_000296735.1 of Chrysochloris asiatica. Classification (NCBI taxonomy): domain Eukaryota; kingdom Metazoa; phylum Chordata; class Mammalia; order Afrosoricida; family Chrysochloridae; genus Chrysochloris; species Chrysochloris asiatica. Next base: position 9,633,495 of record NW_006408614.1, on the reverse strand, counting down.
AAGATTCAAAAAGAAAAAGAAAAAAATGAAAGAAAAGCTATTTTAAAAAGGTTTTTTAGACTGACCCTGTAGTCCCAGTGTTTTATCCCACAGAGCCACACCAGGACTACCAACAACAGCTGTAGTATGTATTTTAATAACTGGAGAATTCTTTTATGATGTAGATGACATCTAAGTAAGTAGTTTAATGATGTGTAATTAAAATAACTTAAGGGATATTTGGAGTCCTGGGGTGGCTCTGTGGGATAAGCACAGAACTGCTAACTGCAGGGTCTGTGGTTCAAACCCACAGGCCACTCATTGTAGGCTGTATACAGGGTCACTATGAGTCAGAAAAGCAACTGAAAAGCACTTAACAACAACAAGGCATATTTGTATTAAAATTGGTGAGTTAATTCAGTGTACTTAATGAAAACCTTTAGTCAAGAGTCAGTAATAGTACAAATTTAGGAAAATAATTTTAGTATTGTTTGCCCACTTTTTGTAGATAAAAACATCTAAAGCATTTTAAAAAGTTATATTCTAACTATTAAAATGTATCATTTTCATTATTTTTTTAACCCCTGATGGGAAAGCGCTTCAAGATCTTTAGTAAAGAGTATTAAAAGAATAATGAAACATCAGCTTTTCCCAAGATGAGTAGAACCCTAAGAAAACAATCTGTTTCTCTTCACTTTTGATATTTTAAACGTGAATTCTACTTTATGCTTTCTTTCCATTGTAAATCTGAACACCCTATAATATTTCTATAAATGGCAAAAACTGTTTCTTGGGGGGGGGAAGTTTTTTTTTAGAGAAAGTATTGGGGAAATAAAGCAATTTTCTTCTAATTTGATGCTCAGTTTGAGTTTGCACTGATTTGTCTTTGTTTCCTGTTTTTTCGCTCATGCTGAGTGAAGACTATCTTTAACCTCATGCCTTAACTAGCACCAGGCAGAGGTATTGTCTGAAGAAGTCCTATCGTATCAGGAATCATAATGTTGTTAGATGCTGTCCGGTCAGTTCTCATTCATAGATTTTAATTTGCCTGAGATTCAAATGAAACTAAAATATGTTCCTCCTTCCCCCTGCTTCTCTCTAGGTGAAAATGCTTTCTACTTGTCCCCAGACATCCAGAAACAATGTGATTGGTTCCAAGGAGACCAGCCAGCAAGGAATTCTGTGAAATTTGGCCACAAGCGAGTGTGAGTGATGATCTTCATGGGCAAGACGTTGTTTTTAGGTGCCATTGAATTAGTACTGACTCATAGCAATCTTATGCACAACAGAATGAAACACTGCCTGGTTGTGGACCAACCTCACAAGACATAATATTTAAAAATACCCTACTTCTACATGTTAGCTTGTGGAATTTTCTTTGTCTGTTTTTGATAAGCCAGAAGACCAGTTACTATTGAGATGATTCGTAATGACCTTCTGCTTGTCAGAGTAGCACTGCGCCCCCTAGAGGTTTTCAACAGCTATTTTTTTTCAGAAGTAGATCTCCAGCCTTTCTTTTTAGGTATCTCTAGGTAAGCGTAGTGGTTACGAATCAGGCTGCGAACCATAAGATCAGCAGTTCAAAACTACCAGTGGTTCTGTGGGAGAAAGATGAGGCGTTCTGCTTCCGTACAGATTAACAGCCTCGGAAACCCTGTGCAGGGTCGCTATGAGTTGGAACCCACTCCACGGCACATAACAACAGGTAGACTCGAAAGGAGCTCTGGTAGCGTAGAAAGATGTTTACCTGTGCTTTATTGACTACGCAAAGGTTTTCGAGTCTACCTGTTGTTGTTGTTGTTATGTGCCGTGGAGTCGGTTCCGACTCATAGTGACCCTACACAGGGTTTCTGAGGCTGTAAATCTCTATGGGAGCAGAAAGCCTCATCTTTCTCCCGCGAAACACCTGGTAGTTTTGAACTGCTGACCCTGAGGTTAGCAGTCCGATTCGTAACCACTACACTACCAGAGCTCCTTGAACTTCCCTGTAGTCACATGGATATTATCCTATCACTTACAGCATTGTATCTCATGACTGATCTGGATATGTTCTTTTTGACAATGAATGCAACACCATTCCTCTTCAATTTGTCATTCCTGGCATAG
>NW_006408614.1:9612781-9630090 GCF_000296735.1 Chrysochloris asiatica | reverse complement strand
TTTGGTAAGGTGGAGGGTCAGAGAAAAAGAGGAAGATCCCCAACGAGATGGATTGGCCAAGTGGCAGCATCGATGGACTCAAGTGTGGCAACAATAGTGAAGTTGGCCCAGGACCAGGCAGTGTTTTGTTCTGCTGTGTGTAAGGTCACTATGGGTCGGCATTGCCTCAATGGCACCTAACAATAACAACAGGTAGACTCAAACCTCTGACCTAGATCCTGTTAACCATTTCCACCACCTGGGGGATTCCTATTTTAGATATTAGGCAAAAATCTGTATGGGTGGGTCTTAATGTTTCATTTGTTTTTACAGAAACATTCCAAACAATATTACCTCTAATCCCATAAGTAAGCCTGAGACCACAATGGGGTCAACTACAAACAAACCAGCAACTATTGTCACTCTGCCTCCTGCCAAGCCGGCCCCTGTTAGGCCTGGACCTGCCAAACCTGAGGCTCCGAAGACAGCCACCATCCGACCCGTGGTAGCAGCAAAATCAGTGGCAGTGAAGCCTGTGATCCTGAAGCCAGCTGCCACAAAACCTGTGACTCCTGCTAAACCAGTGGTCCCCGCTAAAACCGCAACCCCTGCTAAACCAGCAGCCCCTGTGAAAACCGCAGCCCCTGCGAAACCAGTGGCCCCTGCAAAACCTGCAGGCCCCAGGCTCCAGGCGGCCAAACCAGCTGCTGTGAAACCAGCCATCACCAATCCTGGCGGTAAGAAAGCCCGCTTATGCTTGTCACTTTTTAAGTCCTCATTTTTTGCTTCAAGCATGTGTTCCTAGTATTCCATCCTGGTCACTGTGGGCTGGCCTCTGACTCATGACACACTAACACTGTTCCACCACTCCACTGAAAGTGACAAGGCTTTCAGAAGTGGATGGCTAGGCCGTCACCAGCCTTTCAGTAAACCGCTGAGCACATTAACTGCTTCTGCCACCCAAGGACTCCAAACCTATGGATCAAAACCAACCACTGGCTGCCATTGAGTTAATTCCAACTCATGGAGAGGCCACGGGAGACAGGGCAGAACTATACTCAGTGGGCTTTTCGGTGGCTGTGACCTTTCAGAAGTGGATGGCCAGGACTTTCTTTAGAGGTACCTCTGGGTGGATGTGATCCCCTAACATTTCAGATGGTAACTGAGTGCTTCATCATTTGTACCACCCAGAAACTCCTTGCCTGTTGTTGTTGTTGTCATGTGCTGTTGAGTGTGTTCCCATTCGTAGTGACCCTGTGGACACCAGAACGAAACCCTGCCCGCCCCTGCACCATCCTCACAATTGTTATGTGTGAGCCCAATGCTGCTGCTGCCACTGTCAGTCCATCTTATTGAGGGGGCGTCCTCTTTTTTCACTGACCTTCCACTTTACCAAGGATGATGTCCTTTTCCAGGGGCCAGTCGCTCCTGACAATTTGTCTGAAGGACATGAGAGACACAGTCTGGCCATCCTGGATTCTAAGGAGCATGCAGACTGCAGCTCAGTTTGTACTAAACAGTTAGCTTCCAGATGGGCACACTAGTCCCCCTGTCGGCAAATTATCTTGTTAATTGAAGAGAATTTTCATGAAAAGAAAATGGTGGTACTGTTCCCACCGATGAATAACTTGAATTCTAATTTCTATGGATTCCTATTTTGTGGTTAGGGTTAATTGCAAGAACCAGTATTTCTCAAGAGCTTGAATGAGCAATCAGCTCCCTACCTCATCTCAGTTTCAGAAGCAGCTGTCTACTGACACCCCCTTTCAGATGCCAACTGTTTACTCTCACCCTCTTTCAGATGTCATCTGTTTACTGACACCCCCTTTCAGATGTCTGTCTGAGACACCCCCTTACAGTTGTGTGTCTGAGACACCCCCTTTCAGATATCTGTCTGCTGACACCCCCTTTCAGATGCCACATATCTCCTGATGCCCCCTTTAAGGTATAATCTGTCTACTGATAACCCCTTTCAGATACCAACTGTCTACAGACACCCCCTTTCAGATGCAGCTCTCTACGGACGCCCCCTTTCAGATGCCTTCTCTTGCTTTCTTTTCCGGTCAGATGGAGCCTGTTTTTGATCTGCTCTCTGCCCATTGTTTATATTTATCCTGCAGTGAGGATGTCCCGTGAAGTCCACGTGTCTGAGATCACAGAGAACAGTGCCAAGCTCCACTGGGACAGGCCCGAGCCCCCCAGTCCGTATTTCTATGACCTCACCGTTACAGCAGCCCATGACCAGTCCCTGGTTCTGAAGCAGAACCTCACAGGCACGAACCGCGTCATTGGAGGCCTGCTCAGCGGCCATGTGTACCATGTCTCAGTGGTCTGCTACCTGAGGTCCCAGGTCAGAGCCATCTACCAGAGCAGCTTCAGCACAAGTGAGTACACGGCTGATAGACCCTGGCCCCCATTTCTAGGGGGACATATGGATCTGAAAGAGCAACACACACACACAAATCCCTGAAACTCTGGTTACACCCCAGCCTTACAGACAACAGAGTGGAAGATGTAGTTCCATGTGCAAGCCTCCCTGCCCAGCATCCTGGGCTATTTATGGGAGAAGTCAGTGTATTGTCCCGAGTGCCACCCCAAACCACCTAGCACCCAGGAAATTTGTCTCAGTATCTGGCTGGGGGATGACACTTACCGTTCAGTGTCAGAATTCTTGCCTTTGACACAAGACTTGTTGTTTTTAAGTGCTGTTGAGTCCGGTCCAATTCATAGTGACCCTGACCCTGGATAGAGTTTCCAAGGAGTGACTGTTTGGTTTGAACTGCTGACCTTGTGGTTAGCAGTCCAGTGCTCCATGAAAAGATGTGGGTTCAAGTCTCGGCCAATGTACCTCACCCACAGCTGCCAACATCTGTCATTGTATACGTGTCTGTTGCTAGGATGCTGAAGAGGTTTCAATGGAGCATCCGGGCTAAGACAGAGAAGGAAGACAGGCCTGATAATCAACTTCCAAACTCAGTCATTGAAAACCCTCAGGAGTACAAGGGCCTGATGGGAAACCCACCGTTAGGATGGTGCAGCGTGTTGTGTGCTGCCAAGAATCAGGGCCCGGCTTTCTGGTATCTAATAATGACCCAGAAGCCCTGGTGGCTATAGGATAAGCCCTGGATTGTTAACTGGAGGATTGGTGGTTCAAACCCAACAGTGGCTCCCGTAAGGATTTATAGCCTTGGAAACCCCACCCAGAGTCGCTAAGAGTCGGAATCAACTCAGTGGCTGTGGATTTGGTTTGGTTCTTGGAATAATGACCAGACTGATGCTCTTTTACTGCCCATCACCTTCTCCACATTTTCTAAATATTTCCAGGTTTAGAGAGTAGAAAATGCCACCAAAATTTCCCACCCATCTACAGCCCTGGACATCTACAATCTCAGCAGAAAGAACATTCTCATTTCCCTGCCTCACTCCCATGATAAAGGAGAGCTGGTGGCAAAGTTAACTGAAAGGTTTGAATCCACCAGCCATTCTGAGGGAGAAGGACTTGGCCGTCCGCTCCCATAAAGAGGACAGCCTTAAAAACACTATGGGCAATTCCTTTCTGTCCCACAGTGTCACTAGGAGTCAGAATCACCCCGACCACAGTGGGTTCTTTGGTCTGGTCCCACCATGCCCTGACTGCCCTCTGCCATCTGCTGTTCCTTGGGTCCCTCTGCTTTACAGGTGACCTTCTCTGGGGTTTTTGTCCAGCATTCCTTACTTACTCATGAGTCCTCCTTTCTCCTCTAAGTTCTTCTGGATACCCCCTCCCATTCTTTCTGCCCCCACTTCTCACAGGGTGTGTGTGTGGAGCTCTGTCTTCTCTTTGGGTTGGAGTTGTTTAGATCAAGTAAGTGTTGTTTAGATCAAATAAGTGTTAGTTATTCAGATTAGGGAAAGTGAGTTCCCACCAGGCACCGTGGAGCACACCCATAAAGATACGAATCCCAAAGACTCATCCTCACCCAGGATTCTGGCAGGAGAAGAGGTTCTATAGGGGATGAGAGAGAGGATCCATGTTCAAGAGTTCGTGGGTTTCGTCAGATGGATAGATGAGCTGAGGATCTGTGGAGACTCCTCAGGTATCTATGACTAACAGGCACTGATCATGAAAGACAAACTTGTGTCCATTGCTAAGAATCCATCAGCCATTCCATTTCTTATTTGCTTGTTATTTTTTATTTATTTACTTATTTTCCTTTTGTAGAAAAATCTCAGCCTCCACCTCCACAGCCGGCACGGTCAGCCTCCAGCTCCACCATCAATCTGATGGTGAACACCGAACCTTTGGTTGGTACTGAGACAGGTGAGTTGTGTAGGTATTAAGTCCATTCTTCCCCACATTGTAAAGGCTTTGAAGTCTTCAATCTGAGTTCTAAGCTCAGCCCTGCCTGGTTTCTGAAGGGAAACCTTGAATCTGGTCTCTGTGTGGTCTTCCAGGTCTCGTTCTGCACTTCCCAAGTGGTAATGGTCACTTAACCTGCCTGTCATCAGGCTCTCCAGGAAACTGCATGGGAGTTGCTTTAGGAGCTACGGCCAGCAACGCATGTGTCCATTAGTCATTCTCCTCATGCCTCCTTCTGGGGCTGGAATGACTTGCGGTTAAGATGCTGAAAAGAGTAGACCTTCATCCACTCAGTAACTCAATCTAATAACAAATGGCTTCAAAGCACAAAAAGCAAACTAGCTTGGAGCTCATGGAATGGGTATTTGGATGTTAATTCCCTCAACACACCTCCTGGGTTAACCTGGTGTACACAACCCTCAGGGTATTGGAACATCTTTCATGATTGATCAGGAGTCGCTGGACGTGACTCAGGACCCCATATACAACAGAACTAGACACGCACCATTGCCACACCATCCTCACAATCATTGCTAAGTTTAAGCCCATTGTTGCTGCCCCTGTATCGATCCATCTCACTGAGGGTCTTCCTCTTTTTGTGCTGACCCTTTACTTAATCTAGGGCTGATCCCTTCTGATCACATGGCCAAAGTACAAGAGATAAAGTCTCACCATTCTTGCTTCTAAGGAGCTCTCTAGCTGTACTTCTTCCAAGACAAATGTGTTTGTTCTTCTGGCAGCCCATGGTCTATTCAATATTTTTCATCAACACCATATTCCATACATATCAATTCTTCTTCTGCCTTCCTTATTCATCGTCCAACTTTCACATGCATATGAAGCCATTGAAAATACTATGCCATGGGTCAGGTACACCTTAGTCCTCAAAATGGTGGTATCTTTGCTCTTTAACACTTCAAAGAACTCTTTTGCAGCAGATTTGCTGAATGCAGTACATCTTTTGAGTTCCTGACTGCTGCTTCCTTGAGTGTTGATTGTGGATCCAAGTAAAATGAAATACTTGGCAGCTTCAAACTTTGCTCAGGATAAACAGACAAGATGAAATTGTTTTTTTTAAACTGACATTTATTTCTACCTCGTACCCTTCCTGTACAATCTGCATCCCAGCTCAGTTTAAATAGACTTCATGGATGCTGTGTATTCTCGACCTCACACCCCATTTATGTGATGCCACTGTTGTTGTTGCTGTTAAGTGACGTTGAGTATAGGGTTTCCGAAAGTTGGACAGTGAATAAGGAAGACCATAGAAGAGTTGATGCTTTGAGTTACGGTGTTGGAGGAGAATATTGAAAGTGCCATGGGCTGCCAAAAGAACAAACAGATCTGTGTTGGAAGAAGTGCAGCCAGAGTGCTCCTTAGAGGCCAGGATGGGCAGACTTCATCTCTCATACTTCAAACATATTGTCAGGAGGGACCAGTTGCTGGAGGAGGATATCATGTTTAGTAAGGTGGAGGGTCAGAGAAAAAGAGGGCGACCCCCAGTGAGATGGATTGGCAAAGTGGCAGCATTAGTGGGCTCAAGTGTGACAACAATGGTGAGGTTGGCCCAGGACTGGGCAGTCTGTTGCACATAGGGTCGCTATGAGTCAGTACTGACTCTATGGCACCTGACAACAACAACAACAACAACAATGCTTTAGTTGATAGACTTTCCTTTAAAACAAGGAAGCAACAGAAATCTCCATATGTCTGCTTGTTGTTGTTGTTGTTAAGTGCCGTCGAGTCGGTTCCGACCCATAGCGACCCTGTACAGGGTTTCCGAGGGTGTAAATCTTTACGGGAGTAGAAAGCCTCATCTTTCTCCCGCGGAGCGGCTGGTAGTTTCGAACTGCTGACCTTAAGGTTCGCAGCCCGATTCGTAACCACTACGCTACCAGAGCCTAAAATACCAGTAAGGGTGTGGAGTGAAGAAAGGGGTGAACAAGAGTATTCAAGTCTCAGCCATTTTGATATGGGCTCATATGAAGCCCTCAGTGTCTCACATGAAGGGACCACGGATAAGCCTTTGTCCCTTGCATTGCCAGCACTGTGCTTCCTAACCCACTTAGCTCTACTCCTGGGTCCTGTTCTTGGGCTGCCCAATATGTGCTTGAGTGTAGAGAGAAGCCACAAGACCACAGGAAAATGTCTCCAAAAATAGAGTCAGAACAGAGTCAGCCCTGGACTCATAGTCACTGAAATCCATCCAAACAGTTCTCTTTACTGCACTTTGCAGATACTACGTTTTGTACAAATGCAAGGTTGGTGGCAACCCTGTGTTGATCAAGCCTTTTACCAACAGCATGTGCTCACTTCCTATCTCTCTGTCACAGTTTGACAATTCTTAAATATTTCAAACTTTTTACACACTTGGAGTCCTAGTGTGACACCATAGGATAAGCACTTGATCTCAAGGTCGGTTTGAGCTGCTAGGTCATCAGTTCAAACTCACCAGGTGCACCTCAGAAACCCTATTCAGGGTCACTGTGAGTAGGAGCTGACTCAACAGCACTGAACAACACCAGCAACATTATACGCTGAGCAGATTACAGGATTGTGTAAACATAACTTCTCTTTGCACTGGGAAAACAAAACATACGTGTGACTTGTTTTCTTGTGCTGGTCTGGAGCCCGATCTGAGATATTTCTGAGATCAGCTGGTAAATGCTTTCCGACTCATAGACACAGGGCTACTTTTACTCCAACATTGTTGTTGTTGACTGACATCACAGCAGGTGGGTTTGAACCACTGACCTTGTGATTCGAAGCCCGGGGCTTATCCTACAGAGCCACCATGTTCCTTTTTACCCCAATGGAGGATGGGAAAAGTGTAATTTCTAGTAAACTCAGTGCTTCCTTTAGAGAAAGTGAGTTGGAATCAGCTAGATAGTATCATCCTGAGATGCCTTTGAATTTCTCATTTGTGGATCAGAAGGTTCAAGGATAGATAAACAGTGTTTAGTTAACATAAACAACCCGATCTTTAAACAAGAATGTGACTAGATTGCTTTGTTTCATTTCTTAATGTTGGTTTTGTAAGGTCCACACTAGGAATGTGTTTTCAATCTTGACCTTTATATTTAGGGCTCCCCTCTGCATATGATAAAGTTGTTGTTAAGTGTCGTGGAATCAGTTCGGACACATAGCAACCCTGGATAGAGTTTCTGAGGCTTTTAAAAAGCTTCAGGGGAGCAGAAAGATTCATCTTTGTCTTGTGGAGATGCTGGTGGGCTCCAACCGCCGCTCTTGTGGTTCACAGTCCAGTGTTTATTGCATGGAACCACTGTGCTCCCACATGTGATAAAACGTGTTGTTTTGAAAATGGGACTCATGTTTTCTTTTAAAGTTATCTATGATTTGACACAGATGAATCTCAAATCTTTCTCTTGTGTGCTGATTAGTCCATGGCACTCTAATGTACGGAGTTGTATGTTCTCTCACCATTTTATATGTGTATGTGTGATTGTGGGTATGTGAGTGTGTGTGTGCATTAAACAGACTCAGAAAGTTTACCATATGCTGTACGATGAAATGAATCCTAAAGTATTGGCTTATCTGTCCATATTGAGGAAGGCTTTCAGCATTTGAAGTTGCCAAAGTAATCAACAATTTAAAAAAAATCAACCCTCAGTAGAACTGGCCACATCACAGCACTTTACCTGAGCAGACATTGTTGTGGTAATTAGGTTCCTCTGAGCCAGTTGTACCTTACAGCATTCCCCACTGCCAACAGAATGAAACACCGCTGTTGACACTGTACCGATCCATTGGGGGTCTTCCTTTATTTTCTTGCTGACCCTCTACTTTACCAAGCATGCTGTTCCTTCTCCAAGGACTGGTCCCTCCTGATGACATGTCCAGAGTACATGAGATGAAGACGTTGAAATATACATACGTCACTTAACTCTGGAAGGAATACGGTCTCCAACATCTTACTTATTCTAATTTTTGATTATAAGATGTATCATTTCCCCCATTGTTGTTGTTGTTAAGCATTGTCAAGTCAGTTCAACTCATAGCCACACTGTATAGGGTTTCAGAGGAGTGGCTGGTGGATTTGAACCGCCTACCTTGTGGTTCAAACTGACCTTTCGGTCCATTGAATCCCCCCCACCCCAGGACTCTGTTGTAACACCTCTAAAATTGGACTATGACTTGCGGTTGATAACATGTCCTGGTTTACTGGCAGTGCTCGGTGGTATTCCACAGAAGATAAAATCATAGTGCGTCACAAAGTCAAGATGTTTGAGTGTTGTTGAAAGACAGCTCGTTGGCAGCTCCACCAAAGGCTGAATTATTGATTGGCAGCAGCCGTATGTGATGGGGAAAAGCCTCGGCTTCATGTGAATAATCATTTAAAGAATTCACTTCGCCCCACAAGTTGAAGTAAATGAAGTCATGACAAGTTATTTGCTGTACTTGGGTCAAAAGACAGAGCACATCTTCAAATCCTTCTGTTGACTGCAGCCAGAGACTGTCTCGGTACTGGTGCAGTGTTTGGGTTATGATGATCCTCAAAGCTTATCTGACATTTTGTTTTGTTTTGTTTTTGTATTATGACATATACATCTTTCTAAAAACTCTATTGGTCAAGATCTGAAAAAGTAAAAGGTCCAAAACATAACCACAGCTACTTAAAAAATAAGGTTAAAAATACAAAAAAGTTTCCTCAGTACTTCCCAAACCAATTAGTGCTCCAAAAGTAGATGCAGGAATGGTGGGTGTTTGAAAGGATTTAAGCAAATCATACATTTCCAGGTTTGCAAGCCTTTCCTGAGGTCAACAGAGTCAGGCCAGTAAACCGTCTCCTTGTTTTATGAGGAACATATTTACAGTTGCAGCGTAAACACTTCCCACACACCCTCATTTTGCTTTAGGAAACCCTCTCATAGTTGTGTCCACTGGCTGGTTTGGACAGTGTCGAAGCTGGTTCTTTTCCATGTTATGGAAATTGCAAACCAGAAATAGATCACATTTGCAATGCGCCATCTTTGCTGTTTCAAAGAGTAATATAATTTCCCCGTCCCCTGGTTGCCAAATGAAGGAATATTTATTATGAGGAATTAAGACCGTACAGAAAAATACAAGTCAGGGGATTTGACTCTCATCGTTATAGCATCTGTCGTCAATGGTGACATCATTGAGGACTTGTTGTGTATCCCATCCAACTATTCTATGAATGGTACGTGTGGGTGTCTGGGTGCCTTTCAGCTCATCCTTGTTTGAAGATGTTCCTTGGCTTCTGCGAATGTGAAGGATTTCCTGAGCTGGGTTTTATCTGGGCACTGCATGTGCAGCAATTCCCTTTTCCATATGCGGATGATCACTGAAGCCCACTGGCCAATATAGAGATCAAAATCCTAGGGTCTCACCAGATGATGTTCTGAACCAGGTATCCCTTTGCGTGGCTTTTAAGCATGTTTCTAAGCACAAGTGAGCTAGGAGAGGTCATTGACAATGACAATCCCCTCTCCTCACTGTCCTTTAGGGTCCCATTAGATGCTCAGCATAATGCAGAGAACATTAATATATGACCAAATGCTGTGTCCTGTGGTACAAGCTCATGTTAACTGAAAGGTCTCTGGGCCTGGGATGGATTATGGTGTCTGGTTCAGAAGAACCCAGTGGCATGGGAACTGACTAGCTAAGTACCCGTGGCCAGGAGTGAAGCACAGTTGGAAGAAAGTAAGTTGAATAAGGATGGGCCATTTGGGATATGCTATGGGAAAAGGAGCTCTGGTAGCGTAGTGGTTACGAATCGGGCTGCGAACCGGAAGGTCAGCAGTTCGAAACTACCAGCTGCTCCGCAGGAGAAAGATGAGGTGATCTGCTCCCGTAAAGATTTACAGCCTCGGAAACCCTATTCAGGGTCGCTATGGGTCGAAACCGACTCGACGGCACTTAACAACAACAACAACAACATGGGAAAAGAAAAAGAAGGAAACTACTTAGCCTGGGCCTATTTCCCACTAAAAGGGAAACTCACCAGTAAACAAGTAACACGTGCTAGTGGTTGAATGGCTTTGACGTGTTCGGTTCCCTCCTGACATTCTTTGAAAGACTGCCATTTTCCTTCTCCGATTGGCACATTTCAAAGAAGGAAATTTGGTTTCCTAGTTTGTCATCATTTCTCTCAGGTTTCATTGGGTCTTCAAAAGCTCTTGGTCATGAAGCTGGCCTTTGTGGGCCACTGAGAGGACTTGGAACCAGGAGAGGGAGTATGTAAGGCATCCACGGACTTTCACATTGGGTAATAGCTTCCCTGAAGGAACCTACAGAGTGTGTTCTTGGCCATTAAATCTGCTTCATAAATTTTGGTTCTCTATATCAATGAGTTCTGGTAGTATAGTAGTTATGAGTTGGACTGCTATCCTTGAGGTCAGCAGTTCAAAACTCCCATCCATTCTGTGCAAGAATGATGAGGCTTTCTGCTCCCGTATAGACTTGCAGCCTCGGAAACTCCCTACAGGGTCACTCTGAGTCAGAACTGACTCCACGGCACACAACCACCACCTCAGTGACTTAGATGTTCCTTTTCCTCTTTGGTACCAATCAGAACTGCAGATGTCCACCAACTCTGGAGCTGTGAACAACCCAAGGATCAAAGCAGATGGACACTTTATTGGGGGATTCGGGATGTGATTCCTACATGTTAGCTACTTATGTAAACATCGTGTGATCAGCTCCATGAGACTTCCTGATAGGAGGTTTGCGTTTTTCCAACTTTTAGATAACAGTTGACATCAAGGCCTTCCTCCCAGACCATCTGGGGTTTGCCAGAAGGCTCTGTAAACAGAAGTCTTAGTGAGGATGAACTGTGAACATCCCTTTCCAGGCACTGAAGAGGCTCTAGATCTTGCTTTGCAGCTGGCCTCCGTCAAAAATTTTCAGCTGAAACATAAACTTCCTTAACTGGGAAAAGAATGCTTCTCTGCCTTCTGAATCGCTTTGCTGTGTGACATTTTTGCCTTCTCATTAATTTACATCAGTGTGTACATGGTTCTCTTTAACTGACTTGTTTAATCTGGTGGACCACTCAGTTATACACACACACACATACGCATATACATACACATAACTCCCCCACCCCCCACATACACACACAACACATAAAGGATTTTTTTCTTTCCACTGTAACTTTTATTTTCTTGGCTTGTGATGAAATGCCTTATTTTTTAACCGTATTTCTGACACAATCCAATTGCTATTTTTGTCCCCCCGAAGCAGTGAAAAATGCCGGAGTTTTAAAGTTCAGCTTCTTCTCTGGGAATCTTAGCATTGAAGTGATTAGAAAATAAATGGGCTAGTGATCAAAATGATGGGGAAACCCAGTTCATTTCCACTTTAACTGTCAATAATGATAGCAAAGTCAGAGGTTCAAGCTCACCAGCCACTCCTTGGAAACACTATACAGGGTTGCTATGGGTCAGAACCAACTCGATGGCACTTAACAGCAACACCTCTTGTGTTACCATCTGCAATTTAGGGAGTGCTTTCATCAAGATTACTGATTCCTCACAGTGTGATCCCTGGTTATGTCCATTAGCCAGTGAGGGAACCAAGACTTGGAAAGCACATGAGAGACTTTCCCACCTAGAAACCCTCTTCTCTTTTCTCCCTGCAGTATGGTGCTCAGCCCGGGACACGCTGTACTGTACATGTTCTCATGAATGCTCTTTTCTCATCTTCTCATTACAGATATATGCAAGTTGCCAAAGGATGAAGGAACCTGCAAAAAATTCATATTAAAATGGCACTATGATTTGGAGAGCAAAAGCTGTGGGCGATTCTGGTATGGAGGCTGTGGTGGAAACGAAAACAGATTCGATTCACAGAAAGAATGTGAAAAGGTTTGCGCTCCTGGTGAGTGACCATGCTTTTGTTATGGCTTTTGCAAGTCCTGTAAGAGGAGTCCTGGTAGCGTAGTGGTTACGAATTGGGCTGCGAACCATAAGGTCAGCGGTTCGAAACTACCAGCTGCTCCGCGGGAGAAAGATGAGGCTTTCTACTCCCGTAAGGATTTACACCCTCGGAAACCCTGTACAGGGTCGCTATGGGTCGGAACCGACTCGACAGCACTTAACAACAACAACATAAGAGGAGTCCCGGTGTGGTACCATAGGCTAAGCACTGGACCATGATGTCAGTTTGAACCACAAGGCTGGTGGTTGAAACCCACCAACTGCTCTTTGGAAATGCTTCTGCAGGGTCGCTATGAGTCGGAACTGACTCGACAGAACTTAACAACAACAACAACAGAAATGGTTTAATTTAGTCACTCACAAAAAACATTTGAATTATGGTGATTATGATATATGATGAAAAAGAAAATAAATCATATTCTCAGATAATGCCCATAAATTAATTTTTCTAATCTCTTATTTTGTCTCCTAAAAACATACCTGTATACTTTCTTTTTCTTTTTTTTTGGACCAAGTAGGAACACAGGACTGACTATTTGTCACTCTTAGGAAGTGTTACTTAGTCCTTAATATCAACCATGATTATTAGGAAAAATAATACCATGAACAATTACAAGGACACCAAAGATAAAGAGCTACCATATGTCCTATGTTAAGTTTGCTTCCTATAGATAATAATGTTGATACTGGGGACCATCCAATATCTCGGTGGGTAATACAGTGTTGTTGTAGTTGTTAGGTGCCATGGAGTCAGTACCGACTCATAGTGATCCTATGTACAACAGAACGATATACAGTAGGAGCATCTTAAAAGAGAGATGTGCGCCAGTGCCAGAATAGAGAGAGTTCAGTTTACATAAATGCCAGGCAGCTAATGGAAGCAAAAGAATGGACTCAGGTTGCAGAGAGTCTAATAGATCAGCCAAGAAGTTCATGGGAACCATTGAAAGTAACTGAGCAGAAAAGTGAGATTTGCCATGGGAACCTTAATAAGAAAGAAAGGAGTCATTCTCAGTAAAATGGCACAGGGTTCTTTTGGGTCAGTAATGTGCTTTTTCCTCTTCTCTTCCCTTCTCTCACCTCACTGTGCCCATCCTGCCATTAACATCCAGTACTGGTCAACTCCGGAGCCATCGCTGCAATGGGAACCTAGACTTGGTGCACCAGCAACACATACCTCTTGAAGAAGAAGCATTCAGCCATTTCCAACTTGTCTTTGTAGAATCCCTGGATACAGATGACCTTGCACTGTGGCATTTCATGCTTTGGTTTATGCTCAAACTTGAGAGGAGACGTTCTTCTGCATGTCCTACCAATATGGTGCTAAATGTGTCTGTGGACTCAATGCTCTTTGTCTCCCAGACAGTTACATGTGTATACCTTGAAGGTTGTGTAATAGTTACCCACTGCTGGTGTTTATGTGAACATTTCTATAAATTCAAATTCCCTCTGGAGTTTCATGTTATGCCTGTTTCGGGCAAATGCAAGGTCTAGAAAATTACCCTCAACTCCACAGCTACTTTATATACTTTCGCTTGATTCATCCCTGCCCCCCCCTTAATTAAGCATGATGTTTAGATGAAAAGCCTGTGTGTGATGGATGAACACGAGCCCAACTTTTCCACTTATTCCAGCTTCCTGGATTAGATTTCAAGCTAATGATCTTTTCTGCCTGTAACAAATGATCTAGACAGAAGGAAGCTAAATCCCTTCATCTTGGTGCACTGTTGGGACCAATGCCCTGATTAAAGAATTTTTACAAAGTCATAACATAGAATATTTTTGGCATTCCTCTAATGTTGTGGTTTTGTTTTGTTTTTTTTAAAAAAAAATTTTTGTTTGTTTTGGTGGGGGTTTTAATTTTAATTTTAAAGTTTTTTAGGAAATTTATACAAAGAAACTTTTTAATAAAGTATATTGAAAGTGTTGTGGTATTATTGGCAGTCTTGTCTCAGTAGCACTGATTTTCAGATTCACGAGAGACCAGGGAAATTGGGCCCAGGCCAAGCTCATGAACTGTGGTCCCACTGTTTTGTATCTAGGTCTCTGGGTAAGGCAAGACAGCTTTATCAATGAGAGCTAGAAGGAACCCAATGGTAATGCACACCCTTTCATTCATGAGCACAGCCTGCACCCTTTCCCATGTCCTGTGGTTAGATGGATCTCATTCCCACTGCAAGACTCCTGGGGTCTTCTGGTCTCTCATCCTCTCTACTTACTTTTGGGTGGGGCCTGGGGTCTCCTTCTTGAGAAGATTCTTTCTCTGGGATTCCATTTATCACCCATCCACAATAACTGAGAGATAAGATACTATTTCCCTAGAACACTTTCCACTCCCTTGGCTGGAATCTCAAAGACAATGCTGTAAACTGTGGTGTGGCATTGTTGGATAAGCACTGGACTGCTAACCTCTAGGTTGGCAGCTCAAACACACCAGCCACTCTTGGAAACCCTATACAAGTTCTCTATGAGTCAGAAGTGACTCAACGGCACAAAACAACAAGGACAAGAGAAAGCATAAGCTCGTTTTCTTCTTAAAGACCATTTCCTCCTGTTTTCAAAGGGCAAAAAGAAGCAAGCTAACAAAAATGCACATTTTGACAAATAATGAGGATAAGTCAAAAAGTGTTGCAATCACAATGGATAACCATATGGTGCTTCCTTAAAAAGTTGAAAATAGAAATACCATGTGGTCCAGCACTCCTAATACTTGGTATATACTTGAGAGAAATATAAATAGATCTATGTATACCCCTGTTCATCACAGTGCTGTTCACAAGAGAAAAATAATGTGGAAACAACCAAAATGCCCATCAGTTGAAGTGTGAACAAGCGAACTGTGCTATATACACACAATGGAATACTATCTACATTAAAGAAAAGTGGTGAGTCTTTGAAATGCCTCATAACACATATGAACCAGGAGTACATTGTGCTGAGTGAAATTAGTCACAAAAGGACAAATATTGTAGGAGACTGGTAGCATAGTGGTTATGAATCGGGCTGCTAACCTCAGGGTCAGCAGTTCGAAACTGCTGTTCCATGGGAAAAAGATGAGACTTTCTGCTCCTGTAAAGATTTACAGTCTCGGAAACCCTGTACAGGGTCGCTATGAGTCAGAACTGACTCCACGACACATAATAACAACAACTGTTGTCATAAGTCAAGAAAAAGGTTTCACACTAACAGACACATTCTTGCACACTTATCAGGGGTGGGAGGGAAAGGAGGGTCAATTACTAACTAGACGGGAAAGATTATAAACTTCGGTGAAGGGGAAGGCAAAAATGAATAAATAAATGCAATAGTGTTGGCTATAGATGGCGTATTACCTATGTTAAGGCAAAAGTATTGCTACAAGGGCTCCAGTTCATACACGCCCTGGTTTATTCCACATAAAACGCGTTTGAACATGTCACTGTGATCAGTGGATGGCTGCAGACAACTTCTCTCAGGAATACCCTCATCTTCATCTCAATAGGGTGCCTTCAAAAAGAGGTCCAATCCAAACAGTGACTTCCGAGGGGATGTGCTAGACCAGCTAAATTCAAGACAGAGAGGGCAACTCAGAAGGTTATAATGACTGTTTTGGGGATTCCAGAGGGGTCATCTTGATAATAACCTCATATGCATGTGAAAGCCAGACAATGAATAAGGAAGAGTGTAGAAGAATTGATGCTTTTGAGTTATGGTGTTGGAGGAGAATATTGAAAGTGCCAAGGACTGCCAAAAGAACCAACAGATCTATGTTGGAAGAAGTGCAGCCAGAGTGCTTCTTGGAGGCCAGGATGGCCAAACTTTGTCTCTCAAACTTGGGACATATTGTCAGGAGGGACCTGTCGCTGGAGAAGGGTATCGTGTTTGGTAAGGTGGATGGTCAGAGAGAAAGAGGAAGACCCCCAACGAGATGGGCTGGCAAAGTGGCAGCATAAATGGGCTCAAGCGCGATAACAGTAGTGAGGTTGACCCAGGACTGGGCAGTGTTTCGTTTTGTTGTGCATAGGGTAGCTATGGGTCAGTACCAACTCGATGGTACCTAACAACAACATCTTGATAGATTTTCTCAAAGGACTCAGGAAAGTCATGGAGACTTATTATATATAAAAAAGTTTTAAGACAATTGAAAACGACATTGGTGAGCCAAAGGCCAGGAAAGTTGCACCGAGGAATCCCCCCACCCCCATCACAACAGTGTGCCTCTTCTTCCTCTGAGGGTAGCAAAGGCTGTTCTGTGAGAATTTTGTTGGGAAATCTTACTCCACCCACCCTACAGCTCTGATATTGCCCCTTCAGACTTCTGCTTGTTCCCCAAACTCAACATTTCATAGGAAAACTATTTGAGTCCCTCAAGTGTGTCAACACTGCTATTTTCATGTAGTATAAATGGAAGGACTAAGAATTCTTTAGTGAAGGCTTACCCACCAAACCAAACCTTCTGTTACTGAAGCCAAGTCCGAATCACAGTGGCCCTTTATAAGGTTTCTGAGACAGTAACTTTACAAGAAACCCATAGCCTCATCTTTCTCCTGCAGAGCAGCGGATGGGTTTGAACCAACAACCATGCGTTTAACAGTCGAGTGTTTGTCTCAAAGTGCTGCCACTGCCTTAAGAAATGTGTAGACCTAGATGATGGATGTATTGAGGAAGAGTAGCTTCACATTTTGATATTTTTGTTTAGCAAAGGTTTCTATGATTTTGTAACAGTGCTTTTAGAATGGCCGTCTTATTCCAGGCATACCTTAGCAATACGGTAGGTTCGGTTCCACACCACCATAATCAAGCAAATATCACCACATTTTTTTGGGTTTCCCAGTCTACATAAAAGTTATATTTATACTACGCTGTAGTCTATTACAAAGGAACCCTGGTGGTACTGTGGATCAACCACAAGGTTGGTGGTTCAAACCCACCAGTTGCTCCACAGGAAAAAGATGAGACTGGCTGCTCTGGTGAAGATGTACAGCCACACAATCTGTAAGGGATGCAAAATGACTCAATGGCACTTAACTACATATGTGGTATCTAGAATAAGCAAGTGTATTGAGGCCAAACTCTTTTTTTTTTTTTTT
>NW_006408614.1:9610239-9611156 GCF_000296735.1 Chrysochloris asiatica | reverse complement strand
CCTCCCTCCCCTCACCCACCCCCAACATCCCAATAATCAACAAAGAATCTCCCCCACCCCCCTTTAGTATGGGTTCTTTCCCTTAGTGAGGCCAAACTCTTATTAGTGATTACCAGTAACAGGTTGATGTTGTTAAATGCCGTCGAGTTGGTTCCAACTCATAGCGACTCTGTATGGGGAATCCATGGAACAGCTGGTGGCTTCTAACTGTTGACCCTTGTGGTTCACAATCCAGTTATGATCCTACAGCACCACACCAGGAGTAACAGGCTGAGGGGAAGGAAAAGGGGAACGTTGCTCAGGGGATACTGAGAATCTATTTGAGTGATGAAAATCTTGGAAACAGTAATAGGTGAAAGTTGAACATCATGATAAGCAAACTTATTATCACTGAATTCTTCATGTGAAGAGTGTTGAAGTGGCAGGTGTTTGTTACATAAATATTTACCACAATAAAACCAAAGGAACTCGGGTAGCATAGTGGTTACGAGTTGGGCTGCTAATCTCAAGGTCAACAGTTTAAAACTACCAGTGGTTCCCGGAGAGAAAGATGAGGCTTTCTGTTCCCATAAAGATTTGTTGTTGTTGTTGTTAGGTGCCATCAGTCGGAACTGACTCATAGCGACCTTATGGACAGCAGAACGAAACACTGCCCGATCCTGGGCCAACCTCACTACTGTTGCCATGTTGGAGTTCATCAATGCTGCCACTTGGCCAATCCATCTCATTGGGGGTCTTCCTCTTTTTCTCTGACCCTCCACCTTTCCAAACATGATATCCTTCTCCAGCGACTAGTCCCTCCTGACAATATGTCCAAAGCAGGAGAGACGAAGTTTGGCCATCTTGGTCTCTAAGGAGCATTCTGGCTGCACTTCTTCCAAAACAGATCTATTGGTTCTTTTGGCAGTCCATGGCAC
>NW_006408614.1:9599693-9609014 GCF_000296735.1 Chrysochloris asiatica | reverse complement strand
ATTGGCTCTTGATCATATGCTACCTCTTGAAATGGTTGAACATTAACCATTTCCTTTTGGTACAGTGACTCTGTGTATTCTTTCCATCTTCTCTTGATGCATTCTGCATCATTCAATAATTTGCCCAGAGAATCTTTCAAAAACGAAAGTCGAGGCTTGAATTTTTTCTTCAGTTTTCCCAGTTTGAGAAATGCTGAGCATGTTCTTCCTTTTTGGTTTTCTGATTCCAGATCTTTGCACATTTTATTATAATATTTGGCATTATCTTCTCTAGCTGATCTTTGATATTTTCTGTTCAGCTCTTGCACCTTCTCATTTCTTCCATTTGCTTTAGCATGTCTACATTGGAAAGCAAGTTTCAGTGTCTCTTCTGACATACATTTTTACCTTTTCCTTCTTTCTTGTCTTCTCAATGACTTTTTGCTTTCTTCATGTATGATGTTCTTGATGTTATCCCACAACTCTTTTGGTCTTTGGTCTTTAGTGTTTAATGTATCAAATCTGTTCTTCAGATGCTCTGTAAATTTAGGTGGGATATATTCAAGGTCATAAAGATTTACAGCCTTTGAAAACTTATGCAGGGTCGCTATGAGTCAGAACGGACTCCGTGGCACACCACCACCACCACAATAAGACAAAGGCTTAGATTTCCTAAATTCCACCTAGGAAAGAAACAGAATCAACTTGCATTTACTCTGATTAGTGCTTAAGACAGAGCTGAAAGGTTCTTGGGTTTGGGTAGAACTGGGTGTGATGTACCCAGTAAACCTATTTGAAGAGGAGAGAGAGTGTGTAGAGAGCTACAGAGATCCTTGGAGATGAACACTCACAAAGACCAGTCCTATGTTGCCCATCAGATATTTTAGTGACACTTCTCCACTTTCAAGCTACTCAGAGTGAATGCATCTTTATAGGAACTGGTAAAAGAATTGAGCTCTGTGCTTCTAGTCAGTGGGGGAGAGATCAAGACAAAAGGACAAAGTGGAAAGTAGAATGGGTAGAGAACAATTGTGAATTTCTAGAGACCTTGGGAAGTTCTTAGGGCTTTGTGATCCCTGATTTTGGGGAACATCAGGACAGCATCAGGAAATTGCAGTGTTTGGGGGAATTACCATGGTTAGGTAAGCTCTGAACACAAGTGACCTTCAGAAGTTCCCTGGGAGGCCTCTGTCCATCACTGTTCTAGGTGAGTAATTCACCAAGCCATTCCTGCCTTCTTATAGGTCTCTACTTCCCATGAGGTCATGCCAGCCTCTCTCATCATTGAAGACTCCTCCTGCCTTGTCTCAGCATGAGGACAACTGGTGGATTCACAAAGGTCCTAGTAACAGTTATGAGTTCTCTTCAGCTACCTATTTGATCTGGGTAGGAAATGTGTATTCTGGGACTTTCTCTGTGATGTCCACATTAAAATTCTACAGCCCCATAGGAACAGCCTTTTTCCATATGCATCTCCCCAGGCTGAGTGTGATCACACTGTTGTTTTGAGTCATAAGCATCAAATCAGTTCTGACTCATAGCGATCCTACACACAACTGAAAGAAACACAGCCTGATCCTGTGGCAGCCTCATAATTGTTGTTAATATGTGTCATTATGCTTGAAGCCATTGCTGCTACCACTGTGCCAATCCATCTCATTGAGGATTTTTCCTCTTTTTTTTTTGGTGACTCTCCACTTTACCAAAAGTCCTTGTGTGGCACTGGAGGAGAATGCACTGGGCCACAAGGTCTATTTGAACGCCAAGCTTGGCTGTTCAAATCCACCAGGTGCTCCTTGGAAACTCTATACAGAGTTGCTATGAGTCAGAAACTACTCTACAGCACTTAACAACAACAACCACTTTCCCAAGCTTGATGTCCTTTTATAGAGATTGATTCTTCTTAATAACATGTCCAAAGTCTCCCCATTCTTCCTTCTAGAAATCACTCTGGCTGTACTTTTTCCAAGAAAGATGTGTTTGTTCTTCTGGCAGTCCATAGTACTTTTAATATTCTTCTGCAACATCATAATTCAGATGCATTGATTCTTCTTTGATCTTCCTTATTCATTGACCAGCTTTCACATGCGTATGTTGTTGCTGTGTGCCTTTGAGTAGGTTCTGACTCATAGTGATCCTGTATAGGGTTTTCAAGATCAGCTGATGGTTTTGAACTGTTGGCCTTTCTGTTATGAGTCCAGTGCTTATCCTACAGTGCCACATAGGGGCATATGAGATGATTGAAAATACCATGACCTGGGGCAGGCACACCTTCGTCCTCAAAATAACATCTTCGTTCTTGAACATTTTAAAGATTCTTTTGACAGCAGATTTGCTCAATGTACTCTGATTTCTTGACTACTGCTCCCTTGAGAGTTGATCATGGATTCTAGTAAAGTGAAGTCTTTGACAACGTCAATCTTTTCTCTGTTTATCATGATGTTATTTATTGGTCCAATGGTGAGGATTTTCACACTAAGTTTATCCAATTGGAGTGAGCTAAGAAAAAGGCCTTAGCACTTCCAATACCTGCTGCTAATTCTTCTAGGTTGATCCACATTTAACTTCTCGGTAGTAGGGGAAAGAGCCCAGCTTCGTTCTATCACTTCCTAGTCTTTTTTGGTTATTAGAATATTGGATTTTAAGGACGAGTCCAATGTTATTGTTGTTTTAGCGTTAGTTGCCATCGAGTCAGTACTGACTCATAGTGACTTTATGCACAACAGAATGAAGCATTGCTCAGTCCTGGGCCAACCTCACAACTGTTGCTAAGCCTGAGACCACTGCTGGCACCTAAGTCCTGTCTTAGGCTAGGTTATCTAGAGGACCAACCAGGGAAGCATATTTATATGTTGTTGCTGTTGTTGTTAAATACCATCAAGTCATTTATGACTCATAGAGACCCTGTATAGGGTTTTTGAAAAGTGGCTGGTGGGTTTGAACTGCTCACCTTATAGTTAGTAGTCCAGTACTTTATCTCACATCAATGGCTCACAAAGTTACAGATGCAAATGTTAGATCTGTGGATCAAATGTCAGGCTGGAACCTTCAAATTGATGTAGATGATGGAACTGAGGAACCTAAGAAAGGTAGATCAAATAGCTGGCTCACAGGTTTCAGAAACTGATGAAGTCAGGATCAGCAGGTAAGAAGACAGGACTGACAGATAATATAGTAGATCAGTGGGTCAAGACCCAAGAACCAGAACTCAGATGATGATGAGCTGTATGCGGGGTCCAGAGTGAGCAAAAAGTTATAGAGCTTTGCTAGAATATCCATATATGAGGGGACTTCAAAAGGTTTGTGGAAAAACGAATTATCTTTTAATTACATGTTTCCATGAAACTTTAGATGTCCCCTCATGTTGTGTGCAGGTCATATCCCTGAGGAAACTTCCTTTTAGGTAACTGGCTGCTCATAGCAGATCTCGCCATATCAGACCACAAAATAAGGGAAGACAATGTCGTTACCTAACTGTTAAACTACATCACAACTGCCAGACCACTAAGAATCAAGGTCTGGCCCAATTGATGCATAACCCTAACCATTACAAGTCCTACCTATTTTAGATCTCAAATCCCATTCAAAGTCTTCCTGCTCTTAACACCAGCACAGACTAGACTTGAGGTTCTGGATGGAGTGTATGAGGTGGCGAATGATGTGGTTTTCTCTCCTGGTCCTTCCCATATTCCTCCAGGACTATAGGGTCTGTGTGGAAGCTCCTTACTGGACTTCACTTTTGGTTGATTGCTGTTGACTCTCTCTCAGTGGACTTTGATCCACCCTTGTATCCCTGTCTACAGTTGTCTTGTGGAGCCATATTGGTTCTCTGGGGGAATCTGTGGGACATCAGGTTGGACGATGTGACTTTGGTGAACTCTTCATCTCCTCCCACTGCCCCTCCTTGGGGAAGTCCAGCCCATCCACTCTTGGTGCCCTGGTCCTTTCGTCCAGTAGTCCATTCTTCTGGTATACATTATAAAAAAGTTGTCTCAAGTCCAGTCACCTTCTGTGAGTCATTTAATCCAGAAGAACAAACATCACCTTTTCATACCAACTGGCCTCCCTATTTCAGCTCAACCATCACGTTCTTTCCACAGGGCCAGTGGCCAGGTGACTTGCAGTTGAAAAGTGGTCTCCAGTTCCTGACTTGGTGGTTGTTACAGTTTGAATTGAGCCCCCCACAAATACATGTTGCAAGTCCTAACCCTTATACCTGTGGATGTCATCCCATCTGATAGTAGGTTTCTTTGTTTTGCTACTGAGGTAATAACACTGTAGTGTATGCTTTCAGCAGTCACATTTCAGATGTAAAAAGATCAGATGAGGCACAGAGAAGCAAGCACAAAGGGAGGGGAGGGGCAAATACATGCGACATGGAGATCACCAAGGAATGAAGAATCAGTGACTGAAAAGAGACAAGGATCTTCCCCAAAGCTGACAGAGAAAGAAAACCTTCCCCTCAAGCTACAACTTTGAATTTTGCTTTCTAACCTCCTAAATTGTGAGGCCTGGATAATCACTGGACCACTAACTGAAAGTTTGTTGCTTCAAATTCATCAGCTGCTCTTTGGAAACACTATACAAGGTCACTGTGAGTTGGAACCAACTTGACAGAACTTAACAACAACAAATTGTGAGAAAATAAATTTCTGTTCATTAAATCCACTTGTGATATTTCTGTTCCTAGTGTGGTGCTGAAGATAAGCACTGGACTGTAAGGTCATTTGAGTCTCAAAGTCAGCAGTTCAGACTCACCAGCTGCTCCTTGGATACTCTATACAGGGTCACTATGAGTTGGAACCTACTTGATGGCACTTAACAACAATAACAACAGCATAACACTAGAAGACTAAGACAATGGATAGGAAGGAATGCTTCAGACACCACCCCTGGTCCCAAACAGGGATTGAATTCTGCCTTCCAAAAAGATCTGATGATGTTCTAACCCCTGGTACCTGTGGATGTGTCCTTGTTTGAAAATAAGAACACTGAAAGCATTATGAGTTAACATGTTGTTGTTGTTGTTGTTGTTGTAAGGTATCATCAAGTCGGTACCGACTCATAGTAACCCTACGCACAACAGAATGAAACACTGCCCGATCCTGGGCCAACCTCAAGATTGTTGCCATGCTTGAGCCCATTGATGCTGCCACTTTGCCAATCCTTCTCACTGGAGTTCTTCCTCTTTTTCTCCAACCCTCCACCTTACCAAACATGATATCCTTCTCCAGTGACTGGTCTCTCCTGACAATATGTGAGGTTGTATGAAAGATGAGAAGATACACAAAGAGACACACAGAGAGGGATGAGGGCCGTGTGAAGGCACATCTACAATCCAAGGAACACCAAGAAGTGTCTGGGGCTCCCAGAGGATCTGAGTGGACATGAACCACTAACTTAACAGTTAGCTGAGCGTGTTAACTGTCTGTACCACCCAGGTAATCCAAAAGGAAGGCTGGACAGAGCTAATTTACCTTTGTCTGACTTACAGGGAAGTGTTGACCTATACATAGCCCTTATTCTTGCCCCATATCCTTCTTGATGGAAGACTCACCACATTGAAGCATCCCCAAATAAATCTACCTCCTCCACACATTAAGAAGAAATAGACATTTTCTGAATATTTCCTGAATGAAAGGGAAAGAATTAAAGTTTTCCTCAAGCTTTATGCAGTATGACCTCAGACATACTTCCTGTATCGAGTTATTCTCATGTCCAAAAGTCCTCCCACCCAACAGCCCCCTCACATCTTCCCGTCCTGTCTCTTCACTCAGCTGCCTAAGATTTTCTCCATCACCAGAGGCAGCTCCAGCTTCACACTTGGCTGAGGCACTTCACCTGGGAGAACAAAATGGCAGAATAGCAGACTTCTCTTGTTCCTGGAAGTGTTCATATGGAAGTTATTCACTACATCACATTTATAAAACAATCAACTTGACCTATGATAAAACTGATTTTGTAAATACTTTGTATACATTAAAATGCTATTTAAAATGTTCTACTTGATGAGTTTTCATTACACTCAATGCCTGATACTGCACTATCCTCACAATTGTTGCTGTTTGAAATAAATATTGCAGCCACCTGTGTCAATCCTTCTCATTGAGGGTCTTCCTCTTTTTTTGCTGACCCTCTATTTTACCAAGTATGCCCTTCACCAGGGAGTGGTCCCTCCTGATAACATGTCTAAAGTATATGAGATAATGTCTCTCCATCTTAGCTTCTGAGAAGCATTCTGGCTGTACTTCTTCCAACACAGATTTGTTTGTTCTCCTGGCAGTGCATGGCATATTCAATA
Organism: Chrysochloris asiatica; assembly: GCF_000296735.1. Lineage (NCBI taxonomy): Eukaryota > Metazoa > Chordata > Mammalia > Afrosoricida > Chrysochloridae > Chrysochloris > Chrysochloris asiatica. Next base: position 9,602,734 of record NW_006408614.1, on the reverse strand, counting down.
CTTTTTTGTTGTTGTTGGTAAGTACCATGGAGTCGGTTCTGACTCATAGTGACCCTACACAGGGTTTCTGAGGCTGTAAATCTTTACAGGAGCAGAGAATCTCATTTTTCTCCCACAGAGCCACAGGTAGTTTTGAACTGCTGACCTTGAGGGTGGCAACCCGACTCGTAACCACTACACTACCAGAGCTCCTTTGGCAACAGCATAATTCAAATGTATCAATCCTTCTCCATTCGTCTTTACTCATTTTTTAGCCTTTGCATGCACTTTTTGTTGTTGTTGCTAAGTGCCATTGAGTCAGTTCTGACTCACAGTGACCGTATATAAGGTTTCTGAGGAGCAGCTGGCGGGTTTGAACCATTGACTGGTGTTTATTCTAGATTGCCACAACAGGATTGTTGTTGTTGTTAAGAAAATAATTAAATTGGAAATACTATGATTTGGTAGCGTAGTGGTTATGAATTGGTCTGTGAACCACAAGGTCAGCAGTTCGAAGCTACCAGCTGTTCCATGGGAGAAAGATGAGATGTTCTGCTCCCATAAAGATTTACAGCCTCAGAAACCCTGTACAGGGTCGCTATGAGTCGTAATTGACTCCACAGCACACAGCCACCACCGCCATGATTTCAGTCAGGCACAACTTGTTCTTCAAAGTAACATCTTTGCTTTTTAACACTTTAAAGAGCTCTTTTACAACAGATTTGCTCTATTAAATGTGTCCTTTGATTTCTTGACTGCTGCTTCCATGGCTTGGGTCAGGCGCCACCTTTGTCCTCATACTGACATCTGACAGGAACCTGTACATAGACCAAGAGGCAGTTGTTCGAACTGAACAAGGAAACATCAAATGGTTTAAAATTAGGAAAGGTATGCACCAAGGTTGTATTCTTTCACCACACTTATTCAATCTGTTTGCTGAGCAAATAGAGAAGCTGGATTATATGAAGGAAAACATGGCATCAGAAATGGAGGAAGACTCATTAACGACCTTCCATATGCAAATGATGCAACCTTGCTTGCTAAAACTGAAGAGGACTTAAAATATTTACTGATGAAGATCAAAGACCACAGACTTCGATATGGGTTGCACCTCAATGTAAAGAAAACAAAAATCCTCACCACTGAACCAATAAATAACATCCATGTAAATGGAGAAAAGATTGAAGTTGTTAAAGACTTCATTTCGTTCAGTTCAACCGTCAACACTCATGGAAGCAACAGACAAGAAATCAAATGGCATATTACATTAGGCAAATTTGCTACACAAGACCTCTCTAAAGTGTTGAAGAGCAAAGATGTTAGTCTGAGAACTAAGGTGTGCCTGTTCCAAGCTATGGTATTTTCAATAACCTTATATGCATGCAAAAGCTGGACAGTGAATTAGGAAGACTGTAGAAGAACTGATGCATTTGAGCTATGGTTTTGGAGGAGAATATTAAAAGAACAATGGACTTCCAAAAGAACAAACAGATCTGTGCTGGAAGGAATACAGCCACAATGCTCCCTGGAAGCCATGATGGTCAGACTTCGTCTCTCATACTTAACGATATGTTGTCTGGAGGGACCAGTCACTGGAGAAGGATGTTATGTTTGGTGAAGTGAATCATTGGAGAAAAAGAGAAAGACCCTCCACTACATAGATTGACACAGTAGCAGCAGCAGTGGGCTTAGGTATAGCAACGATTGTGAAGTTGACGCAGGACCAGACAATATTCAGTTCTGTTGTGCATAGGGTTGCTATGGGTCAGTACTGAGTCGATGGCACCTAACAACAACAACAACAACAGCAACAACAAGCTTCCATGGGCATTGATTGTAGATTCAAGTAAAACGAAATCTTTGACGATTTCAATATTCTCTGTTCTGTCATGATGTTGTTTATAGGTCCAGTTGTGAGGGTTGTTGTTTTTGTTATGTTGAGGTGTCATCCATGTTGAAGGCTGTGGTCTTTGATCGTCATCCGTCAACATCTCAAGTCCCTTTTGCTTTCAGAGGCAAGTTTATGTCATCTGATGCCTTGTTTTTCTGCATGTAGTCCAACTTCTCATATTATTTGCTCAGTACACAGATGGGATAAGTATGGGAAGAAGATACACTGTTTACACAGAGTTTTCCCGATTTTAAACCATCTAGTATCCCCTTGTTCTGTTTGAAAGACTATTTCTTGGTCTATGTACAGATTCCACACGAATACAATGAAGTATCCTGGAATTTCCAGTCTTCACGATGGTATCCCTAAATTAATGTGATCCACACAGTCAAATGCCTTTGCATAGTCAATGTAATACACGTAAACATCTTTGTGGATTTCTCTGCTTTCAGCCAAGATTCATCCGACATACACAATGATATCTTTCATCTCATGTTCTATTCTGAATCTGGCTTAAATTTCTGGTAGTTCTCTGTTGATGTACTGCTGTAGCTGATTTTGAATTATCTTCAGTAAAATTTTACTTGCATGTGATATTAACGATATTGTTCAATAGGTTTCACATTCTAGCTGATCATGTTTCTCTGGAACAGGTACAAATACAAATCTCTTTCAGATGGTTGACCAGGTAACTGTCTTTGAAATTTCTTGACATAGACAGATGAGTGCTTCCAAAGTTTCATTCATTGTTGAAACATCTCAGTCGGTAGTCAGTCAATGCCAGGAACCTTGCTTTTCACCAATGCCTTCAGTGCAACTTGGACTTCTTCCTTCATTACCATTGGTTCTTTATTATTACACAACATCCTGAGATGGCAAAACACTGACCACTTCTTTTTGGTACACTGATGCTGTGTATTCCTTCCATCTTCTTCTGATGCTTCCTGAGTCATTCAATAGTTTGCTCACAGAATCCTTCCATATTACAACACAGGGCTTGAATTTTTTTCGTCGGTTCTTTCAGCATGAAAAATGCCGAATTTGACCTTTATTTAGCAGCAGTTGTATGTCGTTGTTGTTGTTGTCAGGTGCCATCGAGTCGGAACCGACTCATAGCGACCCCATGCACAGCAGAACGAAACAATGTCTGATCCTGGGCCAACCTCACTAC
>NW_006408614.1:9588546-9598548 GCF_000296735.1 Chrysochloris asiatica | reverse complement strand
ATGATTTCTGCATTCTGTTGGGTCACCTCTCTTTGGAATGGGCATAAATATTGATCTCTTCCAATCACTCGGCCAGATAGCAGTTGTATACAGACACCTAATTAGGTGCCTCACACATGTTCTTTCAGACAATACTGTCCAGGAACCTTCAACATTCTGAATTTATGGATGATGAGAGAGAAGCTCAGAGAGGTTCACTCCACCAACCACCACCTAATGGAGGGAGTTGCATCTGAGTAGGTCATGGTGACCCGGAAGTTCTTTTATGGCTTGCAAGGGCATGCTGGTTCCTTTAGGACCCTCACCCATTCTCCAAAACTTCTGCCTCTTCTTCTGGAAGTAGGATTTGAGCTAAGGTACTGCCTTGGATTGAATTGTGCCCTCCAAAACATGTGCTAAATTGACTGGGCCATAGTTCTCAGTGTTTGGGCAGTTCTGTAAGGATGTAGTTATGGAATGGTGTAATCATCCCTTGTGATGTGATCTAATGGGAACAGTCAATAGTTGTTGGGGGATTGTTGTTGTTGTTATGTGCCGTGGAGTTGGTTCCAACTCATAGCGACCCTGTACAGGGTTTCCGAGGCTGTCAATCTTTATGGGAGCAGAAAGCCTCATCTTTCTTCTGCGGAACAGCTGGTAGTTTTGAATTGCTGAACTTGTGGTTCGCAGCCGGATTCGTAACCACCGGGAGATTAGGATGGGATAAAACATTCTGAGGGCACAGCCCTGCTCTGATGTAAGGAAAGCTTCCCTTGTGTGTGGTCTGCATTGTCTGGTATGCACATCAGTTTTGGATAAAAGGGGAGAGAAGAAGTGAGCAGTGAATGTAGAAGAGGGGCCTGACTACCCCCAAGAAAGAAGACTTGGGGGCAGAGCATCTTCTTTGGACCTAGGGTTCCTGTGCTGAGAACTTCCTAGACCCATGGGAAGACTGATACCATGGCACCTAAATCTGGAGATCTCTGAAGAATGGCAGGCCCACAGATGTTGCAAGGAGACAAGGACCTTTATCCAGAGCTGGCAAAGAGAGACTTCCCTTAGAGTTGACGCCCTGAAATTGGACTTCTTGCTTCCTAAACTGTGAGAGACTAAACATCTGTTTGTTAAAGCTGACCTTTGTGCCATTTCTGTGATAACAGCATTGGAGAACCTTCTTTATCTAGGTGTGCCTTCTTCCAGCACAAAGCTTCCCCAGACCTGTAGTTGCTCCTGGCAGACAGTGTTCTTCTCTCTTCCCCGTTCCTTTTATTGTAGCCGTCCCCATCTCTTTCTCATTATTCAAAGCTGCCTTGGCTTAGGAAAGGACTTGGAAATACTGGACGTCCTGACACATGTAAAAGTGCTTGGGGAGAAGGTGATCTGTGCTGAGCACAGATGGCCTGGGTCTCTAAGGCTCAGTCGTTGGACATGTGCTTGGACTCAGCATTAGCACATGTTAGCCTTTTCAACATCGTTTTAGCTGCATTGGTGAATATAAGTGCTCTCTTTTTTTCCCTCCCTCTTTACAATTTTCTACATAATTACAAAGAAATCACAGCCTATGTGTTGGCTGCCTGCCTTTCTGTACAAAAGCCATCACTGTGAACCCTCAAGAGCAATTGGAAATGTCTCCTCTGTGGTGATTCATTTTTAGGGAATGGTTCATAGTCTCCTGCCAACTTTCACTTGCTGCCAGATTTTCAACTGGCTCTAGCTATTCTTCAGGAGGCAAGCTCTCTGGGTTCCACCCTTCGGGGCATGGCTTCTGCAGAAGTTGAGGACTGATGGCACAGAGCAACTGGGCAAACATTCAGTCATTGCCTTCTACTCTGTTCCTTCCATGAGTTTAGTTTGCTGGCCGGAGAGTTGATGCTGCCTGTGCACTTCGCCTCTCTTTGGAGTTGAAGTGCCAATGGCAAACTGTTCTTGGATCCATTGAACTCCCAAGGGGTCTTCTTATTTACTGAGGATCATCTGCTCTTAGAACTGGACTGCCTTTGAGAAGTCTTGAGGCTCAACTTGGATCCAGCTCAGGAATTATATTCCATTTATTTTAATAATTCTGTAACCCACACAGTGGGCATACAATTGCGAAGGAGTAAGACATTTAAAAAAAGAAGTAGCATTTAAAAATCTAGTTGCTGTAGACAGAGCCTTTTGGTAGTGGATGATTTGATAATGGTCATTTGAGAAGCATCCCAAGAAGAAAGGGTCTGGGTAACAGGGAAATGGGAAATCATCCAAGTGATACTCAACCTGGAAAAGAGATATTGTTTTCCTGCCTTGAGTCAGAGGTGTCTGAAGATACCTTCATACTGTTGTCCCCAGCAGCCATCCGGCAGAATGCATTGGGGCATCTGCAGAAGGAAGTAGCCAAACATGCTTGAATTCAAGAGAAATGCTGGATTTCCAGTATGTGTATACATTTTACAGGAGAGGTCAGAAGTAGAAATAGTTAGCCTAATAAAAAGAAAAGTGGCGGACTCAAACCTAACAACAATTGTGAGGATGATGCACGACCTGGCAGTGCTTTGTTCTACTGTACCTAGGATTGGTATGAGCTAGAGCAGACTCAGCAGCACCTACCAACAGTAACGTAGAGTGGAGAAACAATGCTTCTGTCTCCAAGACTATTTGGTATGAGTCCTGGGTCAAGGGATTGACTGAGCATTTGCAAGCCCAAAAGCAGACCTCGACAGTTCTGGTTTCAGGTACAGGTATCCTTTGCTTTGAGAAAGTTTGCTTTAAGACACTTTGCTTTTGTGAAAGTCCTAAATTAGTATGGCTTTCACTAACCAAAAGAAATCTGAAGAGGACTCTAGCTTTACTGAAGAAAGGAGAGAAGTAAAATGACTGTTGAGCGTTGGTTTGTCAGTGAACTGTCAAAGAACAGTGAGACTGGAGTCCCCAAGCTCCTTTCCCAGGGACCGCACTCAGTATCTCAACACCGAGCCACCATGACTTGAAACTGTGCCCATGAACACGAAATTATTTTAGGTTTTGTGTTTTTCTGATACGATTTGTAGACTATTGTTTGGGGTCTGGAACACTGAAATTTTTTTCTTTATAAATTAATAGGAGCCCTGATAGTGTCGGATTCATTGTGATTGACAAAACTGTAATTGTAGAAGCTGTGTAACTAAAAGGAGGGAGTTGTTGTTGTTGTGTGCTGTGGAGTCGGTTCTGACTCATAACGACCCTGTACAGGGTTTCCATGGCTGTAAATCTTTACGGGCGCAGAAAGACTCATCTTTCCCTGTGGAACAGCTGGTAGTTTCAAACTGCTGACTGTGAGATTAGCAGCCTGTTTTGTAACCACTATGCTACCAGAGCTCCTTCAAAGGAGGGAGTAGTTATCTTTTATCTTTCATTTCAGAGACAGAGGATCCCAGGATCATCATTAAGGAAGAGCATGAGTGGAACTTGGGATCCCTGCCTGGAAAATTGCTGACAGCTGAGATGGTGACAGAGAGGGTGACATGGAAACACAGAGTGGATATGGACTCTAGGCCCATGGACTGAGTAAGGCTGTGTGCCTATGGGCAGGAGGCTGGCTGGTAAAATGTGTCCTTTGGACATTTAAATGGCTATGTTTTGTATGTGTGCATCAAATATTTTGTTTTGTTTATCTGTGACTTCTAAGATGAAAATGGGGTCAGTGTGTTTTAGGTTGTACGTGTTTTAGTTATATCATGTTAGGCGCAGTATGACTTGACTATTTTCTTTATTTAGACATTATGCATATACTTTATAGGTTTCAAGTTGCCAAGGGTGGACTGTAATGGTTAGGGTTCTGTGTCAATTTGACTAGGCCAGGATTTCCAGAGGTTTAGCAGTTGGGATGCGCTTATTCCCATGAGTATGAGACCTGATACTGGCATGGTGGTGGTGGTGGTGGTGTGCCATGGAGTCAGTTCTGACTCATAGCAACCCTGTATAGGATTTCTGAGGCTGTAAGTCTTTATGGGAGCCGAAAGCCTCATCTTTCTCCTGTGGAATGACTGCTAGTTTCGAACTGCTGACCTTGAGGTTAGCAGCCCAACTTGTAACCACTATGCTACTAGAGCTCTATGGTGAGTGGCTATGAGCAGCCAATCAATTGAAGGGATGCACCCTGGGACATGTGGGCTGCTTCCAATATAAAGGACACATGGGAGGGACTCTTATTATCTCTTCTTCTGGGGATAATACACACTTCTTGCCTACTGAGAGTCTACAGTCCAGCTAGGAAGATGGACAGCAAACATTCAAACTATTTATCATCTGTAGCAGAGAGCTCTGAGAAACTACAGGCCTTTTGGGGGAGTTAACTTCTAAGTTAAGATCAAAACAGGAGGAGGGATGGTGTGGTGAGATCTAAAGGGAAGAGAATTCCAGACTGAGACAGCAGCTGGACTCAGGCCCCAGGTGGGAATGAGAAATAGTCAGGAGGCCATTGTGGTTAGATCAATACAAGGGAAAGAAGGAGTGAAAAGGGAGCTGAAATGAAAGAAGGGTCAGCCGGTTTAGTGAACAAATCTGTTGATTTTCATTCTAAATGTGATAGAAATCCATTGTTAATTGTAAGCAAGGCAGTGGCATGTCGTGATTGGATAAAATACTCATAAATCATTCAGGCTACCTTGTGCCTAATTAGTAGAAGGTGAGAGGAAACCCCCCAGAGAGCACTTGGGAGCTGTTGCTACAGCACTGGTGAGAGAAGGTGGGGGCTTGAGCCAGGTATTGGTCATGAAGGTGGAGAAGGCCCTTGTTACAGCAGCCTTAGGCAACTGGTCTATGGTCTTTCCGCTGGCTTGCCATATTGTAGTGTCTTATGTGTTACCGTGATGCTGGAAGCTACATCATTGGTATTTCAGATATCAAAGGGCAGGTTTCCACAGAGCTTCCAAACTAAGAAAAACTATTTTAAAAAAAAGGCCTGGGCAGCTACATGTGAAAATTAGAAAATTAGCCAATGAAAATCCTATGGACTACAACAGAGCACTGTCCAATAGTGCTGGAAGATGAGGCCCATGAGTTGGAAAGCTCTCAGAATACACAGTGGTTACAACCATGGACTCAAACATACCTGTGCTTGGCCATGAAGATGGACCAGACAGCAACATTTACTTCTGTTAGTCATGAGGGTGCCATGAGTCAGAGCCCACTCTATGGCAACTAGCATATAACTAATACATGAAATCTTATGAAGTTCCAAAGAAAAATCAAAATAGAAACAAAGTTTTTATAGATCTTATTAAAGGGAAACACTTGAACCAATAGGCTTGGCTGACTTTTGGATCCAGGACCATGATTCTCTCACTGTGGGCCCAACAGGTCCAGATGTGATTTTCAATTCAATTGCCTCAACTGGGTACCAACTTGACCATATGTCTAGATTGGGGCATGTGTGCGATGCTCCAACCCACACCTACTTCTCCGCCATGTTGATTTCTGGCGCCTTCTTGATGAATCCTTGGGCCAACTCTAATGCTTGTGGTCTTATGACAGTGATTTGGAAGACAGTATTATGGTTTGAGTATGAGTTAGTATTGTGTAAAAATACCTAACATTTTTCTCCAGCCTGGTTATTTTGAACTTCAACAACCTTTGGTAACTGAGCACCCCACACTTCCTTATCTCTACACAATAATTTGTTGAATTTCCCACCTCCAAGGAATGAAAGCTTTTGATGATAGATACCATGCCAGAATAACACAAATGAACTATTAACCATTTCCAGAAACCAATGTTTTGCATTATTTTAAAAAAAGTCCCAAAGAAAAATGTATTTCAATTCTATTCTGTTCTCTTGTACTCCATTCTATCCTGCCTGAGATTAAGATTAGAGGGTAGTTTCTTTCTGTGAGGTTGTTCTGGGAAGGACTTGAGCGCCTGAGGACGGGGTCTGTTTTTCATCAGCCTCAAACCAACCAGCCAAATGGCTTTGATTTGTAAAGTCAATGTTTCTGGGGAATTTATACGAGTGACTCTGGACTTTCTGCCCCAATGAGTCACTCAAGAACAGCCTTTCCTGAGATGACCAGAATGCAATCTAACTGCTGGCTCACCTTCTGATCCTTACTGAAATTTCAAAATAAAGATGCATTTTCACATAAAGGATGAACACAAGTAGGGGCAGGTGAGACCACTGGCGATTCCCAAAGAGCTCTGTGGGATGAAGTCTGCCCAGCCTGGGATGCTGGTGCTGGCCCCGGTGTCTGTTCTGTGTCTCCTGCCTTTTAAGGATCTACATTCTGCTCTGGAGGCGCTTAGCTTGGTATCCCGGCTTGCACACATGGGACCCATCGCCTGCCTCTGAGCAGGGACAAAGCTGCCAGCATGGCAGAAAAGTTCTAAAAATAGCAGGCATTTTTCAACAGGCTTTGCTGCTTCAGCACCATTTTCACCTGCCTCTGGGGTTCAGGAGCCATCTCTTGGGTTGAATCAGAACTGTGTGATTGTTTGCCAAATTTTCTTGTTTGGCAGAACCTGCTATTCAAACTCTACCCCACATTAATGCTTGGTTTTCAGAGAAATGGTACCAGCAGGAGCCTCTGTGCCCTCCACTCCTTTGGTACTCGCCTTGACTTGAGACTGCTTTCAGAAACCAAGACTCCTCTCCTTTCTCACCAAAGAATTTCAAAGTAGACAGAGGGGAATCATCCCACTGAATGTTTGAACAGCCGCTATGACTGTCTCAGAGGCCAAGCTTGGCTCGGGATCTTGGAGACCCATTTGGGATGCTTGTACAAGGTGGGACCACAGACATCTATACTTTCAAGGGCTGAGCAGAGTTTCTGAATGGATTGGGCTGGAGGAAGTGTAGGTCAAATGAGACAGCTGGGGCTTGTGGAAGAGTAGGATGAAATGTTCATCATATAGGCATTCAAGCTTGGTGATTTTAGTATATTGCTGCTGGCAAATCTGGACCTTGGAGCACCAGTTTGCAATCTCTGGTGTAGAGGAGCTAGTTAAAATTGATTTCCAAGCAAATGTGGCTGTGTTCGGTCAGCTGTATGCAACTGTGCAGAGCTGTGCAGTTTTTCTGGGAAGTGACCCCTTTGGCAATGGTTGTTGTTAATTACTTCCAACTCAAGGAGACCTTGTGAACAACTGACAAAACCTTCCACTATTGTCCGGATTGTTAAATGTTTAATACCGTTGAATTTTCCTGGCTTTCATGGACCCTTTGCTAGACAAGGACATATGTGGCTAGATAGGAAACTTCATAGTGTGAAGGCCCCTCAATATTAGGGTTATTGAATGGGACCCTGCCAGAAGGACTGTACTGATGGTTAGAGGTGTCTCTCTGTGTGGTGCTGGAACTCTTTGGTGTTCATTTGTGGTACGCAAGTCTGTTTTGGTAAATGATGACCAGAGTGCTTGACACCCTGCAGGTGAATCCTGGTGCCAACTGTGCAGGTGAGCATCTCAGAAGAACTGAATATTCAGATCTGCAGGAAAACAGACTAAACTGCAACAGAAACTGAATGCCGATGCCGTTTTCTCTCACAAAGTGGCCAGAGGAAGAAACTTCTGGAAGTGAAACTGCAGGCCAGGGCCTCCTTCTCAAGTTGGCCTTAGGGGTTTGGCCGCTTCTGGCAACTATCTTATCTGGTCATTATGCGACCCAGACACATCCAAGAGGCATCCTGCTGGGTGCTAAGTCTAAATGTCTGGGAAGGATTTTGGCATTCAGCAGTGCTCAATGCTCTGTGGTCGGTGGCGTTTGTTCTGCTGGATGAGAAGAGTCTGTTCGTCTAGGCCAGTAGGAAGAGGGATGTAGACGAAACTATGTGCACAGTCCTGATGGCAAGAAGCTCTCTGCGGACTTGCTGTCCTTGTTAGTTACCATCATGTCAATTACAACTCATGTCAGTCCAACTTGTGAGGAGTCGAATTGCTCCATCAGGAGCTGTTATCTTAATGGAAGTGGATCATCAGGCCTTTCTTCTGTGGTACCATTGGGTGGATTCAAACTATCAATGTTTCATTCCTACCGCTGTTGTGTACTGTCCAGTCAGTCACTCTATGGGACAGAATAGGACCACCCCACGGGGTCTCTTAGGGTGTCGTCTTTGAGAACAGAACCCCTGGTGGGTTTGAACCACCAGTCTTTGGTTAGCAGCTGAGTGCTTAACCACTGCATCACCAGGGCTCCTTCTAGGTTAGCAGTCAACTACAAACCATCTGTACCACCTAGGGACCTAGGCACTGTGATAGACAGTTGTTGTTGTTAGGTGCTGTTGAGTCTGTTCAGACTCACAGCGACCTCATGCACAAAGGAACAAAGTACGGTCCAGTCCTGCACCATCCTTACAATTGCTGTGTTTGAGCCCTTTGCTGCTGCCACTGTCTCAGTCCATCTCCTTGAGGGTCTTCCTCTTTTTCAATGACCCACCACTTTACCAAGCATAACATCCTTCTCCACTGGTAGGTGTCTCCTGATAACATACCAGAAGAATGTGAGATGAAGTAGGGTTAGAGGTTAGGGGTAGGCAGCACGGGTAAGAAAATGAAGTCTTGGCAGCACGGGTAAGAAAATGAAGTCTCTTTTCCTTTTATTTGGAGTATTTGGAGAGAGCTGTGCAGACAGGTACATACAAGACACTGTTTTCTTCAGTGGAGGTGAGCATAAGGAAGTTGGGGACATGAGACATACCAAGGGGTGTGTGACAGCAACTAGTGTGTGTTGAAGGATGAGTGGAAGTACCCAACCACGTGCAAATGCTCAGAGACTTGCAGGAGAAGAGGGTGTGCAGGACATGGAATCTGTTCTTGCTGGACTTGGCTTGTCTTACAAAAGAGCTCTTACTTAACGGAGCACAGGGGGGAGGAACAGGGGTTAACATCCGAGCTGGCAAATGACTTGATAGCAGGACAAATGACCCTTAGACTTCTTTTGGTCATGTCCTATTATATTCTATTTCTGTTAAATGGACTAAGAGGGCCGGTGAGAGGCTGTTCACAATCTAGCTAGAGAGAACTGATAGCGTCCTAAGTGGGAGGTGGAATGGAGAGAAGCAGAGGAGACACAATGGGAGGATGTGGGGATGGCTTGATGGGGCTAGAGGAGAGGAATGGGTCAGAGATGTCTCCCAGCTGTCTCGTTTATATAACTGAGGACATGGTGGAGCCATTCCTGGAGACAGGAAGTACATGATGAGTTCTAGATTGGGCAAGACAATAATGAATCCAAGTAAAGCATGGAGTGCAAGTTCTTATGGAGTCCGCACAATGGAAAGGGAGAATGGGGTCAGTTCAGTGATGGGGACTGGGGAGAAATATAGGACAGTTGAAGCCTGTGTTAGAAATGTTTTGCCCAGAGAGCACATGGAGAGCTGAGACAAGCAGCCTCAGACTTTGAGGAGCAGCAACATTGAAGGGCTGGCCCAGAGGTGAGAAAGTCAGCCGAGGTTGACCTGGAATGAGAAGGGAGCAGGAGAAGGATGGTCAGAGCTGGAAGCCAAGAGAATGGAGAGGAGAGGATTCTTAGAAGGGGGTGCTGCCAGCTCTTAATGACTCGCCTGTTTCCTAGTGATCATGATTCTGCAGTGTCACTTAGTATGTTCGTGGTCTCTCTTAGGTAGGGACCTAGGCATTGTGATAGACAGTTGTAGTGGAGACACTTGTGGTCTCTCTTAGGTAGGCATACATGCTCCGCACTGACACCATCTCATTTTTCCCCAGACATCTGTGTTCTTTCCACTCTCACTATTCTAAACAACACAGTGATAAATAAGCTGGCACACAGATACACAGGTATACGGTATCTACTTGCTACTTCAGAGCAAATGAAAAGAAATGGAGTCTATGGGTCAAAGGACTGTTGCATCTTTTAAGTCTTTGGTATGCATCATGAAAGTGTCCTGCAGAGAAATGATGCCAGTATACAAATGGTTTTGGAAACATCTCATCTCTGATGAGAGTACACTAATTTTATGAAATCATAGCAAATTTGATATGTGGGAAGTAATGTGACTTTAGTTTCTCTAATCAGTTGTTGTTGTCAGGTGCCATCGAGTCGGAACCGACTCATAG
>NW_006408614.1:9566968-9568739 GCF_000296735.1 Chrysochloris asiatica | reverse complement strand
CACTTACATTCCAGGAACAGAGGACCCGAGGACCATCAAGGGAGAAGAGCATGAGTGGAATGTGGGACCCTATCCTGAGAAGCAATGACACGAGAGATGAAGGCAGAGATGAGGACATGGAGAGCGGGAGTAGCCGAGGACCCTAGACTAATGGAAAGAGAAAGGCTGTGTGCTGGTGGCCAGGAGGTAGGCTTGTAGAATGTGCCCTTCAGTTGTTTAAATGATTATACATTTCTGAGTGTTTTTGTGTACATAAAAACAAACAAACAAACAAACAAACAAAATTCAGAGGGAATAGAAGCAAATACTGATGAATGATGATGCATGGAGGGGATTGTAATCATTGCAATGAAATGAAAGACTATAGGATAAGTGTAAAACTGATGTTCTCTCATGTAAACTATCACCCAATTTACAATAAAAACTTGTATTAAAAAATTGTTCAAAAGCAAAGATGGTGCTTAGCTACCACTACCAATTGCTCAGAAAGTGATTACATTAGACAGTCTCAGAGAGAGTGGTAGAAAATGTGGAACAAAACTCAAAATTGTACCTATAAAAAAATGACCAGATATTAGCAATGAAGACAAACTGACAGATGAGTGGTGATGGAGAGTGCATGATACAATTGCTAATACCTTGCAGGTCAGTAAGAAACTGGAGGAAACTGAGACTATGGCCCTCGACCACCCTCTGAGTCCGGAACAGAACATCCTCTGACCCAATGTTCAGTGAAGCAGTAGATAGGTATATAGAGGTGACAACATTCGTAAGGTATGTTCACCATGGAATGGTCACCCATTCAATATCAAAAGGGCAACATTTACTTAGGGACAAAGTTGAGAAGGAATGAGAAGGGGGGTGGAATGGAACTAGGAACCACAGAAAGGAAGTGGGTAACTGTTGTTGCGTGGAGGGGATTGCAATCATTGAGATGAAACAAAGTGTATGATTTGTTGAATGTAAAACTGATTATGTTCTCTGGAAACTTTCACTCAATTCATAATAAAAAGTTAAAAATAAATCCATGCCCAGTGAGAGAGGAAACCAAGTGTCTGAGTTGGTGCCAACTTTTGATGACACGACATGGCATTCTTATTCTCCAATGGCTTGCAAGCCACCCAGAAGACCCGGTATATTTTTGTCAAGTGAAGCACAAAGATCAAAACACCGTCTTAGATCACTACAGTCTTCCAGCTGTTTCAGTTTAACTCCATAATCAATAGTTCTAAAATTGTTTTTATTTTAAACCTCTTGAATCATTAAAAATTGTGTGTGTTTTTGTAGTCTTTTAGTGTTTTTTATTCTATCAGTTCCTGGAGTCTTGTTTTTTGCCAATTCTACATAAGAAGGACTTCTTCCTTCAGTAAACTCAGTTCTTTTGTTTTTTAAAATTTTTTATTGAGAATTGAGTGAAGATTTACAGAGCAGATGATCAGGTTAACCTTCAACAAGTCACATTATTTGCTTCATTACATTGAGTGAAATCTCATTCCTGTACCAACAGTTAACAGCATTTATTTTAACTCTTGCATTCCCTCTGTGTCTCCCGCTACTTTCATCTTTCCTTTGCAGACCTCCCTCTTGTTGTAACTGCTTGCCCTGTCACCCATGTTAACATGTGTCTACTCTCTAGACCATAATAATTTTTTTTCCTCCTACCTCCCATTCAGGGAAGAGCTGACACCAATCCTACTCAAATTATTCCAGAATATAGAGGAGGATGGAAAACTTCCCAATACATTCTATGAAGCAAGCATAACCCTCATCC
>NW_006408614.1:9543153-9566533 GCF_000296735.1 Chrysochloris asiatica | reverse complement strand
GTCGTGTTTATCCAAAAATGTATCCATCTCTTTTAAATTTTCAAATTTGTTGGAGTATAACTCTTCATAGTATTCTGTTATTATCCTTTTGATTTCCTTTGGTTCCGTTGTGACCTCACCCATGTGGTTTCTAATCTGAGCACAGCGTTCCAATAGCTGTGTCCCCACTGTCAGCTACACTTGAACAGTGGCTGAAGTGGCTTCGAAAGGCCTCTGAGATAACTGGGGTCTGCCATTCAGTCCCCAGGGAACTGCCCTTCTGAATCACATTGAGACCTGGTGAATTAGGCTGGGAGAGTCTCTCATTAGGGTATTTCTCCTGCATAGCCATCACAGTTATTTGAGCCAACACCACCACCACCACCACGTCTGCCACGGGAGACAGTTCTTCCCTCAGTTCGCCTAACAGCCGTTACTGATTTTCCTTTTTTTAAATATTAATGGAAGGTGTATTAACTTTTTTGACATTACCCTGTAACTCATTAATTTTTTTCCTCATTAAAAGCAGTCTGTTTTATGGTGAAGTTTACTTGACTTGCTTGCCATTGGAAGCTATGCATCTGCACTATCCCCTTTTTTTTGTTTTGTAGTTAACTTCATTATACATTTATATCTCTCATTCCCTATTTTCATCTTGTAAGGTTTTTTACTTCAAATACTGCTACCACACAGTTCTGTGTGGTATTGTCATATATGACAATCGCAGGTTGTTGTCTACTGTTATTGGTTCTTAGTCCAAGGAACATCCTTTAATATTTTTATTTATCTGTAAATCTCCTAATTTCCTAATGTCCTAATTTCTGTTTATCTGTAAATGTCCTAATTTCGCTCTCATATTTGAAGGACAGCTTTGCTGGATATATGATTCTTGGTTGGCAATTTCTTCTTTTCATATTTTTGTATATGTCATACAATTGCCTTCTTGTCTGCATAGTTCCTGCTGTGAAATCAGAGCTTAATCTTAGTGGGTCTGCTTTGTAGGTAACTTTTCATTTTTCCTGAGTTGCTATCAGGATTCTTTCCTTGATTTTGGTTTTGGAAATTTTAATTATTATTTGTCTCGGTCACTTTCTTTCAGGATCTATCTTCTTTGGGATTTACTGAGCTTCTTGCATGCTTATCTTCTCGTCTTTCGTGATGTTAGGGAACTTTTCTCCCAGCTACTCTCTGACAATTTTCTCTGTGCTTTTTATCATTTCTTCCTGTTCTAGAATTCCTGCCACCCTTAAGTTATTTCTCTTCATGGTGTTTCACATACCTCTTAGACTTTCTTTGAATTTTTTCTTTTTTCTTTTCTGATTGTTCTCCTAGCTTACTAGTATTGAGAGATTTATCTTCAAGATCACTAATTTGGGCTTCCGTTTCTTTGAATCTACTCCTTTTTCCTTTCATTTCTGAAATCTTAGTATTAATCTTCTGAATTCATAATTGCACATTTTGTATTGTTTCAAATTTGCACTTATTTTGTCTGTTTGTTCTTATAGTATTTTCCTGAAATATTCTATTTTTCCCCTATATTCTTGCTTTTCTTGATCTTTCAGTAAATCCTTTGAAGTTACCTAAGTATCATTCTTTTGAATTCTTTTTCAGTTAGTTCCATTACCTTTTCTTCCTCAGAAATGTTTTAAGCTCTGTATCTTGGTCATTTGTTTGAGCCATTCTCTTTTGATTCTTTGTGTGAGTTAAAATTTTGTCTCTAGGGCATTGTGGTGTTGTCATATTTGTATTTAATTGATGATTATATGTTGATATGTTCTTAGGCTTTCAGCAATTGTCTCCTGTGGGTGTAGTTAGAGAATGGAAGTGTGAAGAGCATTCTCTGTTCATGCACTTCAGTTTACGATGGGTTTGACTGATGGTAGCTGCTGACTATTGTAAATCAGATGGTATAGGAGTTAGTATTGGCTCTGGGCCAGTGGATGGAATTGCAGAGTGTATGGTTATGGCTGGACTATATGGGCATAGTTGCTGTCTCCTACTGAGTAAAACAGAATAAACAAACAAGGAGCTAACAAGGAAAGGGAAAAAAGAAATAAAACCCAGCAGTTATTATATACAATAATAACTATAAAGACAAAAGAAGAACAGGAACATGGAGCTATAGAAGAGAAAAATAATATAGGAAAGAAAAGGAAGAAATAATAATAATTTTTAAAAGCATTTAGAAAAACTAAGTAGTGGATTTCACGCTTCCATTGAGGACTTGGTACTCTGCAATTAAGAGCCATTTCCTGGTTAATAAACTTCTCAGGACTCTCTTTATATATATGGTGGTTGTGGTGGCCATGTGTCATGGAGTCGGGTCCAATTCATAGCAACCCTGTATAAGGCTTCCAAGGAGTGGCTAGTGAGTTTGAACTGCCAACCTGTGGTTCAAACCAATCTTGCGTCTCAGTGCTTTAACCCACGGTGCCACACCAGGACCAAGAAGAAATGACAAGAGATGAGGATCTATACTGATTTATGGACAGTAACTGGAGAGTCAGGGGCTTGGAGGAAGCAAGATTGAAGGATTGGAAGCAAGGAGTTTTGGGATAAATGGCTGGTCCTTAGAAACCCTAGAGCTGAGAATATTGACATTCCTTGTGAAAGTCCACACAAAGGCCCCCATTGCAGGGGATTCCTTTAATAACCACATTGATGAGGTGACTTAATCTGTGGAGTGCTGTCAACGTCTTTCCTGAACCACCTCAAGGATTTGATCAATGAGTTAATCATCAAAGTGTCCCTGGAGCTTATGAGAAAAGCTATGTATAGGAGGACTCCACTTTATCAAGACTGGTCTCTTTGTTGTTGACTTTCCAGCAATATGATCAACTTGCTTTCTTAATGCAGTACCTTGAAGAGACCAAGCAACAGAGTCATGGAGCTGGAGAACTTTAGAGCCAGTCCACCATCAGAGAACAGTAGTTTATCTACTTGAAGCAGACACTTATTCTGACGTTAATTTTGCTTGTCCAGCATTGCCATCCACAAACATGTTGGACACCACATTCATGACCAAAGAATACCACAAAGACTTGTTTTTCACTGAGAAAATTATTTTGCATAAAAATAAGTAGTCACAGGTTTTACCTGTATCTCAAAGAACATACCTGGCTGACCTTATGAAAGAGATAGTGAATCAGTGGGGATGGGGTAAGACTAACCCAATGAAAATTTATTTCTCATTCACTTTTCAGGTGCAACACACACAGTTACGTATTGTCAGTTAGGTGTCATTGAGGTGTTTCCCACTCATACAGACCCCATGTACAGCAAAGCAAAACACCGCCCAGTCCTGTGCCAATTCATAAATGTTGTTACATTTGAGACCCGTGCTGCTGCCACTGTGCCAATCCATCTCTTTGGGGAATCTCCTCTTTCTCACTGACCCTTTATTTTACCAAGCATGATGTCCTCCTCCAGGGACTGGTCCCTCCTGATAACATTTCCAAAGCATGAAAGATGAAGTCTGGCCATCCTGGCTTCTAAGGACCCTTCTGGCTGCACTTCTTCAAACAGCTTTTTATTTATTTATTTATTTATTTATTTTTCTGGCACTCCATGGTACTTTTAATATTCTTCTCCAACACCATAACTCAAACCCACCAAATCTTCTACAGTCTTCCTTAATTTATTGTCCAATTTTCACATGCATATGAAGTTACTGAAAGTACCTTGGCTTGGGTCAGGCACACCTTAATTCTCAAACTGACATCTTCTGTTGTTTTGTATTGACAAGGAAAGAGTGATTGGTGTCACTGCACCGTACTTTTAACTGATTTATTAAGTTTGGGAATTTTGTTCTTGCAAATGTAGATGTGTTGCATTTATTCTCATAAAGCGTTTACACAGAGATACCTGTGAAAGGCAGAACAGAACAGGACTGCCTTGTTACTTGAGGTCTTTCAAGTTTTCCACCTTTGATAAGGTGGAGCCTTACCACTGTTCTATGGCTCTCGATTAGTGTGAAATATTTGAGTTTAACTTCTCTGACAAATACCCACCTTATACAGGTTCTAGCCTTTTTAGAGTTTATTCCCCAAGTATTTATTTTAATTGAAAGTGTATCTGTCTGGAGTTATGATATAATGGCTACAAGTTCTGATTCCATGACTAATCCTAAGCTAGAGATCAAAGATGATACTCAGTCATTCACAGACTCTGGTCTTGTATGAATTAAGAAAGACATTTCTTGCTATGTTAGTCATGGAAAGTCCTGTGGCATTGTGTGGTTTGCTCGTTGGCTGTTTTATAGACATTATTTTACTTAACTCTCACAACCATTCTACAAAGAAGGTAGTATGATGGAGAAAGTCTATGAACTCAGTTTAGTTCACAGATGAGGACTTTAAGCTCTGAGGTGCTAAGGGGTTAGGTCAACATCACCCATTTGGCTAGTCTTTTGTCTATCATTCTTGTTTCATTACATCTCAGCTAGTTCAATAGCAGCAGTGTGTGTTTCAGATGGGAAGTCCAGTAAACACATGTGCATCCTCCAAATTGACCACCCCTTTTGTTATTGAGTGGCACCAATTAGGTGGTGTAACTGTACATGCATGATACCTGACATACGTGAAGATTTAAGGAGGGTAGAAATGATGCTTTAGTGTATCCTGCAGCCCAGAAACACAGGGGAATTCATAATGTAAGTTATCAAAAATATTCTTTCAATCTGATTGACTAGCTCCTTTCTTTGGATGACCCATCCCAGAGATACGTCTCAGTGTTTTCATGAATAGAAGTTGAGTTGTGAAGCATTTATTTTAAAAAAGTTGGATGAACTTTCTCTTGCAGTTGGTATTACAAGCATTTTAGTCATATGCATTGTTTTTAACCTCAAAACAGCTCCTTGGCCAACTGCTTGGAAGAGATCCATATAGGTTTCCATTTCAAAGACAAGTGACCCAACAGAATGTAGAAATCATTGGGCAATATCATTAATAGCACATGCAAGTAAAATTTTGCTAAAGATAATTATAAAATGGCTGAAACAGTACATTAACAAGTAACTGCCCGACTCTCAAGGAAGATTCAGGTGAGGATGTGGAATCAGGGATATCATTGCTGATGTCAGATGGATCTTGACTGAAAGAACAGAATATTAGAAAGATGTTTACCTCTGCTTTTGTGAAGATGCAAAGGCTTTTGACTGTGCATCTTGGCAAGCTATGGATAACATGGTGAAGAATGAATATTCCAGAACATTCGATTGTGCTTATGAGGAAACTGGACATAGACCAAGAAATTCGAACAGAGCAAGGGGTTCATCATCTGGCACTATGTCTGACAATATACTGGTGCTCTTCATCATGTTTCAATATCAATATTCTGGTGTTGATAGGGTTCCACTGTTATTCATAAGGTTTTCAGTGACTAAGTATTCAGAAGTAGTCTGTCACTCCTTCCTAGTCTGTCTTAGTCTGAAAGCTCAGCTGAAATGAGTCTACTGTGGGTGATACAGCTGGTATTTAAAATATCTGTGGCGTAGTTTTCAGAATCACAGCACCACACAAGCCACCACAGTATGACAAACTGACAGACGAGTGGTGGACATGTACATGAAGCTATCAAAATGTCATGGCTTGGGTCAGGCACACCTTAGTCTTCACAGTGATGTTTTTGCTTATGAATACTTTAAAGAGGTCTAGCACAACAGATTTGTCTAATGCATTATGTCATTTGATTTCTCACTGCTGCTTCCATGAATGTGGATGGTGAATCCAAGCAAAATGAACTCTTGGGCAACTTCAGTCTTTTCTCTATATATCATGATGTCACTTACTGGTTATTATTTATTGGACATTATATATCCAGACAATTGTAAGTATCTTCCTTTATGTTGCCAATGAGTCTTGGAGATTAGTGGTTAAGCATTCGGCTACTCTTTCTCAGGATGCTCCTTAGAAGCCATGATGGTGAAACTTTGTCTTACGTACCATGGACATGTTATCAGGAGGTACCAGTCCTTGAAAAAGGACATTATGAGTGATAGAATAGTTGTTGTTATTAAGTGCCATCGAGTTGGAATCCGACTCATAGTGACCCTGTACAGGGCTTCCAAGGAGCAGCTGGTGAGTTAGAGCTGCCCGTCTTAACAGCCCATACCGACGTTGCAGTCTACCACATTAACTGGCAATGTCACACCAGAAGAGTAGAGGGCTGCCCAAAACAGGCAGACCACCAATGAGGTGGACTGACAGTTGCTGCTACAAGGGCTCAAACACAGTAATTATGAAGATGGTACAAGACCAGGCAGTATTTTGTTCTGTTATAGGTAGGGTCTCTGAATTGACACCAACTCATCTAAAACAACTAACTAAAATATAGGTGGTTCAAACCCACCAGTGATTCTACAGGAGAAAGATGTAATAGTTTTCATGTTAGCCTTCCCAGGGCTAGATTAAGGTATATGAAGGCACTAAGTGCTAAATGCCAACCATTTCAAGAGCTAGCGTATGATCAAGAGCCAATGATACTGAAAGGAAGAAATCAAAGGTACACTGAAGGCATTGTCAAAAAACAAAGCTCCAGGAATTGATGGAATACAAATTGAAATCTTTCAACAAACTGATGCAGCACTGCAGGCACTCACTCACGTATGCCAAGAAATTTGCAAGGCAGCTACCTGGACAACTGATTGGAAGAGATCCATATCTCTGCCAATTCCAAAGATAGGTAACTCAACAGAATGTGGACATCATCAGACAATAGCATTAATATTTTGCATTAAAATAAAATTTTGTTACAGATCATCCAAAACCAACTGCAACAGTTCATTGACAGTGAACGGTCAGAGGTTCAAGCCAGACTCAGAAGAGGATGTGGAACAAGGGATATCATTGCTGACATCAGATGGATCTTGGCTGAAAGCAGAGAATATCAGAAAGGTGTTCACCTGTGCTTTACTGACTACACGAAGGCTTTTGATTGTGTGGATCATGACAAGGTATATACAACATTGCGAAGTATGAGAATTCTGGAACACTTAATTATGCTCATGAGGAACCTGTACATAGACCAAGAGGCAGTTGTTTGAATAGAACAAAGAACATTGAATTTAAAATTAGGAAAGGTGTGCACCAGGGTTGTATTCTTTCACCATACTTATTCAGTCTGTATGCTGATCAAATAATTTGAGAGGCTGGATTATATGAGGAAAAATGTGGCATTAGGATTAGAGGATGACTCATTACCAACCTGTGATATACAGATGATACAACCTTGTTTGCTGAAAGCAAAGAGAACTTAAAATATACTGATGAAGATCAAAGACCACAACCTTTAGTACCAGAAAAAAAAAAAAAAAAATCTACCAGTGGACTAATAGATAACATCCATGTAAATGGATAGAAGATTGAAGCTGTTAAAGACTTCATTTTACTTGGATCAACCATTAACACTCATGGAAGCAGCAGTCAAGAAATCACATGATGTAATGCTTTAGGAAAATCTGCTGCATAAGAGCTTTTTAAAGTGTTGAAGGGCAAAGATGTCAGCTTGAGGACTAAGGTCCTGACCCAAGCCATGGTATTTTCAATAACCTCATATATTTGTTAAAGTTGGACAGTGAATAAGGAAAAACATAGAAGAATTGATGCATTTGAGTTATGGTGCTGGAGGAAAATATTGAAAGTACCATTGACTTCCAAAAGAACAAACAGATCTGTGTTGGCAGAAGTACAGTCAGAGCGCCCCCTGGAGGCCAGGATGGTCAGACACTGTCTCTTGTACTTTGGACATATTATCAGGAGGGACCAGTCCCTGGAGAAGGACATCATGTTTGGTAGAGTGGAGGGTTGGCAAAAAGAGGAAGACCCCCTCAGTGAGATGGTTTGACACAGCGACAACAGCAATGGAACAATTCTGAGTTTGATGCAGGACTGGGCAGTGTTTCATTCTGTTGTCAAAGGGTCACTATGAGTTGGTCCCAACTTGATGGCAGCTAACAACAACAACATATCCATGTGAAATTTGGGTAGTGAATAAGGAAGACCACAGAAGAACTGATGCCTTTGAATTATAATGTAGCAGAAGGAAATTAAAAATGCCATGGACTGCCAGAAGAACAAACAAATCTTGTTGGAAAAGTACAAACAGAACACTCCTTAGAGTCCAATATGGCCAGACTTCGTCTCTTTAGACATATTATCTGGAGACACCAATCTCTGGAGAAGGACATCATGCTTGGTAAAATGGAGGGTCAACGAAAAAGAGGGAGACCCCCAATGAGGTGGGTTGGCACAGTGGCAGCAGCAATGGGCTCAAACGTAACAATGATTGTGAAGTTGCTACAGGCTCAGGCAATGCTTCATTCAGTTGTGCCCAAGTTCACTGTGAATCACTGTGAAGGACTCAATGGTAACTAGCAACATAATATAAATCTAATATAAAATATGAAGTAAAAACATGTAAACACTTTCATATTTATAATTGTTTAAAACCATTGATGTCATTGTATTTCACTCAGTGGAAGACCTAGGGTGGAAACGTCTCTAAGTTTAATTACCAGGATCCCCAGATCTCATCACTTTCTTTGATAGGAGTTGAGCTGGGAAATGTGATTGATGAATAGAGTCATCTGTTTTTCATTAAGGTCATTGGCAGTAAGGCATTCTAGGGTCTACTGTGGATGTGGTGGAGACACATGGGGTGGAGGCTGGTATAATTAGGTGGATTACTAACAGCTAACCGTATCCCAAGGAACTGTTGACTCAGCAACCCAACGGTCTTTGGTCTTGTGTTGACGAACTCCACCTCAGATTCGAAAGTATTCAGCACTTTAGTAGTGCCTTGGACAGAAACAAAGTAGTCACATTTATAGAAGACAAGACGCTGGGAGGCATAGAGTAGACCTTGACAGAGTGGCTGAATCAGTAAAGAAATATTTTAATAGGCATAAGTGTGAATACTTTTATTTCAGTCTCCCTTCCACCACTTCCACAAATAAGCTACTTCCCAATATGATCAGAAACCAGGGGGCTTTGAGCTAATTCCACCTCATGGCGACCTTTTAGTATAGGATAAAGAATAGTAGTTAATAGTAATAAATCAATAGTGAACCGATGCTCATAATTACATGGAAATGGGACCTTCCTATAAAACTGAATAGCCGTAAGCAGCGTACTGCCAATATCTACAAAATCTAGTCAATGTTAGCATCAGTTCAAAGAGCCCTGGTGGTAAAGTGATTGTGTGCTTGGCTGATAACTGAAAAGTTGGTGGTTCGAATCCACCTGGTGACTTCATGGGAGAATGATCTGGTGATCTGCTTTCGTACACGGTTTACAGCCTTGGAGACCCTATGGGACATTTTTATTCTGTCCTATAGGCTGGAGTCCTGGTGTGGCATTGTAGGATAAGCACTGGACTGCAAAGTGTCGGCTCAGATTCACCAGTCACCCCTCAGAATGCTATGCAGAGTCACTGTGAGTCAGAACTGACTCAACAGCACTTAACAATGAAAACCACAGCAGCTAACTGCAAGGTAAGCATTTCAAACCCCCCAATTGCTCCTTGGAAGCCCTGCATAGGTGGCTATGACTCAACAGCACTCAACAATAACACAGGCTCGCTATGAGTCAGAATCAGCTTGACAACAGTTAGGTCTAGTTTTTGGTAACATCATTTCAGTCTGAGCAAACACTATAATGCATCCATTGAAAAGCTAGTTTGAGCTCATATAAGTTTATATAGATACGATGTTTAGATGGAGATCTAATTATCAAAAACCACCTGCTGCCCTCATGTCAATTCTGACCCATGGCAACCCTATAGGATTGGATTTCCAAGGCTGTGAAGTTCATGGGAGCCAAGTGCCATATCTTTCTCCTGAGGAAGAAAGCATCAGCCTTTTCATGAGCCGCTAAGCACTTCATCCCTTTGTCACCAGCCTTCTTGAACTGATGTCAATGTCGATGAAGTCTTTGAGATATTTATAACTTACTGCTTCACCCATTGCATCACCAGGACTACTGAAATTCTAATGGTTGTTGCTGTTGTTGTGAAATGCTGTCACGTTAACTCTGACTCATAGTGACCCTGTGTAGCGTTTCTGAGGAGTGACTGGTGGATTTGAACCACCGACCTTGCAGGTCAAACTGACCTTGTGGTCCAGTGCATTGTCCTGCAGCACCACACTGGAGTTCATGGACTGTAGCTAATAACTCATCACCTTTCCCACGGACTAGAGGGTCTTGTCAGATGTGCAGGACAATGAGTTCAGAAGATAACAGAGGTGACACCAGTTCCCAACCTGCCAGAAAAGCATGTAGATCCAGCACTCCTCCACAAAGAGAAGACATGGAGTAAGAGGTTATTGGCAAGCGGTCATTTGTCAAAGTTTAGAATCAGATGGGTAGAGGGTAGAAAATGAGATAGGCTACACAGGACTGGGATTGGTTCCTTATCCCCAAAACGCCCAAGTGCAGACTAAGTAAACACTTGGAAGGGGAGTCTGCAGCTGGGAGCTGAACCACATGGCTTTGATGTTCTTTGTAACAGTTGATCCAGGAAATACCCCATGGCACAGATGAAAGCCACGCTGAGCTTTGAAGAATAAGGAGGCTTTCAAACCAGGGATGCTTGAGGTGTCTCATGAAACCTTCCAGGGGCAGAAAAGTCAGCCAAGGAACCAGATGAGGACAGGAGACCGTGACTGCTATGGATGTGAGCTTTGTCATTAGACTTGTGTTTACATTATGCTTCTAGAACAAAGCTCACAAGGTAAAGCTTACATGGCTGCTTACTCACTCTGCAGCCTTACAGATGGGCTGATACAGTTCCCATATCCTGATCCCTGGAACCTGTGACCATGCTGTGTTCCATAGCAAAAGGGAGCTAATTCAGGGTACCCTGGTTGTGATGTGGGTCAGACACTGGACTGCTAACTGCAAAGTCTTCAGTTCAAACCCCTGAGAAAGATGATGCTGTCTCCTCCTATTAAGATTTACCGTCTCAGAAACCCTATGGAACAGTTCTCCTCTGCCCTGAAGGGTCACCTGGAGCCAGAAACCACTCGATGGCAGCGGACTATTGCTGTCGGATCAACAAAGAACGACTCCTGATAGCACAATGGTTGAGCGCTGGACTGCTAACCAAAAGATTAGAGGTTTGACATCACTCGTGGTAGCGTAGTGGTTATGAGTTGGGCTGCTAACCTCAAGGTCAGCAGTTCGAAACTACCAGCCGTTCTGTGGGAGAAAGATGAGGCTTTCTGCTCCTATAAGGTTTTACAGCCTCAGAATCCCTGTGCAGGGTCGCTATGAGTCAGAACCGACTCCACAGCACATCACCATCACCATCACCACCACCACCACCAGTGGCTTCATGGAAGAAAAGATCTGGCAGTTTGGCATTGCACAGGTTACAGCCTAAGAAACTCCATGGAGTCCAGCTCTGCCCTATAGGGACAGTCTGAATTGGTTGCCTTTAAGGGCTTCAAACCACCAACCTTTGGAGTTCTACTCAAGTCTTTATTTATTTGTGCCACCTAGGTCTTAATTATAGTAGAAAAGGGAGGCAGAAAATGAGACTGAGAGAAAGCGACGGGGTCAGGATTGGGTCAGAGAGATGCTACGTTGCTGGTGTTGAGAATGGAAAAAGAAAGGGGCTGTGGGCCAAGGAATGCAGGTGACCTGTGGAGGCTGAAAAGCTCTTCAGAGAATTCATATGCTAGTGAACACACAGAGCAATGATTGAGTAGATGAGAGCTGACTTTCGAACCTGAATTGGAATCACTAACAGGATTACTACATGAACAAGAAATAAAATATTAACTGTGTTGAGTCATTGTTGTTGTTGTTGTTGTGTGCCATCGAGTCGGTTCCGACCCATAGCGACCCTGTACAGGGTTTCCGAGGGTGTAAATCTTTACGGGAGTAGAAAGCCTCATCTTTCTCCCACGGAGCGGCTGGTAGTTTCGAACCGCTGACCTTAAGGTTCGCAGCCCGATTCGTAACCGCTACGCTACCAGAGCTCCTTTGTTGAGTCATTATACATTTAGAACTACTTGTTATTTTATTAAGTTATTGTTGCCGCTGCTAAGAATTGTGGAGTAGGTTCTGACTCATAGCAATCCTGTATAGGGTTTCTGAAGAGCAGCTGGTGAGTTAGAACCACCGACCTTGCATTTCAAACTGACCTTGTGATCCAATGCATGACCCTGTATAGGATTTCTGAGAAGTGGCTGGTAAGGTTGAATCATCAAGTTTTTGGTTAGCAGTACAGTGATTTTCTTTGCAGGCATATGGATATTTTGTCATGTACAGCATTGTATTTCAAGACAGATCTTGAAGTGTTCTTTTTGATGATGAATTTGATGCCATTGCTCTTGAATCTTGTTGATCCTGGCATAGTAAAATATATAATTGTCAAATTCATAATGGCAGATACGAGTCCATATCAATTCACTAATGCTTAAGATATTAATCTTTAGGCACTCGATTCATTTTTGACAATTTTCAGTATCTCTAGATTCATACTTCATATATTTCATATTCTGATTATTAATGGATATTTATAACTATTTCTCATTTTAAACTTTACTTCATTTGCGTCATCACAGTCAACTCTACTTGGACGAGGCAGTTCTTCCCTAGTCGTATTTTTGAGTGCCTTCCAATCTGAGGGGCTCATCTTCCAGCACTGAATCTGACTATATTCTGGTGCTCTTCATCTTGTTTTAATATTCAATATTCTGGTGATGACAGTGTTCCACTGCTATTCGTAAGGTTTTCAGGGACTAAATATCCAGAAGTAATCTGTCTCTCCTTCTTCCTAGTCTGTCTTCGTCTGGAAAATCAGCTTGTTTCAGCTCTTTAATCCTCCAGCTTTGCAAACTGAGGGGTTTGCCATCTGCTGCTATTCACAAGAAATTCAGTGACTAAACATTCAAAAGTGATACTCAGTACCAGAAGATGAGACCTTCAGGTTGGAAGGCATTCAAAATATAACTGAGAAGAGCTGCCTCCTCAAAGTGGAGTTGGCCGTGAGACTTGAATGGAATAAAGCTTTGGGACCTTCATTTGCTGATGAGGCACAACTCAAAATGAAGAGAAAAAGTTGTAAACATCCATTAATAATGTGAATATGGAATGCATGAAGCATAAAACTAGGAAAATTGGAAATTGTCAAAAATGAAACGGAACACATATACATGGATATTCTAGGCATTAGTGAGCTGAAATGCAGTGCATTGGCCATTTTGAATCTGACAGTCACATGGTTTACTATGCTGGGGGTGGTAAATTGAAGAGGAATCGCATTGCATTCATCATCAAAAAGTAAACATACGAAGATTGCTCATGAAGAACAATGCTACCTGTGATAGGATAATATCCATATGACTTCAAGGAAGACCAGTTAATACTACATTATTTAAATGTACCAACCCAAACATTAAAGCCAGTGATAATGAAATGGAAGAAGTCTACCAATTTTTCAGTCTGAAATTGTTCAAACATGCAATCAAGATGTACTAACTCTTACTGGTCATTGAAATGCAAAGATTGGAAACAAAGAGGAAGGAGCAGTAGTTGGAAAATATGGCCTTGATGATAGAAATTATGCTGGAGATTGCATGAGAGAAGTTTGCAAGACTAATGATTTCTTCATTGTAAATATCTTTTAAAAACAACATGAAAGATGACTATACTTTAAATGATTCAATAGCAAAAAATGTCAGTTTGAGGGCTAAGGTGTGCCTGGCCCAAGCTTGGTATTTTCAATAACCACATATGCATGTGAAAGTTGGACAGTAAATAAGGAAGACCATAGAAGAATGGATGCATGTGAACTATGGTGTGGGAGGAGAATATTAAAAGTACTGTGGATTGCCAAAAGAACAAATAGGTCTGTGTTGGAAGAAGTACAGCCAGAAGGCTCCCTGGAAGCCAGGATGGCCAGGCTTCATCTCTCATACTTCGGACAGATTGTCAGAGGGACCAGTCAATGGAATAGGATATCATATTTGGTAAAGTGGAGGGCCAGAGGAGAAGGGGAAAACTTCTCCCAATGAGATGGATTGGCACAGTAGCAGCAGTAATGGGCACAGGCGTAGCAGAGATTGTGAAGTTGGCTCAGGACCAGGCAGTGTTTCATTCTGTTGAGTATAGGGTCATTATGAGTCAGTACTGACTCAATGGCACCTAATAACAACAATAAAATGAAAATGGAGAAAAGATTGACATTGTCAAAGACTTCATTTTGCTTGGATCAGCCATCAGCACTCATGGAAGCATTAGTCAAGCAATCAAGTGATGTAGTGTATTAGGTAAATCTGTTGCACTACACCTCTTTAAAGTGTTCAAGAGCAAATATGTCAGTTTGAGCACTAAGGTGAGCCTGTTCCAAACTATGGTATTTCCCAAAACCTCGTATGCATTTGAAAGTTGGACAATGAATAAGGGGAATCTTAGAAGAGTTGATGTGTTTACATTATGGCCTTGGAGAATAATATTAAAAGTACCATGGACTGCCAAAAGAACAGACCAATCTGTATTAGAAGAAGTAGCGCCAGAAGGTTCTCTGGAAGCCAGGATGGCCAGACTTCATTTCTCATACTTTGTATATATTATCAGAAGGGAACAGTCTTTGGAGAATGAGATCATGTTGGATAAGGTGGAGGGTTGAAGAAAAAGAGGAAGACCCCCAACAAGATGGATTGACATGGTAGTATAGCAGCAATGGGCTCCAACGTGTCAACGATTGTGAGGTTGACGCAGGACCAGGCAGTGTCTTGATCTGTTGTGCACAGTGTCGCTGTGAGTTGGGACTGACCTGATGGTAACTGACAGCAACAACTTCTGTGCGCCTCAGTTTCCCATCTGTGAAATGAAGATGATTGTGAAGCGATGAAAACGCAGTGAATGCCAGGTGATTAGAGTTTACTTCACAGCTCTGCACTGACCACAGTAATTTCGCTTTTCCCTGCCTCAGTTTCACAATCTGCAAAATGGGGTTAATAGTTGTTAGCTGGTAGTGCTACTGAAGTGTGTTTAAAATGTCAGATGTCAAGTTTTGTTAGTATACTATGTAATTCATTACAATTATCTTACTATTTTTATTGTCTCAGATGCTTATGTTTTGCCTGACTCTGGTTTTGATGGTGTCTTATTTAAATGTCTTATGTGAGTAAATCCATTTTTCAAAAATGAAAATTGAGAAAATTATCAACTTAGAATATGGCATTGGAAACGATGTGGAAGGAAAGCAGTTCTTCTAAAAAAGGAGATACGCTGAGTAAACAGTCCCCAATGTGATCCGGAGTGTGTTCCAGATGAGTAATGATTTATGAACGGGAAATCTGGGTCGGCTTTCTTCAGTTAAACAGTGTGGGGAGATGGAAACCAGATGTTTAACCTTTATCTAGAGGTCCACAAAGCAAGCAGCATAAAGAGGAGAAGAGGGAGCGAAGCAGACAAAGACACAATGGACCCCACATGTGACTCCCGGAGCATACACACAGCGGAGGAGGGGAAGGGGACAGAGGAGAGAAAAGAGATGGGGGAAGGAGCCGGCCGAGTAGGCACTACTTGAGACAAAATGCCCTCCGAACTCAGCTCCTAAAACAGCCCATCAACCAGAAAGCCTGGGGCAGTTTCAGATATATGTTTTGTGTTAACATATGTTCCCATGGAAACCAGCTGAAAAAGTTCAGACATTTTTATTGACTTCACTTAGTTGGGATATAATGTGTATGTGAGAGCTTATGTGTGAGGGCACATGTAGACATATGAATACACAAGGTACTTAAAAATATATTTCTATGAAATTCTTCTCCCCATCCCCCCCACCCCCAGTTCTAATGAAATTCTTCTTTTTCCTCCCAGTTAAGAGTCAAGTTCTGCAAGAGTCAAGTTCCCTAAAATCTGAAAAAAATATTGACTTTCAATATCAGTCTAGCAATTGCAAGAAAATCCAATGTGTAGTTTCCCTGGGTGCCAAATTGCCAAATACAAGGAAAATCAGAAATCTGAACAGAGGGCAAGAAACCATTGCCTGGGAGCCGATTTTGGTTCACAGCCCATTTTTGTACAGAGCACAAGTTAGGAATTATGGATACACAATTTTTAAAGAAATAGGAAGGAGAAGGGAATAGAGAAGAAGAAGAAACTAGAGAAAAGAGATGGGCATGGAGAAGGAGGTTGAGAAGGAGAAGGGAATGGAGCTAGACAAGTAGACGGAGAATGAGAAGAAGGAGGTGGAGGAAGTGACAAGACTGTGTTTACCACACAAAGTTTGAAATGTTGACTAATCCCTGACCTAGGCTGTAATGCCGTGGCAAGTGAAGTCAAAGTATAGAACGATAATGTAAATTTATAATGATTTCTAAGTGCCACTGATCTTAGAAAAGACTTTATAGACCATAGTGGTCTGGTTGGGTTAACTGTCATTGGAACACTTAACATTCAGTCACTGTGCCTCATCTTCACAGGTAGGGAAATGTTAACAAGATGCACAAATGTGGAAAAGGCTCTCCCTGGAAGCACAAGATGTTCTGGGACTGTTGAGAGAATGTCAGCTGCCAAGGTCAGAGTTGGCGTCCCCCTTTCAACCCTTGTAAAGATGCATGAGCCAGGAGCTGTGAAAGATCAGAGAAGAGTGTGTCTTGGTCACTGGAGAGATCTGTAGACTAAGGCTCTCCAAGAAAGGCAGTTAACAGGTGACCCTTTCTCAGATAGACTGACCCCCATCAGATAATTATGAGGACAATAGTGAGATAAACAGAAATCACTCTGAAGCTGATGGTAATTAGATTTTATAGGGCACTTATAGTGAGGCAGACAGTGTGCTAAGCACTGCCCTCTGAAGGATCATACTGAATCCTCTTCCTGAGCTTCTGATGATCACGGCACAGACTCAGAGATGACATTTCCACTGTTCCGAGGCAAAGCCACAGTCTGGGAAGAGATTGACGGTCGCTGCCCTATTGTTTCTCAATGTAGAGTATTGGGACATAATGTAAGCCCACTGCAGTCCAGTTGATTCTGACTCAGCAACACTATAGGAAACAGTAGAATGGTTCCATGGAGATTCTGAGGCATTAATCTTTATTGAAACAGACTGCTTCATCTTGCTTCCACAGAGCAGTTGGTGGGTTTGAGCCACTGAATTTCAGTTAGCATCTCAACATTTTATCCTCTGTGCCACCAGGGTCCCTCAGAATGGACAGTTGTTCCATATCAGACCAGGAGAGCACTGCATGGAAGACCCAGCTGTCCTTGAGAAGGGGTCCACATAGACACCTGACCACAGCCATAAATCAACCTGAAACTCAAAGTTCTTCTCAAACCGGGAGGGTGGTGGTCAGCTGGGACAATCAGAGTCTCTCTTGGGATTTTAATTTGCACCATTTGTAACAAGAGAGTCAGAAATAAAGGGAGTGGCTGATAACATGAACCAAGAGGTTCCCAGTGATGAGTGCCTTGAGCTGGTTCCTGGTATGCTCTTGAGTCCACCCAGGTGCTATATGGACATCTTTGACCTTCAATTTGAGGTGCATGTTTTCTCTATGTCTGGGCTTTTAATCATCCATCCATTCATTTAGTGGATCTTTACTTATTGTTGTTGTTGTTAAGTGCCATTGTGTTGGTTCCAATCCACAGAGACCCTGTATAGGGTTTCCTAGAAGTGGCTGGCGATCTTGAACTGCTGACTTTGCAGTTCAAACTGACTGCAGCCTAGCACGTTAATCCACAGCACCACACCAGGATCTTTACTTAGAGCACCTTATTCTAGACTTTTTACTGGGCGCTCAGACTTCACTAGTAAACAAACATAATTCTTGCCTGGATATAGCTTACAGCCCAACTAAGCAAACAGATACTAAAATAAGTAAATGATTAACATTTCCAAAGAAAAGTGTTCGTTGGGTGCCAGGAGACTTGTAATGGGTCCTGGGCTTGTTTGGGAGTTTCCTTTAGAATTTGAAAATACATATGAGATCTCCACCTATGGAGTTCTTAATGGACTCTTGCTTGTAACTTCTATACTCTGAAATCTATGGTCGTGTTAGCACTGAGGCTGCACTAAAGCAGCCTCGTCTAGGAGACATGCAGTTTCCCGGGTAGGTGACTTGGCCTCCATCAACATTACTAAACTTTCTTAGACCTTCATTGTAGCCTCCGGCCCACATTCCTTCCTCTCTTCTACATTTTTATGACAAGAACCAGACCTACTTCATGGTCTGATGGCCCTCCAGCCTCCACTGGCTCCTTACCATTCCCCTCACAGGTATTTCCCCTAATAAATGTTTTATGTATCTAACCCCAGCTTGGCATCTGCTTGGACTAACACGAAGACCAACTCCCGAAAGCTGAGAAGTGTGAGTCTGGTGATTAGGAGAGAGCTGGTGAGAGGGGACTTTTCCAGGCAAAAGGATCAGCATGTCCAAAGTCCCAGATGAGAGAAAGGTCACCGGGCTTTCAAAGGACTAGAGTGAAATTAGTCAATCACCAAAGGAGAAATACTGCATAGGACCATTATTATAAAAGCTTAAGAAAAAATACCTGCACTAAAAGGGGTGGGGGGGAAGTAATCTAGAATGTTTGGAGCTGAGAGTGTGAGGGGAAGAATTAGTAGGGGTGAGATTAAGGGACTGCAGGGCATTGCTCAATAGGATAAAGGTTCAAATCCACCAATTATTCCTCAGAAACCTTATGCAGAGTCACTATGAGTAGGAACTGACTTG
Source organism: Chrysochloris asiatica (assembly GCF_000296735.1). Lineage (NCBI taxonomy): Eukaryota > Metazoa > Chordata > Mammalia > Afrosoricida > Chrysochloridae > Chrysochloris > Chrysochloris asiatica. Next base: position 9,547,860 of record NW_006408614.1, on the reverse strand, counting down.
AAGGCACTTAACAACAACAACAGGGCACAACCGGACTTTAGTCACTGCTAAGAATTTGTTCTCCATCCTCAAGCCATGGTGATCTGTTGAGGAATTTCATGTAGGGACGTGGCATGAATCGATTTTCCTGTAAAGTGCATCCTTGTAGATGTGGTGGGTAGGATGATTTGCTAAGGGGAAGCCAGTGCAGGCACAGAGACAAAAGTAGAAGTCTCATAGCAGAGACAGTGATGGATTTTGAAGAGAGAGAACATACAGTCTCGGGGAAATATATAAAATGGAGGATGTGTTAGATTTGGGGAGTAAATATAGATATTTCAGATTTTAATCTTGAACGAGAGGTTGGGTGATGGTCTCATTCCTGAACATGGAAACTCAGGAGACAAGCAGGGTTTCCTTTGGTGAGTGGGCATGGAGGCTGAGTTCACTTTTGAGCATGTTGAGTTTGAGGTGCCAATTAGACCCCTACATGGAGCCAAGAAACTAGTGGGTGTTTGAGGGTCTGGAGTTCAGAAGACAAAGAGGAGAGGGCTAGAGATAGAGATTTTGGGATGATCAGGCCAGAGATGGTGCCTGAAGGTTCAATGTAGATGAGGCTGGCAGCAAACAGTGCAGTGGGAAGAAAAGAAGACTTAGACAATCATAAGGAACTTCGGCATTTAAGGTTAGATGAGGCAAAACTGGACAAGATGAGGCAAAACTCAGGGCTGTGCCATGAGAACTAAAGTGTAGGGTCTCACTCTAATAACCTAGCTTTGGGGCTAAAAAATGGGCTGGGGACCAGTCACATCTTTAAGGAGTTGAAGGAGTTATTTCAATGAAGAAATCTGATTTAGGTAGAGTTAATCAGGAGGGACCAGACTCTGGAGAAGAACATCATGGCTGGTAAAGTAGATGGTCAGTGAATAAAGAGAATGACCCTCATGAGATGGATTAATAATAACTTAAACATCGCAATGATTATGAGGATGGAGCAGGGTCAGGTGGTATTTTGTTCTGTTGCTCATAGGGTCTCTATGAATCAGTACTGAGTCGCAAGCAAATTGACTGTCCCTAACAGCAACAATAGCCTATGATTCAAAGAGATGGACCTGTCAGACATGGAAGATGGCAAGTTAGTAAGAATGCAGGGAGGCTAGGGTGCCAGGGGAGGAGGGACAGGAGTTGACACTTACAGGAGTAGAGTTCAGATTACAAAGGGCTCTGTGTTCCATTTTAGAAAGACATGGTCTCTTCCGAGGTTGGCTCACCTCCGCTGGAGTATTTCAAGCAGGGATACAGCATGATCCAGATTGCATTTTAGGAGACCAGCTTACCATCCCTGTGGAAGTTTGAGAGGTTGAGACAAACTGGCTAAAGGAGAGTTCTCCCAAAAGCCAGATAAGAAATGACAAGGACCTAGAGCCAGGTGGTGGTGGTGGAGAAAGTGGGAGGGTGCAGTATAGACAAGAAGTTGATATTTCATATCTTAAAAGGCTCAAAAATTTAAATTTCCATCATAGACATGAAATTCTAAGCGAACTAGATTATGAATTTAAACTCCTTGGCGACAGTCCAGATATTATAATTACTTCAAGTGGAAACTTTGCTCTTTGGAGGATGTTGAGACACAAGTGTGGATATTACAAGTAACACAAATAGGTGCCACTGTTGTTCTTTTGGGAAAGTTCCAAGCACTACCACACAGCCAACCCAATTCCATGCACTTTACAAAGTATATCCGATATTACATCATTTTTCAGCCATTTTGTTACAACCTTACTGATCTTAATGGCATGATAAGTGGGTTATTATGAATATAATACCTAGGTGACGTGCAAGTTTACCAAAAGATTCTTTCTTCCTTTGATGAAAGGGCCAATCAAAGCTACTAAAGCATAAACCATTAATATTTGTAAGCAGGTTATCTTAATATAGTCCACTTCCATTAAAAATTTTTATATTAAGCTTGATTATGCCTGATGCTCAAAATATGCCCATAATGAAGTTGTTACAGAACATGGTGGAATTGTAAGGACATTGCAGCCAAAATGTAATCTAGTGTTTGCTGCCAAGAATCCTGCCTTAGTTTACAGAATGCCTGTGAGAATTAAATGTTTATTACAAAGTGTGCGTATACATTGCTCTTCTAGTTAATCTATCATTACCCTGTAGACACAGCTGACAGGAGTCTGGTGGTATTGCGGTTAAGTCCTTGGCTATTAATTGAAAGGCTTTTGGTTCAAACTCATCAGCTACTCTATTTGAGAAAGATGAGACCGTCTCCTTCCATAAAGTTTACAGCGTTGGAAACCTCACTCTCTGCTCTAGGGTCTCTGTAAGTCAGAATCCATTCAACAGCAGTGGGTTTCATTTTGGGTAGGCATACTGAAGTTGCAGATCTACCAAGTTTCTGACGGTGAAGCCGTGGTGGGGTTTCTGCAGATTTCAACCTAGTGTCCTGCCGTGTGAGCTCCTTTGTCTTTTCAGAATACTGAGTGATTTCCAAGTTGAGGTCAAAGGACTTTGAAATGCTTTTCCTGGGATCACTCCCAAACCAGCTTGTCTTTGAGAAACCTAATCATCCAGAAGTGGCAGAGTTTCTGGTGGGATTGTGGTCATTAGAGCTTCCAGCTCTATGAAATTTCCTCCCTCAGGGAATGTGGCCAAGACTCCACCCAAGCCCTATCGTTTCCATCATGACTTATGTTCTCAATGAGTCAGCTTATTCTGGAAGCAAAACTACACTCCATTTTACATTAAACCCTGTCAAAGGGAATCTAAGGAAGTATGAAGCTGAAGCACGACTCATTTTACACGTACATACAGGGCAGAGCTCTTTGCTTTTTGTCTCAGTTGTTTCAATGTTGTAGTCGCTACATTACGATGTGGACTCTTTGGTATGTAAAGACTACCATCCTTGTCTTCAGGTCTCTAGAATTTGCTTGCCCAGGACACCCTCTCTGTCCTGGACTTTTTGGGACAACCTCATGAATCTGATTAATCCCTGTCTGACTAAGCATCGCTGTCCATCTTTCTTCCGATTCTTCCACAATAGCTCAGGTCCATCCTCAAGCCAAACAAAGACTCTGGGTTTGCCATTATAGCACCAGATATTGAGATTTACCACTTTGAAAAAGTTCTTAATTCATTTTATACTGGGACTTGTGCAGACAAAGCAATGGTCCTTCTCAGAAGATTCTCATTTTTCCACATGAAAAGAACCATTATGATTGGGTGAAGATGGGAATGAGGCAAAACCCTGGATGATTTCAACCAAACCAAGAGATTAAGTCCCTTGATTGTTCTCTATGTTAGGAGAGAAAGAAGCGCAAACAAAAATGCTATTAGGAATTTCCTCATATAACATAGCGTTAGGCAATAAGGATATTGCTGTGAGCAAGAAAAAGGTGACTGCCTGGAAGAGCTTGAGGTTTTACAGAAGACGATTGATTAGAAATGAATGGGACCAATCCATTCAGGCTCTGCTCTAGCCATTCATGCCTGACCCCGATCTTCTGGTTGACCCTTCATCTCAGCAAACGGTGGGCTGCAAGATGCCTCCTAGGCCGTGTTCCCTAAAAAATGCAAGTGCACACCATTTTAGAAAACTTTTGAACATAGGTTGAAACAGATAGGTTATTTGATTACCCCCCAAATTCAATGAGCCAGAACTCCAATCCCAATTCATTTCTGTAAATAGCCTTTCAGAGGAGTCTAGCATACCTTTTGGAAAACTTTCATGTTGGTGAACCTCAGCAGTGTGTTATTTCTCCTGAGTCTCCTAATGACCAGGTGAGGTTGGCAATACAGGAGCAGAACAGAAACAGAGCTTCTGAGCATTTACTCTGTGCAGAGTCTTGTTCGGCCTACTATAGGGCCTTAAAGTAAGACACTGAGATGGAAGTTGAAGGAAAAGAATGACCTTGATGATGTTGCTCATAAAAGGGATCTTGGCAAATTCACAGGACGGAATTACCCAGAAGGATCTCTTCTCATCTGGGACATGTCAGAGTGACCCCATCCAGAAACCAGGGTCAACTGGCCTATTTGGGCCAATTTTTAACCCAAAACTTTGTTGTTGGAGATGATTGCAGAAATTCCTGCAAGATAGAGATGATGGCTGATGCTCATGGTTTTGGTTGGTGCTACGAAAGATGTTTTCCTTCCTGGATGATTCATTGGGGAATTTAATACCACATGTTGTGGGGACATGTCATTGGTACTTTTATTTACTGGATCTTCTTTGTTAAACTGCTATTGTTGTTGTTAAGTGCCATCGAGTCAGCTCCGACTCATAGTGACCCTGTATAGGGTTTTTGTGGAGCCCCCACAATAAAGTGCTACTTGTCAAGTTTCCTTCAATTCTCAATATGTGTGTGTGTGTGTGTGTATATATATATATATATATTTTTTTTTTTAATTTAAGTGCAGTAGTTTATATCTATCCCTTTTAAATTCCATCTGGTTAGTTTTGGCTCCTTCTTCTAGTTTTTTTGTTTTATTTTAATGTTTTACTGTGAATTATGTGATAGTTTACATGGGAGAACATTAGGTTTATATTCATCCTATCGTATGTCATTTCATTGCCATGGTTACAATCCCTTCCATGCATCATCAACCAACCAAAGGGTATGCCCTGCAAGCTTGCCCCCCAGTTGTCAGCACACAGCCCCTCTCCCTCTCTGGGTCTAGAGTCCCCAGCCACTCCATCTCTCCATGTCCTCA
>NW_006408614.1:9525981-9542703 GCF_000296735.1 Chrysochloris asiatica | reverse complement strand
TTGAGCTACTGCATCCATAGGTGTAGGTCAAGTTCATCAAATTGTATCAGATTACTCTTTTTTTTCCCTCTTCTTTCTTCTTCTAGTTGAGCTCTCATCATCCAGTCATTGAAGCCAGGTCAAGTGGGTATTATCTTCAAGTATGGGTGTTCTTATGCATATGCCCTCTCTTCTTATCAGCTGGACGCGTCACTCTCCACTCTAGTCCTCTGTGGCTATGTCACTGACTCTGGTCCCAAGAGTCTCCAGGTCTTACCACACTGCTGGCCAACCAGGTCTCTAATCGGGTTCTCAGGAATCTATTGAACGTTGTAGGGCTTAGGTTGCAGCTTCATTGCTGTTTTCCTCTCATTTCTTCTTCTAGTTTCTTATGCTGTAAAATGAGTAAGCTAGAACAGAGTCTAGCTGCCTTTTATAGTTCTAACTTTCTCTAGTACTGTATTGCTAGGATCCTACCACATCATGAGTGACATTGTGAAAGACCATCTAAAATTCAAACAAGACTCTGTTGATGGGTATCCTCTGGAACCATTAATAAGTGTGGACTGAAGGAATCTCAGGGACAAAGCATGCTTCTTTTTCATGTTTCTTCAATGTGTAGTGACGTATCTGGTTGAGAATGAATGAGTGTGTGGATAGTTCATGTAGCAGTCTTCCAAGGTGTGTTGATCATGACAGGATGCTCTTACGATGAAGGTCTGTGGCTTGCTGATCTCTATCATCTGCCAGGCATCTCAGTACCTCTCCTCCCTCTTCCCATTTTCACCTGCTCTGTTCAAATGCACTTTATCCTGGGTCCCTTTCTCTCTTCTAGGAACCTTGATCTTGGTGTCTTTGTTCTACCTCATTCCCATCAGCAACATATACCCTAATGGCTCCCATTTTGAAACAAATAGAGAAAAATTGGCAAATTCCTTTAAGCCCATGGACTTTTCCAGGTAGCCCTCATTTCTTAGTTTTATTTCATGATCAAATCTCCTCATCCTTTTTCTCGCTCTCTTTTCTTTTTAAAACTTTGTATTGTGAATTGGGTCAAAGTTTACAGTGCAAATCACTTTTCCGCTTAACAATACATCTACACATAGGCATTTTGTTTCATGTCATTGATTGCAATTCCCACAATGTAGCATCATTTATCCCACTTTCTTTCTATGTTTCCTGTTTCTAGTCCTCCTCCTTTCCTTACCCTTTCTAGCTTCAGAACTTTGTGTTTTACAAGTGTTGTCCTTTTGATCTCAAATGATTATTCTAAGGAGTTCATCTCTCCCCAGTGTCATTGCTCTCCTTATAGACCTGTCTACTGTTTGGCTGAAAATCCATCCGCACTGATGAGTTGTTTTCCAGACCTAAAGGGTGGCCAAGAGTCACAGTTTTAGGGATCCCACCAGTCTCTACTTGACCAGTAAGGCTGGTCTTATTTATGATTTAGAACTTTGTTATACACTTTTCTCCTTCTGTATTCAGGACCTTCTAACGTGATTCCTTTCAGAACAGTCTGTAGTGGTACCCAGGTACCATCAAGTTCTGGTCTCAGGGTCATGAAGGCTGAGGTTTATTAATCCATTGGACTAATTGTTTTCATGCGTCATTGATGTTCCTCAAACTTCTTCGCTGTGGACAAGAAGAGACCAATAATTGCACCTTAGGTCGCCACTCATAAGATTTTGAGATCCCAGTAGCTACTCACCAAGGTACATTCTTCTTGTATTTAAAACACCATAACCTGGCTTCTCTCTCCACTAAAACTGCTTTTTCCCTCCTCATCAATGACCTTCATGTTGCCAGATTCCATGAATGAGACTCTGTGCTCATCTCAACTAAACTATTCTTGTTAGTCCTCTTGGCCCCTCCATCCTTGAAAGTTTTTCTTTACTTGGTTTCCATGACTACTCATTTCTTCTTTCCTTCCTAGGGTTAGCAGTATTCTTTCCTGTTCCCTGCAAGGCCCTGCTTGGTCTGGGTCATGTCAGGTCTCCCATATCATTTCACCCCCTTGGAGCTCCCACATAGATTGTGCAGGAACACCACTGCTGTGGTTCGGAGACGATTTAGAGATGGTGATGGTGGAGCTAGAGCTAGCCTTCACAATTTAGAGCCATTAACACATAAACTGGAGTCCTGGTGTGGCATAAGCACTCAACCACAAGTTGGTGATTCCAACTCACCAGCCACTCCTTGGAAACCCTGTATAAGGTCGCTGTGAGTCAAAACTGACTCGATGGTGCTTAACAACAAGACAGAAACTAAGAGAGTTCTGCACATACAATTTGAAGTAAAACTTCTCGGCAAATGGAGGAGGACATTTGCAAAAATAGAGGTATGCAAAAACAGAGGACAAATATAAACTATGAAAAGGTCCACTCAGTGTTTAAATAGACCACAAACCAATCTTAAATCCCTAAGTTACATTCAAAGGTAGAGTGTAGTAGGTATTTCTCTTCCTCTGAACTAAAGTGGAGCCAGGCAGCCTGTTAGTGATTGCAATGCAGCAAGATCGATATCTTATTACATCATCACTCAGAAATCACAGTAGTCGAGTTAGAGCTGTCAGAACAAAATGAGTAAATCAAACATCTTGGGTGAAGTTTTGGCGCTGAACAATCTGGGAAGATGTGATTCCCTTCAACAGACAATGACTTGTGTTTGTCAAATTTGTGTTACTGTCATATCATCAATGATAATCGTAAATATCTTCTTACTCTGAGTAGAGAAAGAGGCTCTATCAAGTGCCAGGACTGATCAAAGATAGACCCAGAGAACCAATCAGTTTACAATGACTAATAAGGGTAGCATAGTGGTTACGAATCGGGCTACTAACCTCAAGGTGGGCAGTTCAAAACTACCAGTGGTTCCGCGGGAGAAGGATGAGGCATTCTGCTCCCATAGAGATGTACAGCCTCAGAAACCCTGTGCAGGGACACTATGAGTTGGAACCAACTCTGCGGTACTTAACAGCAATAAGGGTCTTGAGTTTCCATGACCCCAATGCAGAACTAGAACATGCTGCTTGCCCATTGTCTGTTTCATTTAGCAGTTGGAGAAGGTAAGGATGGTGTCAAAGATGGCCTAGCTATTTATTAACCTATGGGTTTCTGGTCAACATTTTCATATTCTGATATAAGTTTCTGAAAAAAATTACACAACAATTCCATGATCTTAGTGTAATTTAAGTATCATGATTAATGACCAACCATTTCAAAGTCAACACTCCAGTGCCAGGAAATGTAATCATATACATCTAGAACAGGGATACCTGGTAGCTTTGTAAGATAAACACCAAGCTCTGAACCACAAAGTAGGCAGTTCAAGCCCACCAACACTTCTGTAGGAGAAAGATGAAGCTCTCTGCTCCAGCAAAGATTTACAGCCTCAGAAACCCTACCCAGCATCGTTATAAGTCAGAACTGACTCTATAGCACTGACAACAATGAGTCCTGAACAATATTTAAATCACAGATTTTTGTGCTGTGTCTTTGAAAAATATAACTGTCTTCTAAACAAAAATAAAATGTCTTCCTGAAGTTCAGTTGTATTTGGCTCCCAAACAACACTGTGCAAATTACTGCTATCACTTCCTGGTGGTGTGAACTGGTGGTTTTCTTCCAGTATGGAGTTCTCTTCATAGCTATTGAAGTTCTCAAGTAACAAGTACATTAAGTGTAGGAGTCTCCGTATGCTGGTTAGAATGTCCCCAAGTCTAAGTGAAGTTAGACTGGGAAGTACAGCCCTTGGAGACACTTTGTTCCTGCAGAGAAAGCACAGGGGAAGAAGACACAGAGATATTCTATTTCTAGAACCTTCCAGTGGGGTTGTTCTATGGAGTCTTTTTCTTTAACACTCATTCCCATGGAATTCAGGACTGGGGATGTTGCCAAAGAGGTGGCCCCAGACCCCAGCCTGCCAGTTTTCCAGAGTAGAAGTCAGAGCCGCACCCGTGTCTCTCTCCCCTCTCCCCAGACGAGGACACCAGTGCCCACAGGGATTCTGCCAGCAGGCACAGGAACAAAGACACTAGCTAATTCCCTTCCCTACTTGGCAGTCACCCTCCCAGTGTGGAAAAAGAATTCCAATTTCAGTTTAGAGTTCTGAAACCAGTATTTTGCAAATGAAAGGGCAATGGAAACTCCATGGGGAGCTTAATAGCCGCCTTCACCTATCTTAATGGGAGAAATAATCAGAGGATTTCACCCTGCAGCACAGAGCATTGTTTCTTAAGGCTCTTCCACCCATTGTCTCTGTCACTCCCACCAAACAACATTTTTTCCTAATGTATCTGGGTAAGAGAAGTTGGGGGGAGATGCTGATGGTATGCTATGATTTAGTTGTGAGTGATTTTTAACAGGATTCATTATGATTGCAACTTGGAGCTCTAACATGGGTATAAAATGAACCATCTCAGAAACAGAAGGGGAGATCTCACTGCCATCAGAGGAGATGATGTGTTATAGCAGTTTTAGATTCGGAAGTGCCACTGCAGCTCTTGATCCATCATGGAAGAAACCGAGGCTACTCAGAGAGGTGAAGCAGAGTTTCAGACTTTATTAAGCCGGCTGGCTCAGAGGAGCTAATTTCTTCAGATTCTGAGTGCCGAATACAAGGCAGTGCAGACTTATACGGGGTCAGAATCAGGGACAGTTTAGGTTGCAGACCTGTTTGAAGACGAAAACGAGAGGATTGGTTTCACTCAGTAACCTGTTTAACATTCTATTTTGACTCCTGGCAGAGAGGGCAGTGAATGTTTTTACCTTTTCCTGTTAAGATCTAAGAGTAGACTCTCTGACGTTGAATCTTCTTGATCCAGGGACACCAAAGGAGGGGTAGAGTAACAAAACCAAAAACCAGGGCACCGAACAGAGTGTGGGCTTCCCAGCAAACAGTTAGGAAAGCTCAGTGCCTTCGGGCAGGAGTCTCACTTGAGACACTGAATTGGGGACCTAGGTTTGCTGTTCCATGGAATTCGAGCTTAGTACCTTCTGTCTGAGGTAGAAGGAGAGTAGAATGTCCTTTTAGTGTTTGTCTGCTGTCCTAATGGAGCTGCACAAGAGCAACGATGTCACTTTGAGTACTAAAGTGTGTCTAGCCGAAACCAGGCTATGTTCAGTAGCATCATACACATATGAAAGTTGGACAATGAATAAGGAAGACTGTAGAAGAATTGATGCATTGGAGTTATGATGTCAAAGCAGAATATTAAAAGTACCATGAACTAACAGATCAAACAAATCTGTGTTGGAAGAAGTACCAGAATGGTCCTTAGAAGCTAAGATCGGGAGACTTCATCTCTCATACTTCAGACATATTATCAGGAAGGACTGGTCTCTGAAGAAGGGTCAGTGAAAAAGAGAGAGACCCCTAATGAGATGGATTGGACCAGTGGCAGCAACAGTGACCTTAAGGGTAGCAGCAATTGTGAGGAGGGCACAGGACCAGGCGGTGTTTTGTTCTGCTGTACGTATGGTTGCTATGGGTCAGAACTGATGCTGCAGTACCTACCAAGAACAAAAGAGCTTTGGAATATTGCCTGAGAGGGCAAAGGCTGTGCCAAGAGGCTGAGGACCAGAAAAAGACCTGCCTTAAGGCACAGTAGAGATGCAGCTGTTCTTACCAAAGAACTGTGTCCTGAGCATTTTCTGACCCCCCGCTGGAACATGTTAACTTCCCTAATAAACCCCATTAACTGTGAACATAGTGTCAGATTTCTAATTATTGAACCCAGCTGAATAGAGAGTATGAGGGGAGGGGTGGCTGGTATCATTTAATTATTGAACCCAGCTGAATAGAGAGTACACGGGGAGGGATGGCTGGTATCATTTTTTGCAAACCCTTACAAACATAATCATCCAGTTGCCATTGAGATGACGGTGACTCATGGTACCCCCTGTGAGTCACAATAGAACTGTGCCCCACAGGGTTCTCAGTGGCTGATTTTTCCAGTAGATGGCCAGGTCTTTCTTCCCAGGTACTTGAACCATCAATCTCTCATTCAGCAGTTGACCACTTTAGATATTTGCACCCCAAATACAATAAGATGCTGTGTTTCCTCAGACAGCTGCTTTACATACTTATTAATTATGGGTTGGTGTGTTTTTATACTTTTCTGATAGCCAAAAACAATAACAACCACCCTCCTATTCCCCCCAAAAAAAGCCCAAACTCTCTGCCTTCCAGTTGATTCTGACTATTCAGGGTTTCTGAGACTAAGTCTTTATGGGAGTAGACAGTCTCATCTTTCTCCCTACAGAGAAGCTGGTGAGTTTGAACTGCCAACATTGTACTTAGCAGTCCAATACTTAACCCACAATGCTACCAGGTCTCCTGTACCTAATAAGAAATCATGTAGCGATCCCACCCAACTAACTGATTGAATTTCTTTTATGATGGCGGGCTTAAAGAATTTATGGGAAAATTCCATTCTCTTTTAGTTCCATTTTTCCATGAACTTTTTGAAGCCCCTTGACCTTGTACACAACAAAGTGCTTGAGGAAAATATGCTCAGAAAGTTACTCTTAGTGCTTGAATTATAGGGAGAAAAGAGGGAGAAAAGAGCAAGGCTTTGGAGCCAAATAAGTCTGGGATTGCATCTAGGTGAGGCAAAAAGTGTGCTCAGCTTCTAGCCAGAAGTGGGAAGCATGAGTCCACCTGATGCACCTTAGAAGAAAGTCTTGGAGATGGACTTCTGAAAAGTCGTCCTCTGAAAACCCTGTGGGCACTGTTCTCCTCTGACACACATGGGGGCACCATGAGTGGAATCTACTTAGGAAAAATCATCCACTGAGAACCCTGTGGTGCACAGTTCTACTCTGACACATACAGGGGCACCAGAAGTGGGATCTACTTATGAAAAATCATCCACTGAGAACCCTGTGGAGTGCAGTTCTACTCTGACACACACAGGGCACCACAAGTGTAATCTACTTATGAAAATCAGTCACTGAGAACTCTGTGGGCCCAGTTCTACTTTGACACACACAGGGGTGCCATGAATGGGATCTACTTATGAAAAATTATTCACTGAGCACCTTGTGGAGCACAATTGCACTCTAACACACACAGGGACACCATGAGTCAGAGTCAACGCCATAACACAGGGAAGCAGGCATTCATTCATGATGGGTTCTTTGTCCTTTTCAACGAGTGTTTCCAGATCTGGCCTCAGCGTGCTCAGACTCTGTGCCTAATGTTTAAGGGGTGTTATCGCCTTCATTCTTGGCAGGAATTCTGTGCAACAGGGTCTTCACAATCTCCTTCAACAGAAAAGGGGAATGACTTGGCCAAGATGGCAGCCATTACAGAGCTGAGCTGGTATTTGAATGCAGCCGATGCCAGTCCAGAGCCTGAGCTCTCTGCTTCCTCTGGAGCTGGTGTGAAGAGCAGGTTCTGAGGAGTTAAGAGACTCTCCCCTACCATCAGCAAGGAGGCGCTATTTGTGCTTGGCGAGTAAGGAAAAACCGAACACGGAAGACAAAGGAGACATGGAGGATGAAGAAAGGGTCAGGGAGGAAGGCAGAGCTGAGTCTGTGACTCTGAGGTAGAGCAGCTCTAGATGGACAGAGGAGAGACAGGAAAGGGCAGGAGGAGAACCAGGCAGCTCCATAGTGTCCTCATGGCCCCAACAGAAGCGAGTAATAGAACTGGCAGTTCCTGAGAACAAGTCCACTCGGTCCTGCCAGTCAGAACAGTCTCTGCTTCTGTAGAGCTGGGTCCTCGTGTCAGAACTGAAGCTCTTTCAAGAGCGGTTCTTGGTGTGTAAGAGACAAGGTCTGAAAACTTCCAGGACAGGCAAACACCCCGTCCAGCCTGACCATTTCTGAGTTATTTTCTTTGGCAGATTTTACTTTGTAGTTGATCCAAACTCACCGTCATCCATTCTTTGGAATTCCAAATGGGCACGAAATCTAGGCGTGACATTGGACCAAGGCAGTCTGAGTCTTCTCTGAAAAAGCTATTTCCATAGAAACACTCTTTACCATAGAAACACATGAGGACTTGGGGCAGAAATAGAAACGAACCTTTTTTGTTCCAGAATCAAGTGATTTTTAGGGATTCGTGTCAGTAGTTAGAAGAATTTAAGAAAAGAATCTGTTTTTATTTTTGAGGAGAAAGTATGTAAAGTCCTTATTGCTACACTTGAGCATATTCCTGATCTCCCCGAGAACACTGCTGAGCTAATTGAAGATGAGGCACGACAGCAGAACCCTAAATTAAAATGAGATTATTGATTTATGGGCTCAGCAACAATATACTGTTTGGTAAAAAAGAAATCCCATGCGATGAACGTGATTTCGGAACTATCGCTTGTGTCTTTTTTCAGGGTCATTTCATTTCTTTTGTAAAGGACTGAAGGCAAAACCGATTTTAGCAATATTTTTATTATTGTAAAAGTAATAAATATTCGTTGAGGCACACTGGGGAATAAAGAAAAGGAGAAGATATAAAGCAGTCATGGTTCCGCAACTCTTCTGTTAGCTCTTGAGGCTATTTCAATGCCTCTCCTTTTGTTTTTTCTTCAATATTTTTAGCAACTCAATGACACTGTGGAAGAAAGGTCTGGCAATCTACTTCTGCAAAAATTATAGCCTCAGAGGCTCTATGGGTCAGTACCACTCAGTGAGAAACGGCCTCTCCATGGGTCTTGGAATGGACTCAGAGGGAGCAGCCTTTATGTTTTTAAACAGAACTATAGGAGTTCTGGTGTGGTGCTATAGGTTAATGTTCCAGACTGCAAAGCCATTTGAACTGCAAGGTCAGTGGTTCAAGCTCACCAGCTGCTCCTCAGAAACCTTATACAGGGTTGCTATGGGTCGGAACCGACTCGACGGCACTTCACAACAACAACATAATAGTATATGGAATCCTGGTGTGGCCCTGGACTGCAAAGTCAGTTTGAACACAAGGTCAGTGGTTCAAGCTCAACAGCTGCTCCTCGGAAACCCTGTACAGGATTGCTATGGGTTGGAACTGACTTGGTGACGCTTAACAACAACAAAGAGTGATGTATGGAGTCCTGGTGTGGTGCTGTGGGGTAATGCACTGGACTGCAAGGTCAGTGGTTCAAGCTCACCAGCTGCTCCTCAGAAATCCTATACAGGGTTGCTATGAGTCGAAACTGACTCTTACTAGTCTTTGTTTTTCTAACATTTTTTCATTTTATGTATATATTATTATAATGGAGTACTGGTGTGTTGACTGCAAAGTTGGTTTGAACCACAAGGCCGGCAGTTCAAGCTCACTAGTCACTCCTCAGAAATGCTTTACAGGGTTACTGTGGGTTGGAACCACCTCGACGGCATTAATAGCAACAACAACATATAATATGGTGATATACAGAGTCCTGGTGAGGTGCTGTAAGATAAGCTGGTAGGTTTGAATCACAAGAAACCCTCTACATGGGTTGCTATGAGTTGGAACCAATTCTGCAGCACTTAACAACAACGTAATAGTGATATGGTGGTGGCGGTTGTGTGCCTCGAGTCGGTTTCAACTCACAGCAACCCTGGATAGGGTTTCTGAGGCTGTAAATCTTTACGGAAATAGAAAGCCTCATCTTTCTCGGGAGGAACACCTGACCTTGTGTTTAGCAGCCCAGATTGTAATTCACTATTCTAGCAATATGTCATTACCAACAGTTCACACTTTAATAAAATATAAAGGGAGTTCAAAAGTTGGTGGGAAGATTCCATGATCTATTAGCTGCACTTTTCCATGAATGAGGGCACGTGACAAGTGGTGCTTGTCGGGCCCAGTTCATACATGTGCGGGTGTGTGTAGGATGGCATGTCCTTTGTGGCTTTGCCTGAGTTTTTGCTTAGAAAATTCGTAGCCATCTTCAGAGATCATAAACTGAACGGATTCTTCCCTGATTTATCCTGACACCTTCAATTGTTTCATCCACTGTGCTGAATTTCTTTTAGGTTGGACTCCTGGTGGGGCATGGTCAGATCAGCACTGGGCTTCAAACCACAAGGTCGGCACGTCAAAGCCGCCAGCTGCTCCTCAGAAACCCTGTACAGTGTTGCTATGATTCAGAACTGACTTGATGGTACTTAACAACAACAATACATAAATTAAGTTTCTTTTAGGGCAGAGAGAGAAGCAAGGAAATGATTGGTAGATCTAGCACGGAATTAGAGCTCTGTTTTGGCGAGCAGTCAGTTTTGTCTGGGAACATCGTTTACGTGCTCATTTGAAATTCACATTTCTCTCTATTCTGCTGAAATGGAAAATGGATTCAGGCTGGAGTCACAGGGCTGGTGTGAACAGAGGCTTAGGAAGACTCTCTCCAGTGTCACACAGCCCTGTTAGGTGACAAGGGGGACAAGGGTGGGTCAAGAATGAGTCAGCAACAAATGGCAGCTTTGGGATGAATCTAGTCCTTCGTCCTCAGACAAATAGTGTGGTTTGGGACAAGTTGTCTGTTTATCCACAGGCCTGGACTCCTCATCCACGAGAGCCAGATGAAGGACATGAAGGTCTCCAGGTTTCCCTGGGAGTCCTAAGAGACTGGTCCTCAGGAATGCTGGAGTAGTCATTGTGGTGTGGGAGAGGATGTGTGCGGTAGCATGTGGTTGGTGTGTGGGCTGTGGGGAATTAGATGGTCGTCACCCCTGTGAGTCAGCATTGTGGTGTGGATGCCAAAAGTAGTAGCTGCAAAGGTCAAGTGAGAAAGTTGGCTCCTGGGGTGCACTGGTGGGGGGTGGGGTCTAGGGAAAGAAGGGGTGCCATGGCTCCTGTGCACTGCGGGGGTCCTTATGTTTGGCTCTGGGCACCAGTATTTTAGGAAAGGGAGTCTCAAACAAGGGGTTACCAGCCACATGCAGGCCCAGGAAGTTTTCTTTATTCTGTTGGGTATTGGTCCACACAGTGGGTTTCTGTTTAGTTGTTTGGTTGTTTATCATTAAACTGAAAATCAGAGGATATCACAGAAAGTCTTTTTATAATTAATAAAAATGTTTATTTTTGAAAAATCACAAGGCCATGTGGACCCTGAGTCATGTTCCAACACGGCCACAGTGATTGATTTCCTGGACTTCAGCCCCCACCACCCCAACACAGGATAGATCATCTGTTGCCATGGGTTGCATCTTTCTTACACCCTTATTGTCCTCCATAAAAATGGAGAAAATGAAAGACAAAACATGCTGCTGCCATGTGCTGTGGACTCGGTTCTGACCTATAGTGACCCTGTGTAAGGTTTCCAAAGAGCGGCTGGTGAGTTTCCACCACAACCATGTGGTTTGCAGTCCAGTGTTTATCCTACAGGGCCACACCAGGACTCCAGAAGACTATATTGTTGTTGTTAAATGTCGTTGAGTCAGTTCTGACTTATAGTAACCCCATATAGGGTTTCCAAGGAGTGACTGGTGGGTTTGAACCACCAACCCACAACACCACTACAGGAGGCTACAGGTCCCAAAAAAAAAAAAAAAAAAAGGAAGAGCCAATGGACATGCAAAATCAAAAAGGAATTCACCATTTTCTTTGCAAACAAAATGTATTTGTGCAAAAAATGTTAAAAAACAAAAATGGTAATAGAGTCAAAAATGACCAACATGAAGAAAAGGTAGATGAGCTGTCCAAAGAGAACAAATTTCAACAGTATTATTATTACTATGCAATAACTAATATGGTGGGGAAATACACCTGCAAAAACATTGTCTGGACACCGTAACAAGTTTATAAAAGACTAGGTCTATATTGCGGTGGGAATTATGTGTTCTGAACAAAGACGAGTATTTCAGAATGTAAATCTTGAGATACCGCTGCTCAGTCTGTTGTAGACATAGCTAAGAACTTGCAGGACAAGTTATGAGAAAAAGTCATAGCGTAATCTTTTTGTAACGGATGAAAGCCCAGACGTAAGTAATGTCCCTCAATATGGTACCTTCACTCCAGGTGGAATAGTTGTGAGCACAGGAGTTTTAGATTTGTTGGACTTCAAGAAAGTCCAGAGAATGAGAAGTGCCTTAGTTTGAAATATTGAGAAAAGCCTTCAAGTTTAACATGTTGGTGCAGTTAGTTGCCACCTAATTGGCTCTGACTCCTAGTGGCCTTGTGTGCCACAGAAGGAAATGTTGCCGGTTTGTGCTCCATTTCGTGCTCATTTCCTACTCGAGTCCCTGTCTGTGGACACTGTGTATTTTGAGCATCTCCCGACAAACAGGGCTCATCTTCCAGCACGATATCGGATAATCTTCTGTGTGATCCAGAGAGTTTTCATCACCTTATTTTCAGAAGTAAATCCCAGGCCTTACTTTCCTTGGTGATCTCAGTCTGGAAGCCCCACTGAAACCTGCCCATCACAGGTGTACCCTGCTGCTATGTGACATATTAGTGGCATAGCTTCCAGCATCACAGCAACCACAATGTCACAAACTGACAGAGGGGTGGAGGAAATACTGTGGGTTAGGCATTGAGCTGCTAACTGACTGCTAGGTCAGTGGTTCAAACCCACCAGCTGCTCCAGGGAGGAAAGATGAGACTGTGTGCTTCTGTACAGAATTACTGTTCCCAAAACCCTCTATGAGGTTGCTATGAGTTGGAATCGACTTGAAGGTAGTGTGTTTGGTTTGGATTTGGTTAAAAATCTCATATGTGCTCACAAGTCCGCTCCTCTCTCTAATTAAACCTACTGCTGTCAACCCATAGAGACTACATACGACAGAGTGGAACTGCCCCATAGGGTTTCCACAGCTGTAATCTGTATAAGAAGCAGACTGTTACATCTCTCTCCCATGGAGCTCTTGGTGGATTTGAACTGGAAACCTGGAGGTTAGCAGCTGAGCACTATAACAACTGTGCCACCATGGCTCTTTGCGTCTCCTCCAATATGTGTTCCAAACACTGCCCTTTTTATAAAAGTTAAATTTGCAATGCTTTCTCTAGCAAAATACGGGGGTGTCGATTTCATCATCCTTGGGATATGCTCTGTGCTAAAGTGAAATGGAACACACTGTGATCATATAATCAGTCCACTCCCACTGTCCCTATTCTGAGCCCCCTCAGCTCACTCCCACTGTCTCTGTCCAGAGTCCACTCAGTTCGACGGTTGGATATGGAATTGGAGGTTGACGTGGTTGCTGGCTGTGCCATGTGGTCAGGTGCTTTCGCTGTGGCATGGTGCTGAAAAGACATCAGAAATAGTTTAGAGGAAACATCTTTCAAGGAAAAAAATCCCTGTGCTAAGATGCAAATTTGGAATAAAAAACCCTCAGGTTTTCCATAAATTCAACAATCTTACACACTTGGAAACCTAAAAAAAAATGTTTCTCCCCTGTGGGGGCAGTCACAATTTATGACACAGATTGGAAATTCAGTTATTTTGTTTTTGGGAAACTCACTTAAAATGATATACCCACCCCCTCCAACCCCACCCCTGCCCTGCATCCTTTCTTTTTTCCATCAGCTTTGACTTCATCCCCCAAATTGCAGAGTTGAAAAGTGAAGTCCCAAAACGGACTTTCTGATTTTAAACTTCATGGAAATGATTTAACATCGTTCCGCTTGCCGTCTTCACATTATAAGCGTAGTTATAATTGGAATTATAAATAGAAACTCTTTAACTGCCATTTCATTTAGCATAGTAAATGAAATAAAGGAAACGTGAACACCAGAATTCTATCATTGTATCCATAGACAATCCATTTTGTAAAGATGGCTCCCGTGGTCACATGTGTGAACTGCCATGTAAAATATAACAGCTGTTGCTGACAGATTCCTAGAGAAACTGAGGAGGATTTTGATTCCCTATCAGAGGAGTAACTCATGTCCGATAATCATTTAAATAAAAGACTATTTTTAGTTTTTCTATTTAGTTTAAACGAAAAGTTTTAATAACAACTTGCACCTAGTTTTAATTCATTCTTTGCCACTATTGTCCTAATCCACATGTTCTTTCACTCCTGTGTGTTCCTGACTGGTCCAGCTATCTCAGAGCAAGACTGCTAGTTTCCAGGCTCCTGAGGAAGGCCAATTTCTGCTCACATGGAACTCAGATCACAGACCCTCAATCTGGGTTGGTATTGGCTCTTGGGCAATAATGACAGAGGTGTGAATGGGACAAAGAGTTGAACTTGAGCCCCAGGAATGGAGTCCCACAGTGACCTGGGGAAGGGTCTGGGTGAGAAGAGCATCCGTGAGCAGGGACATAGCCCAGGGGGGACATTGTGCCAGAGTTACAGCTGAGAGCACAGTCTTGATCCTCATGGAGTTTGCAGTTTTCTCTCCACTGGGAGTTTGGGACAGTCTAGCGACTCTGAGGCCTAGTTGAGTGCTGGGGTCTTGGTCAGTTTGGGTGGGAGGATCGTGAGGGAAACAACTGGTATCCTGACAGTAGGAGTAATGGGATGCCAAACTGCTAATCTGACGAACAAGAATCATGACCATCCTGAAACCCGACATGATGAAATTCACCATGGAGGTTGCCCTTAAAAAACAACACAAAAACAAAAATAAACTTTGTTTTTTAGAACAGTTTTAGATTTACAGAAAAGTTGTGAAGACAGGAAGTTCCTATATACCCACACCAAGCATCCTCTGCTATTAACATCTTACATTAAACCCACGTCCATCGAGTCAGTTCTGACTCATAGAGAACCTATAGGAATGGACCTTAGGGTTCCCAAGGCTGTGAACTTTACTGAAGCAGACTGCCACATCTTCCTCCCATGTAGTGACTGATGGTTTTGAACCAAGCTTTCAGTTAGCAGCTGAGTGTTTAGCCAATGCCCCACCAGGGTTCCTCATCCATGTACAAACCCACTGCCACTGGGGGGATTCCAACTCATTTAGCAACCCTACAGGACAGAATAGAACTACTTCCACTGGGCTTCCAAGACTGTAAATCTTTATGTGAATAAATTGCTAAATCTTCCTCCCATGGAGCGGCTGGTGGGCTTGAACTGATGACCTTTTGGTTAGCAGCCCAACACTTAACCAACTATAGCACCACAGCTCCTTAAACTTACATTAATATGGTGCATTTGTTACCGTTAACGACCTCTGAGATATAATGTCTTATCCAATGTGTCCTCTAACCATTGTTTGTGTAAACTCCCAACAAACAACCTTTTCTTAATAGGTCTGGGAAAGAGAAGGTGGGGGAAAGATGGTCATGGATTATAAGATTCATTTGGAATGATTGTGAGCCGAATTGTGATTCTCAACACTTGGAAATCTAATGAGGCGATTGGTCAATGCTACCATCTTGCTGTGTCTAAAACAAACCATCGCAGAAGCAGAAGAGGGGATCTCGCTGCCATCAAAGAAGAACCAGGAGTGGAGCACATACTTTGGAGCCTGAGATCCCTGTGTGTTGATCCTCCTCCACCCCGAGGATAGAAAGCTGTGACACCGAAGGGATAGTGGAGGAGTAGCAGAAACAGAACCAAGAATTAGAGCAAGAGGCCCAGCAGTGGACTTCCCAGCCCATGAGCAAGTAAAGCTAGTGACTTTAGGCAAGATGTTTGCTTGCAGAGTGTGGAGCTTTTGGGCACTTAACAGGAGGGAGTGGTTAAATCTGCTGACCCATGGCACAAGATCCCGGTGACTTCAGGCTGAGGCTTTTAGTGGAGTAGTGTGTCCTGTGGGCTGCCCTAAAACAATTTTGTGACATTGTCCAGGCAGAGAGAGGCTTACCTCTGGGCACAGCTGAGGAGAGGCCCTGCTGCCTGGAAGAACCATGCATTTCTGACCCTGCATTGTAACTTATGAACATTCCTAATAAACCCCATAACTGTTAGTAAGGTGCCTGAGTTCTGTGTGGCCATTACAATGAATTATCAAACTTAGAAAAACAGAGATTGCTGTGTGAGGGATGGTTGCTGTTATCTTTTGTAACCTCATATTATTACATTACCACAATGAAAATTCAGATGTTATTCATATCTTCTCAGTTTTTACCTATTTTGTCTTTCCCCCTCACCCTCAGGGGTCATATGAAAGGTTCACATTACACTGAGTTGTCATGGCCCCTTAGCCTCCTCTTGGCTGTGACCTTGTCTCAGACTCTCTGAGTCTCCCAGAGCTGAGGAGAACTGGTTAGATATTTTGTAGAATGTCCCTCTGACATTTTCTCTTGATTATACTGGAGTTAAGTATTTTGTGAAGGAAGACCACAGAGGTGAAGTTCCATTCTTATCACATCATAACCAAGGTACATACTATCAATGTGACTTATCATGTTAGCATTGACTTTGATCACCTTGCCTAGTGCTTGTCCAATTTCTCTATGGTAAAGTTCTCTCCTCCCCCTTTTCATACTCTTCTCTTTGGAAGGAAGTCACTATGTGCAGTTTTAAACAGTTGTTGTTGTTAGGTGCTGTCAAGTTGGTTCCAACCCATAGTGACTCTATGCACAACAGAATTAAACACTGCTAGGTCCTGTGACATCCTCACAATTGTTGTTACACCTGGGCCCATTGCTGCTGCCACTGTGCAATCCACCTCACTGGGGCTCTTCCTTATTTTTCCTGACCCTTCACTTTACCAAGGATGATGTCCTTCTCCAGGGATTGGTCCCTACTTCCAGATAATATGTCTGAAGTATGAGAGATGAAGTCTCACCATCCTGGCTTTTAAAGAGTATTCTGGCTGTACGTTACAGCTTTACAACACAGATGTGTTTGTTGTCCTGGCAGTCCATGGTGATTTCAATATTCTTCTCCAACATCATAAATCAAATGCATTGATTCTTCTATGGTCTACCTTATTCATTGTCCAACTTTC
>NW_006408614.1:9510194-9511272 GCF_000296735.1 Chrysochloris asiatica | reverse complement strand
TTTGCGTAGTCAATAAAGCACAGGCAAACATCCTTCTGATATTCTCTTCTTTCAGGTAGCTACCATCATATATTTGAATAGTTCTTTATTGTGGGATGTTGGGTCTTTCCCATTTTTCTACTTTTTGCTATTTATTGAACTATATAAATGATATTCAGTGAATACCATGAGTAGATATAATGGAGGAATTTTATTTATTATTTTTCTAATGGAGGAATTTTAGAAGAATTTAGTTGAACCCCTCAGTTCATAGCAATGATCTCTTTTAGAAGTTCAGAAAACAGAAGTGTATGCTAATAGATGTCAAATCCTCTAGGTCACAGAATCATTTCTGGATTCTTCATCATTCACTCTCTTCCCCAACCAGAAGTGCTGATCTGCCAGGGTGGAAAGGATATTACATACAGACTGGCACCTTTGCTTTGGTCTGAAGCTTCCTCAAGGGATCCCTATACCTTTGCTATTTTATATTCGTATTCATATATTCATATTTGTCCAATGAGGGAGAAGTTAATAATCAGTTATTCCTAATGTCTCCAGGTGACTACATCATCAAACGATCCTTGTATAGAATGAGAGCAGATGTTCAGTTTAGCTATTTTATAAAACATAAAAGGCTATTAACGAAGGGTATTAGAAACTAAATCTTCACCAGTGAGGTTTAGCTAACATGTTGATCTCCCATCACAACTTTTCTACCTTCTATTTCCCTCAGATAATTATTTTGGAACAATGTTTTTGTTTGTTTTTGTTTTTGTTTTTGAATTCCACAGGATACAAAACCAGAATAAAAAAAACAGATATTAGTGCTTTATCATCTTAGCCACTAGTTTCCTTGTCTCCCAACTTATGTCTTAGAACTTATGTCTTATCATCACTTTTAATTATTTTATTTCAAACAGTCCTGAAAGACCCAGTTGTGTAAAGTTCCAAATACACAGTATGTGTAAGGTATGGTACTGGTTTGGAGGCTGTAGAGTAGGAAACTCAATCAACCAAGAAACAAACGAGCCAACCATCTAATCAACCAGTGCACCAATGAACCAGTCATCCAGCCAGCCAGCCAGTCAACCAACCA
>NW_006408614.1:9503878-9510039 GCF_000296735.1 Chrysochloris asiatica | reverse complement strand
TCATCCAGCCAGCCAGCCAGTCAACCAACCAACTAATCAACCAATGCACAAATGAACCAACCAGTCAAACAACCAATCAACCAACAAACCAACCAGTCAACCATCCAACCAACACACCAACCAGTGAGCTAGTCAACTAACAAGCCAAGCAAATGACAGAAATGGGTTAGGTCTCCAATAGACCTTGGGTGGAATTACAGCTGTACCATTCCTATAGAGTGGCTCAATCTCTTAGAGAACTCTTCATCTGCTAAATGGAAACAAGACTACTCAGTAATATATATGAAAACCCCTCCCTTATAGTAATGGATTGGCAAAGTGGCAGCATCAATGGGCTCAGGTAGAGCAAAAATTGTGAGGTTGGCCCAGGACCAGGCAGTGTTTCATTCTGTTGTACATAGGGTCACTATGAGTTGGTATTGACTTGATGGTACCTAACAACAACAACAAAAATAGCAATGGTGACTCCCTTTCCCTTTCTTCTAGCTTTTGCTCTTTCTCTCCCCTCCTTTTCCTGATTTCTTCTACCTCTCAGAGAAAATAGAGTGCGAGGTATGCTTTCCTCCAGGGAGACCTCAGACTTGGGAATAGGGTGACTTTGGAAGCCCCACCCATACCCATATCTGATTTACCCTAAAGTCACTCCCGTCTTAGGCAACTCAGACATGTTTGTATTCATGAGTTGTAAATCCGTATATTAAAATTTGAGCCTATATTCCCTTTCTTTTTTTTTTTTCCCTCTTATCTAGTTACAACATAAATTAATGCTTACATTGATAATAAATTAATCTTAGAGTCTTTGGTCCTTGTTTGTAAAACATAGATGTTATCTGCCAGGTAGGATAAATGGGATAAAATAAGATAACAAACACAGTGCAAACCACAATGCCTCATACATCGGTTCTGTCCATTTCTCCTTTGATAGATTTGAAATTTTGATAAGCCAACATTGAATAAATTGCATCCGTCTCACATTATTGTTATTTAAAATGCATTCTTAATTGATTTATAACTTTGGCTCCTATATTTCTCTAGTTCTGCATTCCAAAAACGGCTTCATAAAATCTTATTTAAAGTCAAGACTCATTTACAGGATATGCTACATGCATTAACTCAGAAACTGTGATAGCAGGAATTCTCGGGTCCATAAAGCAGAGGTTGGTGGTTCTAACCCACCCAGAAGTACTTTGTAAGACAAGGTGATCTACTTCTGAGGGGTCCCGGGTCTTATGGGGAAGTTCTACTCTGCATACATGGGGAGTTGGAACTGACTTGACAGCAACAAAACTGGAAAACAATAACAACCCAAAATAAAACAAAGGCAAGATTACCGAGCACTCAGACCTTTCAGAAATAAGGGTTTGGCTTTCTGTATTTTGTAATGAAATGAGGCAGCTGAGGCTCTTGGCTGAATGTAAAGGAAGTATAGAATGAGTCACAGAAAAAAGAAGCTGTCGTGAATTGAATTGTGTCCCAAGAGGCAGTTGTTGGAACAAAACAAGGGAACGCTGAAAGCTTTCAAATTTAGGAAAGGTGTGTGACAGGGTTGTATTCTTTCACCATACTTATTCAACCTGTATGCTGAGCAAATAATCCAAGAAGCTGGGTTATAGGAAGAAAAACATGGCAACAGGATTGGAGGAAGACTCATTAACAACCTGCAATATGCAGATGATACAAATTTGCTTACTAAAAGTGAAGAGGACTTAAAATACTTAGTGATGAAGATCAAAGACCACAGCCTTTGGTATGGATTGCATCTCAATGTCAAGAAAACAAAAATCCTTACCACTGGGCCAATAAACAACATTCTTATCAAGGGAGAAAAGACTGAAGTTGTCAAAGACTTCATTTTTCTCAGATCAACAATCAACATTCATGGAAGCAGCAGTCAAGAAATCAAATGACGTATTGCATTAGGCAAATCTGCTGCATAAGACCTTTTAAAGTGTTGAAGAGCAAAAATGTAAATTTGAGGACTAAGGTACACCTGACTCAAGTCATGGTATTTTATATGCATGTGAAATCTGGACAGTGAATAAGGAAGACCGAAGAAGAATTGATGCTTTTGAGTTATGGTGTTGGAGGAGAATATTGAAAGTGCCATGGGCTTCCAAAAGAACCAACAGATCTGTGTTGGAAGAAGTACAGCCAGAGTGCTCCTTAGAGGCCAGGATGGCCAACCTTTGTGTCTCCTACTTTGGACATATTGTCAGGAGGGATCAGTTGCTGGAGAAGGATATCATGTTTGGTAAGGTGGAGGGTCAGAGAAAAAGAGGAAGACCCCCAACGAGATGGATTGGCCAAGTGGCAGCATCGGTGGACTCAAGCCTGGCAACAATAGTGAGGTTGGCCCAGGACCAGGTAGTGTTTTGTTCTGTTGTGCATAGGGTCGCTATGAGTTGGTACTGACTCGATGGCACCTAACAACAACAACAACAAGTGTCTGCCAACTTGGCTGGGCTATGATTCTCCACAGATTGGCAGCTATGTGCTGATGCAATCACTCTCCAGGATGGGATCGTATGTGATCAGAGAATCCATTGGAAGAGGATTAGGGTAGAGATCCAGTGTGGTACTGTGGATTAATGCGCTGGATTGTGAGGTCAGTTTGAACTGCAAGGTCAACAATTTAAGCTCACCAGTCGCTCCTCAGAAACCCTATACAGGGTCACTATGTGTCAGAACTTGATAGTGCTTAACAACAACATTACCCTTACTCAGGCCACAGCTCTGATTCTAATATGAAGGGAGTTTCTCTGGATGTGGCCTGCAACAAATTTTTTCTTACAAGAAAAATGGTGAGAGAAGCCAACAGAGGAGAAATCTGACTACCACCAAGAAAGAAGAACAGAAATGAAGTGCACCCTTGGGGTCCAGAGTTCCTGTGCTAAGAATCTCCTAGACCCAAAGAAGGATTGAGGCCAAGATACACAGAGCTCCTTGAAGAACACTGGACCAGTCCACACATGTTAAAGGAAGCAGGAACATTTTCCCAGTGCTGACACAGAGAGAAAGCTTTCCCTTAGCTCTGACACACTGAATTCAGACTCCCAGCCTCCTAAAGTTCAAGAGAATAAATTTCTGTTTGTTAAAGCTGTACCCTTGTGTTATTTTTGTTACATCTGCACTAGAGAGCTAAGACACTAGCCAATCCCTCGTTATTCCAATCTCCTGTTTTAGTTAATAATTTTCCACATTAAACATTCCCTGCTCAAATTACTGTGTGGTTTCCACCTCTGGGTTGAACTATAACAGATATGTGACCATAATCATTTGAGGAAAAAAATACAAGCTTGAGAATATTTAAAAAGTCAACACTGAATTGAATAAACAGCATATTGGAGACATTTTGGAATCTGAAATATTCTTAAGTGATTTATACATTTGGTTCCTGTCTGTCTTTTGTTCTACTTGTTTTCCTAAAATAACTTCATAAAATATCACTTAAAACAATCCAGTTGCTTCATTTTCTCTAGTTTTGATCAGCTTGTTGCATAAAATACTTTCATGGCAAGAAAAGTCAGGAAGCTAAATCCCTCAAGCACTTGTCAGTTTAAGTTTGGTCAAGTTGTAACCATCTGGACCTTTTTGTTGTTGTTAAGTGCCATTGAGTCAGTTTCAACTCATAACAACCCTGTATAGGGTTTCTGAGGAGTAGCTAACTGGTGGGTTTGAACCACCGGCCTTGTGGTTCACAGTGCATCACTGGTCCTACAGTGTCACACCAGGAGGATAGTTAAAAAAAAATGGGATGTGAATAATGGGATTTTACCAAATCCCACGTGTGCATGGTTGTGAATCTTAAGCAAGAATAAATAACTCAAGATTTCAAAGGAAAATTGCTTTTAGATTTCATAGTGGAATGGCAATAAGACCCAAGCCTTCACAGCTGTACTGGATGTGGTGTTGGAAAATCATTTTCTACCCATGATACCAGACCTCTTCAACTCAAGCAAACAATGCTGTCAAGGTTGGGGTATCTCCTCTCCAGGCATAGCTGTCTGATTTTGATTTTGGAATGTTGTTTTTCTCTCACTATGATTGGCTTCATTTTCCTACATCTGCTAAGTAAAATAATATCTGGGTCACTTTTTTATTTGAAAAGAGAGCTATGTTTCTTGTTGAGGAAACAGAGTTTAAGCTTGCATGCTTGAAACACTCCCAAGTCTTCTCTAAGCCTTCCTGAGCAATTGAAAGCTCCTTCCACATTGTTGCATGTGAATCGGGGGTCAGAAAACATATATATGAATGCATACCATGTCTACTCATGAGACTTTGTAGTTAGAATACATGACTACCTGGAACCAAGGAAGGTACCCACACCTCCAGAACACAGTCAAGATAGCTGCAAATGCAAGCACTTTTCTGTAGTATACAAAACATGCTTCTGAAGATCCCTGGTGATGCAGTGCACCAGCCATTCCATGGGAGAATGGTGAGGCCAGCTACTTCCACAAAGATCTACAGCCTTGGAAACCCTCTGGAGCAGTTCTCTGTGTCCTACAGAGCCTTCATGAGTCAGAATTCACCCAACAGTATTGGGTTTCTGTAGCATCGTTGTTCTTCCAAATGAGTCTGGAATTTGCCCAGACAAAAAGAGGGTGTGGTGCCTAAGATGAAAATATGATTTCTACTCTGTGGTTTACTTGCTGAATGATTTTGGGAGACAACTTTCTCACTATGGGCCTGAGGATCCACACTGGTAATGAAGGGCTGGGATGCCTGCAAGCAAAGGGATGCTATTATCTGAAAGTTCTGGTAAGTGTAAAGAACCCACCATGGAGAGACTGGAAGGAACAAGTCATGTAGTCCCTCCACCAAGTGTTTGCTGAGCAACGTGATGTCACAGTGAACTGTGTTCACTTCCCCTTGTCATTAGAATAAAAATAACCAAGTTTTCCAAAGGGCATTCCATACACACAAGACCCACAAGAGTTTGGGAGGAAAAATGACTTTGTAGTTAAGGACTGAGTGTTAACTACCCAGAAGATGCCAGGAAGATTAGGAGAAGACCTGGGTAAAGAGTGGAGGTGACTTTCAAATGTGAGTCCGAGTCTAGGCTCTGAGGAAGAAAGGTCTAGGCAATTCCCACACGGTCAATGGTTGTTCACTTGGGATTTAATACCTTTACTAAGACATCGTCTTGTGCTTCTTCCCTTCAGACGCTAGGTAGACATTTGGGAAAGGGTGTTCTTGTCGTTAGGTGCTGTTGAGTTGATTCTAACGTATAGCCACCCTACGTACAATTGAAAGAAACACTGCTTGGTCCTGTGCCATCCTCACCATCTCTGCTATGTTTGAACCGATTGTTGCAGCCACTGTGTCAATCCATCTTATTGAGGGTCTTCCTATTTTTTGCTGAGTCTCTACTTTACCAAGCATGATGTCCTTCTCGGGGAACTGCGCCCTCCTGAGAACTTGTCCAAAGAAGTACAGCCAGAATGTTCCTTAGAAGAAAGGGTGGTGAGAAGGATGGGAAGGCTCCTTCTTCACCAGTCACATCACCACATCCCTGCTCCCATTTGCTCTACCTCTAGGTAAAGCATTCTTCAAGCTCTAGATCCAAACCAATGGACAGAATCCATGGGACCAGTAGATGAGTGGTCCTGTGGGGAAAGTCTGATTTATTTCAACAAAATATTCTTGAGCACTTACCATATGGCTGGCTCCATGCTTGAACTTTGGGCTTGCTACCTGTATCATCTGGGTCAACTACTTGCCTTCTTGAACCTCAGCTCCATCATCTATGAAATAGAGATGACACTAACCGTTGTAAAGATTAACAGTTGTAAAGGCAATGCATGTGGTACTGAATGGATCACTTTGAGAACCTGCTTTAAAATAACCCTTTGATTAATTGATTTGATCACTATGTAGTAAGCCTTTACTATCAGGAGTCCAGGGGTGGCACTGCAGGATAATGCACTGGACCACAAGGTTAGTTTGAACTGCAAGGCCGGGGTTTAAACCCACCAGCCACTACTTGGAAATCATATACAGGGTCTCTATGAGTCGGAACCGACTCAACAGCTCTTAACAACAACAACAATCTGGCATGGTGCTGTAGGATAAGCACTGAACTGCTACCCACAAGGTTGGTTGTTCAAATGCACCAGTTGCTTCTTGGAAACCCTATGCACAGTTGCTTTGAGTTGGAA
>NW_006408614.1:9493270-9496128 GCF_000296735.1 Chrysochloris asiatica | reverse complement strand
TGAAACCTTCCACTGGGTGACCCTGCTAGTATTTAAAATGACCATGTCATAGCTTCCAGAATCACAGCAACTCACAAGCCACCACAGTATGACACACTGACAGATGAGTGGTCATGTTTTTTTTTTTTTTTCTTACAGGCTACAAATTTAGACCTGGCTCCAAGACTACAATTTAGGAAAATGAGGTGTGGAACCTCAGGATCTGATTGTGTTTCTATGGACTCCTTTCCTAATAAAGAGATGGCCATGCTTGCCCTCCTCCACTTCATAAGGATGGGCTAACCCATTTTCATCAAAGAGAATCCCACTCATAGCAACCCTGCAGGGTGGAATAGAACTGGCCCAGTGGGCTTCCAAGCCTGTAATCTTTATGGAAGGAGACTGCCACATCTTTCTCCTGGTGAACTGGAATTATTGACCTTTTGATTAGCAGCTGACCACTTAACCACTGTATCATGAGGGCTCCTTAAGGATGAGACAGTTTTTGATGGCGAGCTTTTGGTGTTTGATCAAACAAGAGCCTGTTGTCTTTTATGTTTGAACAGTTAGAAGCACAAACCAGCCACGTAAGATTTCAATTCATCCTGAATCTAGTCTTTGCCATGGTAGTTTACAGTGCTCTTGATGCAAAAGCTCAGCTGGTTGAGAAAGGTAGAGACGTCTCTGCACACATTTCACAAAAGATGTTTATGTGTTTCATTTCATTTTGGAAACCAGAAGACCATAGTTATTCAGCAGAGACCAGCATTTCCTACTCCAGCTTGAGGTGTCTCGGGGTTCTGACCAATTTCAGGACTCAGGAAGAGCTTAGCACGGTTAGTATTTCAACTGAAAAACATCAAAAAACAAATGGATGCAAGAATGTAGTGTGTTTGAAATTCTTTTGGAAGAAAAAGTCATCATGTACTAGTTGGTGTTTGGACCTTAAATCAAGAACTTGTGTCTGGCCTTAGTGATTTCGTTGGGAAGGTTGTTGTACAGAATGGCATGGCAACTCCCACTTAAACACGTAACATTTGCATATTATTAATCACTAACCGCACCATGACATTTGGTTTAAAAACAGTCATGAATGGAATGGATACCTTGGAAACAAACAAACAAGACATTCATCACACACACACACACAAACCTACATACATTTAGCAAGATGAAGTTTTTCTAGTACATTTAGTTTTTTTGGTAAGCAGAGAATTCAACTTTTGATGAATAAATTTCAATGAGCTGTTCAGAGGAATGCTTAAGAAGCTATATTTCCAGAGATCATCTTTCCCTCTATGAAGTCTATTTTCGGTGTAAATTTCCAAATAGTAAGCTCAAGGGGGTGTTTGCCCTCTGCTAGTGCTTTCTGCCCAGTGAAAATTTGGTAATGTCTGTGGGTTTCCTTTCCTAGAAGAAATGTCCCTAAGGAATTTTACTGCCATCTATTCCCATGTAGGTTTTTTTCCTTGAACTTTAAAACACAATCATTTCAAATGAAACACGATAGGATGAATGTAAAGCTGATGCTCTCCCATGTAAACTATCACTCAATTCACACAAAAACTTAAAATAAAAACAATCATTTCAGTAAATTTGTAACTTTGAGAACTGTATAGGCATTTGAATTCTTGTTCAAAATTTTGTTGTTTAAGACTTATATTTCTCATAACTTAAAATGTGATCTATATCAACAGTATACAATACAATTCCATGATAAAATTATTATAAGAGAGGGCTTCAAAAATTTCATGGGACAATAGAATCAAAGATAATGGAATTCTTTACAAAATTTTTGAAGTCCTCTCATATATAAATCCATGTTAAGATTCTTACGTTGTTTTCATTAAGTGCTGTCGAGTCGGTTCTGACTCAGAGCTACCGTGTCTAGGGTTTCCAAGGATTCCATGATGAAGAGGCTCAGGAAATGAGTGTAGTAATAAATATAGCGAACATTTAAGGAGCACTTAACAAATGTATTATGTTTCATCTTGTTTACTTTTTCTAACACCCCTATGACATGAATTGCCAACCGTTCTCAGTTTACAATGCCCTTAGCATCTCAGTAAGTTTCCCCCAGTGCCCTTAGGCAAAAAGCAATCCCAAATGATTTTCAGGAGTCACATCCAAGCATGCCCATGGGTGGTAGTTCATGTGGTATCTGATAGACATATCTGTGTTACCTTTGAAGTTACAATTATTATGTGGTGCCCTTAGGAGCTCATCGGGGTACACTGAGGTGCTTTGGCACACAATATGGGAACCATGAAAGTAAGAAGTTTACTAGAGGTTTTTATTTAACCAAAATTGCACAGTTGGTAAGAAGAGGTGGAGTAGGCAGTCACACTTAAAGACTCTGTATTTATCACCCCAGAGGTTTTTTACTATAAGGAGAACTTGAGGATTTCAAAGCCTGAATGGCATGAATAGAAAGAAAAGTATGGGATGATATCAAAGGTTACTATAAGGCAAAAGAATCATTTAGAACCAATTGCTTTTTCTTTTTCATTCATTTGTTTTATTCATTGAGTTGAGGTAATCTTTACACTTTTATATCTTAAATCACATATATCCCCTTAATTCTTCTTTGAAAATTAGTTTAGCTTAACAAGTAAAACATGTCTACCTTGAGCATTATACTCTTTTAAGAGTTATCTTTGTGGGATCAAATTGACAACAGCAACTCCCAAGGTTAGACATAAACCTTAGCGGGAGTGAGTTGATGTTCATGAATGAGGAATAAATTTGGAAAATGTGGATGAGACTGGTTGCACATTTTGAAGAATATAATCCATGCCAGTGAATTATTCATGTAGATGCTGTTGGACTCGCATATGTTTTGTTGTGTATATTCTCAACAACAACAAAATAAATACATT